>NC_137672.1:9281337-9733549 GCF_963422515.1 Blennius ocellaris
CTCAAGAGGAGTCTGGAGTTCTCATTACTCTGTTGAATGCTGCCCACTGCTGGTTGTTAAAGGCAACACAGGCTTTAAAAACCAAAAAACTGTTTCTTATCAGAGAAGTTCCAAAGTGATTGAAGCTTCTTTTTTTTTTTTTTTTTCCAATGTCAAACCACGTTTCATGAAACAATCTTCTCAGGCTTGTTAAAATTCAGAGTAAATCTTCTTTATCTGCGATGTCGTTGGGCCTCGTCTGGGCTCCGGGAGGATGAGATTGTCAGACGAGAGGCTGTCAGTGTTACGGAAGAAACTGAGACGCTGGTGGGACGTGTGGAATGTGACTCGCTGCAAACTGCATGTATGGCATGGGAGGGAGGGGGGGAGGGGGGCGTGGGGGGGAGTGAGCGGCGGGTTATCGAGGGGTTTCGTGTTACGCCGCCGACGCCGATCGGCGCTGACTCATGAAGTGATGTCACAGCGAGGTGGTGTGTGGTGGGGGTGGGGGGGGGGGGGGGGTTGCAGCTTCTCGGTGCTGCCATGTTGTCTTAAGTCTTTTAAGATGGTGGTGGTATGCAGATCCACGGAGTGGGGGGGGGGTGTCATGTAGGTCAATTGAGGCAGTGCAGTACAAGAGCGTGAGTTCATGTTCAGATTATAATTTTCTCCACACGCAGGGGAAAACTATATGAACTTGTGTTTTATATATTTTGTGATTTTTCTCCTTTTCTTCTTCAGAATAGCGGCGAATGAACCGTCGTTTATGTCGATGCAGCTGAAGATATTAGACCAGCGGCATAAACAAAAGCTAAACTTGAAGGCGCTGGATGCCGTGCTGTTTGGGCCTCCTCTCCGTAAGGACTCGCCGTCTCCACATTCGGGCTTCGTGCACAGAACCAGAACCCGTCAACACCAACTGCTCTTCCTCCGCCCGCTGCAGGTCCACAACACAACTGGATGAAAGGACTTTGTCCTGATGGTTTCCATAGTGATCGGCGTCGGCGGCTGCTGGTTTGCATACGTGCAGAACAAATCCAGCAAGGTGCACATTTCTCAGATGATGAGGGATCTGGACAGTCTGCAACACGCCGAGCAAAGCCTTCATGGACCTGCAGAGCCGGTGAGAGAACCAGGACACGATTTTACGTACCGATCGGGTCCTCCTGCGAAGTTACATCTGTTATTCTCTGATGCTGCAGACGCATAATAAACTCCGAAAGCTCCAATCCAACTTAAGTTTGATTGTAAACTGATGGTGTCAAAGACGAGGCCCGTGGGCCTGCAAGAGGCTCCGATCCGACCGAACACCAAGAAAATTGCACAAATTTCAAAGAAAACATTGATGCTTTAACCAGGAAAAGGGTTTTTGGGGATATTTTCACTGTGTTTTGCATCAGAAAGTTTAATCAAAATTGGCTTTATGTTGAGATTGTTTGCTGTAATTGTTTGACTGATTGACATTTCCGTCACGTATATTCTGCTCCACAGCAAAGGAAAACTTTCACCATTTTTTTTTCTTTCCCCGGAGATGAAATCGCACTGCATGTGGCCCCTGAACTAAAATGTGTTTGACACCCCTCCTGTTATAAATATAAAGCGGGTAGAGGAGATGAATGATTTGAAGGTCTGCTTACATGATAAAAGCATCAAGCTGCCTGCCTGCATAAATCTTTTGGGATCGTCATTAAAAATACCAGCGTTAACACAAAGTGAACCAACGGCACGGATCAAAGCCCCGGCATGTGTTCTGGATAATGCTCTGGTGTTTTAACGTTGCGGCCTTTGCATGTTCTCTCTACTATATCTTCCCTTGCAGCACATTTATTTGAACAATAATATAACCTTTTAGAAGCCACACTCATTTTGACGGATCAGAATACAGATGAAATGCCTTTTATGGCTTTTTCTTCTTTCCACACCAGCTTTTTTTTTTTTTTTTACTCATTGTGAGCTTATTTCCAAAAACTGTTTTCATCCCCCCCCCCCCCCTCCCCAGTTTGGAGAAAGCTCAGGAGGAGAACCGCACGGTGGCCGTGGAGAAGCAGAACCTGGAGCAGAAGATGAGGGACGAGATCACGGGGGCCAAGAAGGAGGCGCACAGGCTCCGGGAGCTGCGAGAAGGAGCCGAGTGCGAGCTGAGCCGACTCAAGTATGCGGAGGAGGAGCTTGTACAGGTACGTCAAATGAGGAAATGAAAAACGTCAACGCAGGCGACTGAAATTCACATTTCCGCACATTATGTTAATATATAACAAGGACTCGAGGCTTGTGTCTGGGATACCGCTCCATATGGACGTAAATGCATTTATTACTGTGGCTAAATCACCTTGAAATGAAAAGACTAATGTTGACTCTCCCACTTTAAATATTCCCGTCTACCACAAAAATACTTAGTTTGCATATACGCAGAGGTTTGCCTCATTGCTTTCACATAAAACGCAGCAGTAATACTGCATATCTGTGAGCTGTAATGAGGTTTGTTCTTGCAGTGGAAGTGGAGTCATTCCCACTCAACTCGATCAGAATTCAAACTGCGTTTGTTCAGTGTTGGCCGAGTGTTTCCCCCCCTCCCCTTCTGACGCTGCTTCTCCTCCAGGTACGAAAGGCCCTGAAGCGAGCGGAGAAGGAGATGCAGTCGGAGCGCTCGGTGCCCGAAGCGCTCCAGAAGTGGCTGCAGCTCACGCACGAGGTGGAAGTTCAGTATTATAACATCAAGAAGCAGAACGCCGAGCTTCAGCTCTGCGTGGCCAAAGACGAGGTGACTTCCCCTTCACTTTTGACGTGCGCTCATTTCCTTAATTTAGGAGGATGAAACGGGAGGTTTCGGTTCGAGAGTCGAGGGATAGCTGAAGGTTAAAGGTGCTAATATTTTGGAAATGACAGTACAGAGGAACAGATCACAACACGATGCTGCAAACTGCATCGCATTTATTTCTGAACACACAATATGAAAGAAAAACCGAGAAAGGGGTCGAATTTAAACGTTCCAAACGTGTTTATCAAGTGAAAAACACGGGATGAAAACAGCAAATGACAAAACCTGGGGCACAAACCCTGAGATGTTGAAAGGTAAATTCAAAAACCTGTGAAGTCAGTTGGAAACTAGTTAGAAACTTCGTGAATGCAACATAATGCGCATTTTATATTTATTCGTCAAATCTTTATGTGAAACCTTAAGAGCTGCATATTTGCATGAAACCTGATTTTCTTTTTTTCTGATGTATTTCAGGCAGAGAAAATAAAAAAGAAGAGAGGCACAGTGTTCGGGACTCTTCACGTCGCCCACAGTTCATCGCTGGATGAGGTGGACCACAAAATATTGGAGGCAAAGTGAGTAAATGTCGTTCTCGGAAAAACAGATTGCGGTGGGAAACACGCGTCTCTTTTGTGAACGGAGGATTTGCTCCAGCGACTCGTTTTCCTAAAGGGCCACGTCACAAACCAGTAATATTGAGGGCTGAGACACAAATTGATCTCTTGATAAATATATGTTGCTGTGTTTTTTTTGTGTGTATTTTAATGCGATTAATGTGAGCTACTGTTTCTCATGGTCACTTAAAAACTTTTTCTTCTTTTCACCTTTTCTTTTCTTTGTAATAAAGCCCAATAATATGGAACATTTGATGATTTTAGATGTAATAAAGCAAATAATAACAGTCAGTTTCATTTGATTCTGGCTTTCTCAGTGGAAGGGCCACATACGACGCACAATTCTGTGTTAAACTCTCATAAAGCTCATTGTATCAACAAAAAAAGGCAAACAATCAGCGTTCACAACAGACTGTTGTTTTTTTTTCCTTTGCTGACAATAATACACTCTCTTCATTAATCCTGATGTAAATTCAATAAGATCCAACAAATCTTTCTTCACCAAACTCATTATTCCAGCCGGCTGGGGGTCTTTCCATGTGCACAGTCGTATGAAAGTGGAGCAGTTTTATTTACTTTTATCCTACCAGGTAAATTCATTAAGAACTGATTCTCATTTACAATAATGACAGAAAAAGCCTCAAAAGATGATCACAAAACAAAAGTGATCTACTTTCCACCATGAAGCTGAAGAAAATCATCACAAACAGAAAATTCTACACATTATTCTGTGGGTAATCTCCCCAAATCATGTATTTAAGGTTCATTGTGGAGTCTTAAGTTACGCCTCGGTGTGTGTGGTGACGTGTCCTTCAGCACCGCAACCGCCATACAAACCACGCGACTCCTCGTGTCTCTCAGGAAAGCCCTGTCGGAGGTCACGGCGTGCCTGAGGGAGCGGCTCCACCGCTGGCAGCAGATCGAGAAGCTCTGCAGCTTCCCCATCGTCAACAACTCGGGCCTGCCGAGCCTGACGGCCAGCCTCTACTCCGACCACAGCTGGGTGGTGATGCCGCGGGTCTCCGTGCCGCCCTACCCCATCGCGGGCGGGGTGGACGACCTGGACGAGGACACGCCTCCCATCATTCCACAGTTCACCAGTGAGTGAGCTTCACCGTCACAAAAGCACTTTGTCCAGAAAAGAGTTCTTAAAAAAAACCATGTCTTTTCCGCCGCCTCCAGCCTCTACGATGATCCGGCCGCCGCTGACGCGCAACAGCAGCCTGTGCCGCTCCCGCCGGAGCATCATGAACTCCCCGCAGTCCTCGCTCATGTCTCCGGACCCGGACCTGCTGTCCATGGCCAGCTCGTCCCTCTCCTATCACCCCGAGGCCGACGACGAACATATCATGTTCAGCTCGGATAGGAGGGGGTATGTAGCGGTGGCCGGAACGCCGCGGAATGGTTTTACAGTTTGGACTCACAGGTGTTCTAACGCAGACATTCACACTGATAACTCGGGCTTAAGCGATGACGTATTTGTTTTTGGGTGTCGACTAACATCATGCGGAGAGTGAATCTACCGATTTAGCACATAACGGGTTCCTCACTAAAACATTAACACGAGTCGATACGAAGCCAAGACTAAAGAAGAATTCAGAGGACTTTTTTTTAAGCAAAAAAAAAGTACTTAAATATGAACTGTCGACTGATCGTGTAACCAAGTAAAGACAACAAACCTCTTTAAATGTCAACCACGATGTTGGTTTTCCAGAGAAATGTGGCCAAATGCATTGTAAAGTGACGTGTTGTTTTGTAAACTTGAGGCTTCTAAGTGTATTTTGCATTTAGTTTACATCCAAAGTGGACGAGCACCTCGTGCTTCAGATGATTTTTAAAAAAGGACCCTGAATTTGATCCACTTTCCCTTGCAAAATAAATTCGACTGTTGGGTAAATATGGGCCTGTGAACGGTTTCCTCTGCTCCTCCTCCTCCTCCTCCTCAGGGAAGCGGCTCAGGAGTCCAGCCCCGACACAGACTGCCTCAACTCGTCCATGGTCCGCAAGCAGCTGCACAACCCGGAGCCACCGTACCGCCGGATCTCCCGCGAGGAGCTGCTGCTGTTCAGCCAGAGCTCGGAGCCGCCCGCCACCTCCCCCACCACCCACACCACCACCACCACCAGCAGCAGCAGCAGCAGCAGCCTCAGGGACTCCACGCCTCCCCCGCTGCCTCCCGCCCCGGCCACCTCGCCGTCCGGCCCGCCCTCCACCTCGCCCTCCCCGGCGCTGGAGCACCAGTCGTTTGCACAAAGAGGCTCGCCCGACCTCACGCGCATCTCGCCCGAGTCCCAAAGTGTACCTTTCTCGCAGGGGAGCGCCACCTCGCCGACGGGCAAGGGCACGTACAACGGCGTCCTGGAGAAGTCCTACAGCTTCGGCCAGCTGCCGGCCAGCATGCTGCCCAAAGTGGGGCGCCACCCGTCCCTTACCTCCCTGGACTCGGAGGGCCGCAGCTTGGGGAGGGAGTACAAGCTCCAGAGCGCCTCCTCCCAGGACTCCAGCGACAATGGAGAGAAAATCAAGCGCTCCTCATCTAAAATCAAAAGCTTATTTAAGAAGAAGAAATAAAAAAAATTAAAAAAAACAACAACGACGATATAATAAAACTTTCAGAGTGAGATAGTGCGTGAATGAGAGAGAGAGAGAAAAAAGAGTTTTAGCTGTAATACTGAAGAAAAAAAAAAAAAAGGACAACTGTACGCTAAAACGTTTAATTTTCTCTCTGGAGTTTCTTCTTTTTTTTGTTTTCTTTTTTTCTTTGTCATCAGAGATGGAATGTAGCTCAGTCTGGGTGCCTTGAAGTGCTCTCCAGGTTGGTAGCCTTATTTTTCAATAATGCCTTTTTAATTTAGTCCGCTGACAGCCTCGCCCGGAAGTGTCCGGATTCCCCCCCCCTCGCGGGGTCACGGCGAGTCGTTTGCTGCTCCGCGATAACTCCTGCGTTCCTTCCTCCGACGGCTGGTGAACTTTTCTCGGGCCTTATCGCAGCACAACGAGCAGCACAAGCTTCTTGGCAGTCCCGACGGGTGTTTTCTCGTCTCGCGCCCCCCACGCTGGGAACTTAACTTTGCCAGTCTCGCCGGGGACACTTCGCTGCGCTGTCGACCAATACGACATCCACCGTGCGGATGTTTTCTCTACGTTAGGCGAGCGGCTCAAAATGCATGCAAGTCGATGGGGGAAGTGAATCCCCCCCCCCTCCCCCCACTCTTGAAGGAACGCACCAGTTATTGCAAGGCGGAGACAGAAACTGCTCTGGCCGTGACTCTCAGGGCGCCGCGTCGTAGAGAAGAAAAAAAAAAAAAAAGGTCAGGAGAACGTCAACGAAAGGTCACCGTCTTTTTCTTGATTTCATCTTGAGTTTGAACCAAAAAAGCCACTACGATGTTAAAGGGTCTAAAGGTGCAGTCCGTACATTCAGTCTGAAGCACAGCTTGGTCACCCCCCCCCCCCTACACACACACACCCCTTTTATTTTGTGTAAAAAAAATTCTTGTTTTTGTTTTTCCTTCTCAAGTGTCCTACCTTAACTTCTCCTTGCTGGAATGATGGATTGCATCTCGTGAAGTGTCTGAGTCCTGAACTCATGTACTTGATTAATTTCCTTCTTTCTTTTTTTTTTTTTTGGGGGGGGGGGGGGGGGAATCCTGCTAAAAGTTTGTTGCACTACTGCTTTCCTGGTATTTTGGGAAAGAGCCGCTGCTTGCGGAGTACATATTGAATAAAAGATTTAGAGATGAGGGGAACGCATGGGCGGCCGCACTGAAGGGCGCCGCACATAATACCGGAGCCAAAATTATCTGATGCGTCTTCAGTGCCGCCGTTTATGGATTCCTCGATATATATATATAAATATAAATATAAATATATATACTTTGTTTTCACATGTTCTTCTAGATGTTTTTAAATATTCATAAATGGTGGTGGTTCCTATGAACTGATGAAAGTTTTCTTGAATTATGCAGATCTCACCCACATCCGCCACTTTCCCAGTATTCCAGCCTCCGCGTCTTACTTGACTTACTGCATCCTGCAGCCATCCACTACACTTTATTGTTTTGTTTTTTTTATATCCTCGCCCCTCCTCGCACGCACGTGGTGTCGCTGCTGCCAGATTCTGGTCAAATCTGAGGATGAATTTAATGGTACAATATGTTTATTCTATTTTTAAAAAAAAATTTAAACTTCATCAACAGAGGAAAAAGGAAATGGCAATGAACATGTCTAAAATGTTCACCAGCCTCCGGAGTCGTCGACGACCTGAAGGTTAATTTGTTCTGGCACTTAGCACTTGGCTTCATGGTGTCTGAAGTCCCATCAACGAAATGACGACTTTAATTTGATGCACAATGTGTCGGATCATTTTAAGTGTTGCTCCTGTTCACTGAGTCGGAGAACTGTTACTGTTGTTTTCTTAATCTGATTGTAACGCGTGTTTTTCGGGCTATTTATCCCATTTAGTATCGAGTCAGCCCCGTCCGGTGGAGTCAAAACATGAGGCCTGTGGACTAAAACCGATTCAATCTGGACAAACCACCAGTCAAATAGTAAAATAAAAACATAGATTTATTTAAAAAAAACTAGCATTAGTCTCAAAGCCATGCTGTCAGGGTGAGTTTGTAAAAAAAACAACAACAAAAAACACAATGCAACAGTTATAGAAGTTTCTTTGGAGTCATTTTTTGGTAGTAATTGTGAAAATATAGACATTTTAATGGTTAAATTTAAACCTCATCATGACACTGTTCTCCCAGTCTGACCAACTCCAGATGAAATTGTTTGCGGCCTTTGGACTGAAAAGTGTTTGACCCCCCTGGTCTCGTCTTACAGAAGAAAGCTGTGTGTCTCACTGCTGCACACACACGCCAGACGTATTGTACCTTGTTGCATAAAGCTCCTGTTGCCGCTGTGGCCTTGAATCTAAGTGATGATTTGAACCAGATCTGATGGCCGCACCAGTGCACGTCCCCATTGGACGACCCCCCCCCCCCCCCCCCTCCCTCAGCCAGTCCCGCCACACACTAAAGCTCGGGGCCGACCCATGCAATACAGCTCCCGCTCCCCACCTCTGGGCCCGCAAACCGAGCGCACTGATGTCAAGAGCTTCTGCTTTCACACTGTGATTTTTTTTTCTGGCTTCTTCCCTTCATCCTGGACCTGGGCTGTCACCACGGTGAAACGATGCAATGTCAGGGGGGGTGGGGAGTGGGGGGGTTGGGTTGGGTTGGGTTGGGGGGGGTGACGCTGTCTACGAGGTGAGGATCTCCAGTGGCGTCCGTTTTAAACTATAAGAAGATTGAAGGATGCAGCACACATTGAAGGAAACCGACGGACGAGGGGGGGAAAGACGAGGGGGGGAAAAAAAAAAAGATGAATGTTTACGAGACATTAGGGTTTTTTGAGAACATTTTGTGTGTGATTATTTGTATACTGTAGAAGAATTAATAAAAAAAAAAAAAAGAAAAGAAAGGAGGCATCTGAGACGTTTGAGAGTCATATTTCCCAAGCAATCCTGAACGAAAAGTTTGAGCAGAGAGTCGTCTTCCTGTGGAATGGAAAGGGCCCGGTGTGTGTGCGTGTGCGTGTGTGTGTGTGCGTGCGTGTGTGTGTGCGTGTGTGTGTGTGCGTGTGCGTGTGCGTGTGCGTGTGCGTGTGCGTGTGCCCTATTCTGACACTCCATTTGTCTCGAGAGCTGGAGAAACCGTGAAACACAGAAGAAAAGCATGCATGATTGCTTTATCAATATAAAGTGAACGTGATGAAACTCGTGTTGATGGTTCATCAATTCTCCGCACCAGGAGAGGAATGGGGGTGGGGGGGTGGGGGTGTATGGGGTAAGGGTGGGGGTGGGAGTGGCGGGGTATCTTCTCGTGATGAATGTTGTTTGGGCACCACACTGTACAGCAACAAATCCTGGCCTGCTTTTTTACGGCACACCCCAGTACTCGCGCCTGGCCGACTGCAGTTCCCGTGACGGCCACGTGGTGGCAGCAGAGCACCGAGGGAGAAAACCCAGTCATCAGCCACTCCCTGACAGAGGAACCGACATTCACCACTTCTTCTCATGAGGTAGAGACAATGTGTTTTGTCCAATCGACTGATCAGATCATCGTCAGTTCATGCTGCAAAAATGACATTTGTGAGGTTTTAGCTTGAATAGCTTCACATTGAAATGTGTAATAAGTGAACGGGTTATGTGGCCTGTCAAATCTCCTCATTCCACATGATGGTGCGATGACAAAATATTGCCTTATTGCCTGCTGTGAGTAGGATTTACTTTTTTTTTTTTTTTTAGAACAAAGCAGAGAACCTATGGTGGGCAGAAAATATGTAGCAACACAACAATCTATACTTTTATGTGATAAATAATATTCATTCTTTATCACGTACTTCATGTGGTAGATCAAGGTGAATGAGGTAATAAATCCTCAAGCCAGAAGTGACTTAACAAGCTATGTTGTGCATTGTTCATTGCTTGTCGTACTTCCAAAACCGCAGTGGTACTTGAAAACCTGCCAAGCCAACGGGCTTATTAATGAATGGATGCCAAAGTAAACAGCAGATACAAATAAGATTAGATATTTATAGGCAGAATCCTCTACTAATGCTTTTGGGTATGTTGACAATTTATGGGAATCATGATATTTCACAACCACGTTAGGAACGGTGCGTTACTGCGCATGGTTTACAATCACGTATGAATTGGCGTCAGGAGACCAAAATACCGACCGCAATACAAGTTGCGATGATTTCTCGTAGACGTTGCAACACTAAAAGTCACATATAATCAGACAGGATGTTGTTTATCGTCAGCTGATAAAATCCCAATGAAAAAGTGAGTAATTACAAGTGGCGTTCCTCAGGGCTTACATCTGGGCCCATTATAGTTGATAGCTCATTCAAACAGATTTTATTACAGAGTTTGATTCTTCAGGATTTAAAAAGGAACGTTAGCTGGGATTAGTTAGGTTAGTTTTGCGCAGGGTGATGATGTGTTGTATATAGTGCAATATGATCAAGAGTAAGTTCACGGCATGTTGCTATACAAGTTGCAATAGCGATTTCATAACGTATTTTATAGTGAGACGCTGAGTGTCATACAGGTTTATGTAGATAACAAACCTTTGGAAAACTGTTATGATGCGACCGCAAATTCCACAACACCCTGACATTTTCTTCGAGATGTGGCATTTCTCGGAATTATTCTGTTTTCAATAAATTAAAACAAGACGTGTGGCACAAATGTCAGCACCGTTTGGAGAATTTCTTTCATTTGCTGACAAAGAACCCGCAATAAAACGTGTAAATCAGCCAGCTCGTGTTTATTAGCGGTGTTTAAAAGACTTTCTTCTAAAGCTGTGTTTGGAAAACGAAGACATTTGAATTTATTTTTTTTTTTCACCTAAAGATATGAGAATTTCAGGTCAACTTCAAGAAGAAAATCACATACAAATATGCAGATTGTTTGATTATAAGAATATTTAATTTCATACGATTGGCAGGAAATGCGAGAGACGATCACACAGGAAATACTGCGAGTGTCCATATATGACGTGTATCTAAATAGAACAACACACTGATCGGTCACTGGTTATCTCTTTTGTCAGTGAGTGTTTTTTTTTATAAGTCAACAGATGATCGTTTTATCCTTGGAGCTGATGTGCTCGAAGCAGGGAAAATAGGATTGGAGTGAATTTAACAGTGATGCCGGACTCTTGAAGGCTGATTCCCGGTCTGTGGTGGTCAGTATCGAACAAAAGTGGAAGGGAAAAAAAAAAAAAAAACCCAACCTCTAAACCAGTGACAAGGTCATGGATGGCCGGGCCTCACGGATGCACACCGTCCCATGACAACCCCACCTCTCAACCTACACGACTGAAAGCATCTGCTGCAAACATCTTAAAAGTCCACGCCTCGGTGGGTCACAGAAAGGAGGGCAGACACGACGGGCGAGACGTTTTGCCTCATGGACGAGGGGAAGTGATACTTTTGAACCGCTTTTGTGACACGGCGGCGTGGAACACTCCCTCAGTCGAGCTGATCCTGGAGGCTGCACTTAAAAAAAAAAAAAAAAAAAAAAAAAACTGCATTCGTCTGCTACTTCGTCCCACATTCTGCTCTTACTTTTCCTCCTCCATCCTCGCAGGAGCACTGCAGGCTGGGGACACGTTGTGGATATTTATGGCCCCCGAACGACACCGCAGCATTGTAATTGGCTCCCACATTGGCATTAATGTGCAGAAAGTGACGCGGCGCCCGGGCAGAAGATGGCAGCTCCTCCTCCTAATGAATGCCGGGAGAGAATTGACTTTAAAGGTACGTAAAGTGAACGTGTGCCGGGGAGGCTTTCGCCCCGACCTGCCACCGAGTCTCCCATCTCCACCCGGCTCCCGAGCGCCGAACCTCAGCCCGGCTCCTTTCTTTATCCCCATCACTCAGCCTCGCTCTCCCTCCCTCGTTTGGATCCCATTCCAGTGCAGCGTAATGGGTTTATTAGTGTGGTTAATGCACTGTGACCTACTGGGGCTTGGCGTCTACCTTTTTTCATGTGCAAAAGGAGAGAGAAAAGAAAAGATGGAATGTTTTCTGCAGGGAAGCAGGACAGGAGTGAGGTGAAAAGGTGACAGTGATAAAGAAAGACGGGGAAGAGAATTATGCCCGAAGAATGAAAATAGAGAAGGATATATTTGCATAATGTGGCCAAATGAGCCGAACAGTGGGTCAATTGTTAGTTCTATTGCACCTTTCTAATGGTTTTTGCAATTAAGAGATGATCAATAATAAAAACAAAACAAGACAATAAATGTTTGTGACTGGACTGCCGGGCCAGGGAATCCTGAGCATCTTGGGGGAAACTGGTGAGATGGTTCATTGTTAGAAATTCCTTTGGTGTTTGTTTTAACCAAGGTGGACCAGGAATAGAGCTTCTCTCGTCGCTCCAATGGCCACATCGGGTTGAATGTGGTGTGTCGGAGGAACCCAAGTCTGAATCCCACAACAGGAGCAGTGTCTTATTTACAATAGAAGAACTGGACAAGCACATGGTGCAAGTTGCAATGACTCCTGTAGAAAATGTTATAAAATGAAAAAAAAAAAAAAAGAACATTTATTAAAATTGGGTTTTTAAATATATTTAAGATGAGATAATGTGACCAAAATATGTCAGAAAAATTAAATTATCAAATTAATTAAGGTAAAAGTTATGGTTAAAAACCAGACAAAACTTTTAATAGAACTAAAAATCTATTAAACGAAGCAGTTTAAAATCTTCATCTAATAGCTTTATCCAGACTTCAGTGGAGAACGGGACACATCATAAACATTGAGTCTCCCTGCTGCCCTCAGATCTTCAAAACCTCAACAAATGTACTAAAACACAACGTCTATTTGCAAGCAGGGAAATATCGTCACATTTTCTATATATTTCACCCCTTTTATTTGCACTTCCAGCCCCTTGTTGTTCAAGCAGTGATAATAAATAGTTACTGCGTTATTCTGGTTTTTCTTGGGTTTAAATCAAAGTGCAGGGGGGGGGGTCAGGTGGGCTTCTGGAAGCTCACGGTGTTTCTGCCGCTAAAGCCCCGCAGCCGGCCGGTCGCCGTAATGAAGCCGGGACTGAGGACTGTGGCGCTCCTGCGCCTGCAGCAGATTTACAGAGCGGACGCTTCACCTGAGAGCCAGTGTGCCGCCTTTCAACTCATCTACACGCTTCGTTTCTTCTCCACTCCTCCAGCCTCCTCCTGTCACTCCATCCTGGTTATTTTCCCCTTGATTCCCTCAATGTTTCCTCTCCCCGTCTCTTTTTTCGTCCTCCCTCCTCCTTATTTATTGTCTTGCATGATTTCTTATTTCACTTTTGTGTCTCCTGTCAGTGATTGTTTTGGCCTTTTCCTTCTTCTTTATCATTTACTTTGTTGCTGGTTTATATATATATTTTAATATTGTCACCTTCTTTCCATGTTTCACGATTTCTGCTCCTTCCAGGTTGATCTCTTCTGCATTTCTGTTCTACTTGTCATTCCCTCGTTCTTTCTCGTGTCTCCGTCACCTTCCTGTTTATTCCTCCCAAATCCTCATTTGTCTCCATTTTCATTTATTTTTCTGTATCTTTGAACATCTCGACATCTCCCTAGTCTCCCTTCCCATCTCTTGATTTAATTAATTTTCCTTGTTTACTTCATATTTTAATTGCTTTATTTCACTTCTTTTTTTTACACATTTCTGTTTGTTCTTTCCCTCCCTCATTGTGATCCTCGTCTCCTTATTGGCATGTTGCCTCATTTTCTTAATCTCATGAGCTTCCCTTCCTTTCCCTCACAAGAACTCACCTTGTGTCTGATTAAAGCTGCTTCTAAAAATAAAAGCCTCTATATTTGAGCGTTGTATCTTTCTTTTTCTTTTTCTTTGATTTTAATGACACAATTATGAGTTTAACTTGTTTGGCCCCAAAGCAGCTGAAATAGATCAAAAAAGCTCATTAATGTAAATGAACAGGTCGTATAAATGTTTGTTGGCAGTGAAGTCATCAAAACGTCCGGTGACACGGCTGATCCCGGTTTGATGAATCGGCCGTGATGAAACGGAGCTTAATCAATCGGCCCATGTGAAGATGAGTCCTCACAGCGACTTTATGTGGAGCATAACCCCGCCGGGCCCGCCGCGCTCTCTCCCCCTGCTCTTATTTCATATTTACGACGCCCACTAAAGAAGAATTTATACGCAGTTTGAGCTCCTGGAGCAGGTGGGGCAGCTTTTTGTTTCCAAAAACATCTTTCAGGATCATGAATGTGCCCGACACCCAAATCCATTCTTAATCTTCGTGCTCTGCCTTTCAACTCCAGGCACCTTTTCATTTCACATAAACATGTGGTTTTGCTTCACGTGTAGATCGTGAAGAGGGACGGAGACGAAGACGCCAGCGGCTCTCGGGACCTTCTGGGATGTGATCATGAGGTTTGTTATTGTCGACGGCGAGTCGGGGGGGACGTGAAGCGCAGCCGGAGTGAGTGTGGAGCCGAGGACCAGCGACTGGGATTAACCGTAACCACCCCGATACAGGCCGCGTGTTTCTATCTGGGTGATGAGCTTTGAAAACTGAGATTAGACTTCAGAAAATGATGGATTAGGTTTGAACATGACTCCACAAATCCGTGTGGCTTGATTGTGTTTTTTTAATTCTCCACACAAAGTTTGTTATAATTGAAAAAGAGAGAGTTGCTTCCTTAAGGTGTCGTCACAACGTTGCGATCTGCAGGTTTGATTCGGCACAGACTTTAATGTAGATGGACTTTCTGATCAGGTGGAGGGTTTAAGGGTCTTGAAATAGGATTTTTACTGGAGAGAAATTAAAATAATGACATGAAAAACTAATGACTATTATATAAAACTGGCATGTTTATTTATTCATGTGTACATAGACATCCAAATGGGGTCTTACTTAAGTCTTTCTTGATGTAATACTTACTATTCTGTAACTTTAAAACTATGTTTAATAATATTTCATTATCATGTTCATAGTATAATATTTCTATTTGAATGACATGAGTTAATGAACTGTTTGGTTGATGAAACTCAAGTAGATAATATCGATTCGAATTTTTAACTCATCCATTCATCCAGTCTGGGGTGTTGGAGCTGATCACACTCACATTTTAGGATCACAAATGAACCCCAAATGCATGTTTTTTTGAACTGTGGGAGGAATAAAGGAAACTCGACACAGATTTGAACCAATGTACAAGAGGCAGGAGCACTAACCACCACAGCACCGCTCCACTCCTGGGCTCCTCTGGTGGTATTCAATCCTACGACGATGAAACTTTCTCAATGAGAAAAAAAAAACAATTGGTAAAATTGTATTAAAAAACAGGCATTTGATGTTGATGAAATCAGTTTCTTGTATGAAAAACTCACTTTAAATTAGCCAGTTTCTCAATCTTAGAGTTTTGGGCAGAAAAAAAAAAAAAAAAACGAAACTATTTCAGACTTACTTCAGAATGAAAGATCCAGAAATTGAACATTTTTGTGGCTCAGAAGTTTGTGAGGACAGAAGTAGACTGATACGACACGCTTTGAAAAGATAAATTACTTTTTTTTTTTACCCCCACCGTTAACGCAGCCACAAGTGGAATTAAACGCAATCCCATTTCTTTTCTCACCCCACTTTCGCACGCCATCTGTGACTACAAGATGTGGGTGTCATGTTTTAGGAGGGTTTTTTTTTTTTATTTTTTAAAGCTGCACAGAAAATATTCAGAGTGGAAATCCACCATCAACTGCCCCCCCCCCCCCCCCCCCCCCCCCCTTCTCCTCCCCTTCAGCTCTCGGAAACATTTCAAAATGATCTGGTGTGAAAATAACGAGCTTCCCTGTTTTCAGTGCTACGTTGGAGACGGAGTGGGAGTTTTGGCTACGCAGCTCAAGAGCACTTGGGCCGCGTGGCCGGGATTAAATGTGACACCTGAAGCCCGAGGACGGGCGGGAAGACGAGGCAGAGAGAAGGCAAAAACTTGAGCAGATGTGAGAAGAAAAGAAAACAAAACAAAAAAACGAACCTGCTTCCATCATAGAAAGATGAAACCTCTGTTCCAGCATCATCGGCCCAAACTCAAAGTTTTTCTGTTACCCCCCCCCACAAATCTCATCTGACCTCAGTGTACACCACTCCAAAAAAAAAAAAAAGTATTTGAATTTCTTTGACAGCGGGAGATCAGAGTTGGGAGAGAGGAGGGAGAGAAAAGATGGGATCTGAAAGGAGAGCGGCAGGAGAGAGAGAGAAACACACAGGATGAAAGAATGGCAACAAAACAAGCGAATCAGCGGGGCGCCAAGGTCACCCGAATCTGAGAGTGGATGACTTACGACAGGCGACTCGGGAGTGGATTGTGTGGAAAACTGAAAGTCAAACAGATAAGAACACAGCCCAACATACATTTCGGGCGATAAACAGAAAAATCCCGCTTTGAAAAGCAAATTTTCTTTAACATTTAAAGCTCGTCTATTCCCATTAAACTCCCCAGCACTTCTCGCTTGTAACTTTCTCCTTCCCTCCCTATTTTTTTATTTTATTTTTTACTTTATTTTTTTTACTATAACTCTAAGAAATCCAATCATTTCTATATGTGTCAAACCCGGAGCTTGATCTCTCAAACAAAGGCGGGCAAATTTGATTTGAGTGAATTCGGGAGCTTTGCGC
Organism: Blennius ocellaris; assembly: GCF_963422515.1. NCBI lineage: Eukaryota > Metazoa > Chordata > Actinopteri > Blenniiformes > Blenniidae > Blennius > Blennius ocellaris. The sequence goes on from NC_137672.1 coordinate 9,297,887, forward strand.
CGATGAATAAAACATTTCTCCTCCTTGATGTTACCCGGACTTATCAAGTCACAGATTCCCCCCTTTGAGCTCGGCGGTGACACGGCGCAGGAACCCCGGCGCACGATGAAACAGAAAAGATGAAGTTTCTACTGTATATCTTCGGCTTTGGCTACGAGGCGAGATAACCGCGCAGACATAGGTGCAACACATGGACGCCACAGAGGAGATTGACTTTTGGATTTTCTCCCCCCCCCCCCCCCCCCTTGATGAATGATGCATTGCACATAGGAGAAAGAAAAACAGAGAGAAAGTAAAAAGAGAAAGAAAGTGAATCTTCGATGTTTCAACAAAAAAAAAAACATGTCCAATTGTGTAGAAAGATTGGATACGTTGGGGATTGAGGAGATATATACGTTCTTCAATAATCCACGATCTCGCTGATTAGTGGCTCTTCTGCGTGACGGCCATGTTTCAACCTTGTGACTTGAAATCAGATCAGGAATAAACGAAACCAGCATTCGTAGAGTTTTAGATGTATAAAATCAAGACACACAGACTCACGTTTCACCCCTCCCCCCCCCCAAAAAACCAGACTGAATACGTTTTATTTTTAAGCTTTTCTCTGTTTTTAATGGTTCATCGGATGTGGCAGAGTTAATGAGGGTCCCTCAAACACTAATGAACACTTTCACACTCTGAAGGTGGCGACGTTTGGACAGTTCGCTCTTTTCGTTTCAAGCGTTGGTGTTCAAACGCTGAAAAGAGAACAGATGGATTGGTTCTTTTTTTTTTTTTTTCTTTTCGAGTTTAGACGCCACAAACAGCCCGGTTTCATCTCAGATCAGTCAGACCAGTGAAATTTATTGTGTAACAACCTTTGAGTGAGAACAACACAAGGCACAAAAGTAAAATTAACGTGTCTCTAAATGTGTTCATGCTGTTGCTACGATAAGTTTTCTTTGTGTTTTTGAGACTTTGTGAGGTTCGAAAATTTAGATCAGTGAAAATATGCGTCTTTGTAGTAAATTAGGAGATGCCAGTTATTCTAATATGAAGATGAAGGAGTAGAAAATAAATCTTCTGAGTGAATTAAAGCTCAATTCACAGCTTGATTGATCAGAGAACCTCATAATCTCAAGCAGAACAGCAGGTAATTGTGACGTTTCTGACCGTCTGATATCTTTTATTTTGTTGGTAAACAAGGCTTTATTGAAATAGTAACACAACTCAATATGCGTAATATATAACTGCTTTACTTTTATGCCCTGTATATATGAGAGCTATTTGTAACTGTTCTCCTCCCGTCACTCACATCATAAACGCCTTCTTCCAAGAAAATCAACAATCATTACAGAGTCTGTCGGTCTTCTCATTACTGTTTCTCCCACCAGTTTATGGTTCAGATGAACTGAGCTGGAACTGAATCTGCAGCAGAAATCAGCGCCGCTCTCCTCTAAGGTATGTCATAGATTTGATATTTCAGACAGTGTCTCAATGTGTTTAACCTCCAGATGTAACCCGCCCGCTGTAATTAAACTGAGATTACGCAGCTAAACGCAGCAAAATTAAAGTGATAGCCATCATGAGGCGAAGGTCAAAGGAAATGATTTAAAAAAAAATCTGAATATCTGTAAGTGAATTTCATTCAAAAGCCAACGATCGCTGTTCCTTACTATTTGATTGGAATCGAAAGGTGGCCAAGCTTTTCTTGGATGGTCAGTATCTCAATTTATTTTCACTTTAATATTAAAAAAACACTTTTGGAAAACCTTTTCATAATTTTATAATATTATGATTCAGTCTTTATGTGTCAGGAATAGCATATTATTATTATTATTATTATTATTGTTATTATTATTATTATTATTATTTCAAAGACATGTTTAATCAAATAGGATTACTTGAATAAATACTTGCTGAAGGCAAATGTCCTGAATTGAACTTGATACAATATTTGTAAAAAGACAATCAAACACACTTCAAAGATATTTTCCAGGCCTGCGTGGTGATGTAGTGGTTCACACTGTCACCTCACATTGAGAAGTGTTCAGTTTTGATTCTTGGGTTTGGGGTAGTTTGCGGTTTGCATGTTCTTCCTCTGAGCAATTTGCCCCCCCCTCCCCAATTCATGCAGGCCTCCCAGCGGCTTTGGTGAATCTGCACAGACGCTGGTTGAAGGGACTTGACTGCCTGGATCATAAATGTAAAAACACAAAGTGGAAAGACTGTCAGCTCGGGTTAAATCTCCTCTGGTGGAGCTGCGCCGTCAGAAGAAGACAAATGTCATTGCTTCAAAGCAGCGGATAAATATGATCTGATCAATCAGGATAAACATGGTTTTCCATGGCGAACGGTTCAAAAGATAAAGTGGGGAAAAGGTGATCAAAATACTTGAAATGGAATGCGGCAGATAACGGCCTCAGATCACACAAACACTGGCATCAAACCGTGATCCCTGGACGCACGGGGGAGGCCTGCTCTTCCACCGCCTCTCAGTAGATGGCAGACTCGCCCTGCGCAGACTTTCCCTGATGACAACAAGGGGCTCCACCCTCACGCCTTATCACCACAGCTGGCCGGTCTGACGACACACACACACACACACACACACACACACACACACACACACACACACACACACACACACACACACACACACACACACACACACACACACACACTAGTCATAACAGTCTAATCAACGTCAAAACTGTGGAAATGTGATTTTTTTTTTGTTCTTCTTTTAAAAATGAAGGTGTTTTTCTTGTATTTGTTGAATCACAGGTCGCCTCTTCCTCCCACTGTACTGCGTCTCCACTCCGTCTCGTTAATGAGGATTTACGACACTCACCGGCCGGCGTTTCGACAGACGTCACAGTGACTTTGCGGCTCACTTTTCCCCCTGATTAAAGCAACATCAACAAATCAAGTGGAGATAGACGCCCCGGCGCAAATCAAATCATCTCCGTGATTAGCTGACCGGACCTGAGCCAGCGGTGCCACGGGGAGTTTAACAAACAGGCTGCGGCTGATTCTCAAAGACAGATCCTCGTTCAAACGGAGCCCCAAAGGAAAGAGGGAAGAGGATAGGGATCCGTCTGCAGTGCAGAGGATAACGGCGTACAGACGAGCTTCCTGCTCCAACGCTGCCTTTACTGTGTCGTCCGGCAAAGCTAAAGCTGATCTCGGGCTATTTCGTCGCGAATCCTGACAAATGATTTGAAATGAAGTAAGCAGAATGGCCCTGACTTTTAGTTTTCAGTGTAAATCTCGTCTAATCTAGTCACTAATGTCATCATTTATTGCTCCCAGATTTTCTCCTCAGAGTTTTGGCAACTCTTTAACGTCTTTCCTGGTCAGTGTGTAGAAAAACAGACGCTGACTTGAAAATGTGGAAACTGTTGACGGACGGAGCGAATCTGCAGCGGATTGATGTAATTTACAACTGGAAACGTTGTTTTAGTCTGCTGAGGAGGTTCCACTTGGTTCGGCTGTTGTAATTGTGGTGAGAAGTTTTCCCTCGGCTGGCTTCATAACCACATGTATTCTGTGCTGTTACACGTCTTACGACTTTTAACCTCAGATATGTGTGATACTTTCCTCCACCTCCTTTAGACAACGTTTCAAGTCAAAACGCATCATTTTAGCATTTTTGTTCCGGAAAACTTTCACGTTTACGTGGCAACATTGTGAAAACGACGTCTGTTTCCACTGAAATAGCAGAAACACTAAAAACAATGCATCGTCATTTCCGGCCTATTGAGCGGACCTGAATATAAGCCCCACCCGCTACATTTCAAAAGAACAGAAGAACAAAAAAAAAAACTGGTGGAGTTACGTGATGCACCTGAACGCATCACCATCGCCATGAATCTCGTTAACCTGTAAAAATCCAAAAACTATTCGCTTTTTGTCTTGAAATTATGGTAGGTGACATATTTGGCCACTGGAGGGTGCTGTTGGCCAGTTTTAGTAATGAAACAGAGAATACGGGGAGTACACGGACAACGGGGAGTACACGGACATTCATACTGTCCCTCTACTTGATCCTGTACAGAAGAATCACCTACCATGGCCGCGGTGCGAATAGCGGTATTTCAGAAAAAGTTGCGTTTTCTCCTGTTTCCATGGAGACAGAGTGGAAGCGTTTGTTAAAAGTTGTGTTGTCAGTGGATCTGAGCACAACTGTTGTGTAAACGCACAACAGTTTTCCATTTTCACTTAAAGAATACATGTAAACAGGGTGAGATGCAAAATAACACACATGATCCACTCGGGGTATTTGCCTTTATTAAGGTTTTAGTTATGAGTTAGTGTTATTAGAGTCTACCAAGACTTTTGTTTGCCGACTTTTTTACAAGGTATTTTATGCATGGTTAATCAAACTTTTAATATTGGGGAATTATGCTTGTCTTTTTCTTGTTTTTTTTTTTCCTTTCAAATTTGGATTTCTTTGGAGTAGGACTGCTGCATTTGATAACTTTCTCCTCAAAGACGTTCAACTCCATGGAGTCACATTTAATTTAGTGCTTGTGCTGGCTCAACGCTCCACCAAAACACTGCATGCAGGAAAACACCACTGTCTCCAACAGATTATTCCTGTGTAAACAGAGCCCAGCGCACACAGAGCTTTTCTATCGACACTGAGCGCCACTCATTATTTTGTGATTATTTAGTTGATCCTGAGTGTGGAAAGTCTCATGTCGTGGTTAGAGTTAGGGTTACATCAGGTTTTAAGATTTGAATTCCCCAACAAGTCCTCTGCAGTTATTGAAATCTATATTATAGATTGAAGGAAATTGCACGGTTTTCAAGAACTTTACAAGTGGACGAGCAGCTACTGAGGACCTGGGTGGTGTGGAAGACTGTTTTTTTTTTTTTTAAATGTATGTGGCCATAAGCGCAAAGTGAACTACAGGAAACATCTGGCAGATACTCATCAAGGTAACAAAATTCTTGTTTGTGATGTGACAACATCAGCTAATACGTGAAACCTAAACAGTCTCTTACATCTTTACATCTTAACGTCAAACTCTTACTACTGACTCTGACATGTTTTTCAATTGAAAACTATCTCATATAAGAATTATGCCAGAATTTTGCGGAACATACACTCTAATAGCTTTAAATATTAAAATAAAATCACAAAACACAAGAAAACAATGGTAAATAGTTGAGTTTCAGAGTTTTTTTTTACACTGTGACCCGACTTTGCGCTGTCTTGTAAAATCAATTTATACCACAAGGTGGTGTAGTGAGACATTTGAACTGTTGGGGGGGAAATGAAGCATTTGTTGCGGGAATCACTTCAAGGATGACTGGATACAGTGAGACGCCATCGGCAGGATTATCTAAATCACGCACAAAAACTGCAATTTAAACTTCACAAATTACTATTTTTACACGTTTTATTTCCTATTGCACTATTGTAAATTGATTGAATTATGCCATAGTGGGAAAAGAAAATGTATATGTATATGTGTGTGTGTGTGTGTGTGTGTGTGTGTGTGTGTGTGTGTGTGTGTGTGTGTGTGTGTGTGTGTGTATTCTTCAGAATCAGCTCTGTGTGCATTGGATGGACTTTAAAAGTCCAGAATATGAATAAAAAAAATAACATATTGTAATTCTATTTCCTCGACACAAACACTGCACTGTAAACCTTCATGTCGCTCTGGCAGAGTCTATTCTGAGCTATGTTTTGATACGTGTGTGTGTGTGTGTGTGTGTGTGTGTATTTCACGGTCCACACCTGGGAATGAACACAAATCACTCATCCTTGCTGTCGCCTGTGAAGTGACAAAATGTGGCTCCTGACCAATCGTGGTGTTTAGCATTTCCTTTGACTGGGCTGTGATTGGGTGCAGGTTGCACCAAAAGACGGCGGCTCACTTGAAGACCCGCGTGGAAAAATGGCGAAAAAAAAGAAAGAAAAAAAGTGCCCCACTTTTCATGAACTCGTGAGCCGGTGAGCCGGTCGAGGAATTCATGTTAACACTGGGCTCCTGCGCTGCGGAATATTTTTGAATAATCCCATGCAAGTAGAAAGCAGACTGTATGGTTCAGTTGGTAAGGCGTGACAGTAACACTTGCGGGGTTAGTGGTTTGATTCCCTCTGCGGCACACACACACACGCTCGCGCGCGACGCAGCGAGGGACGATAAAAGCAACTACCAAAAGGTGTGTGTAGTGAATGCTAATGTTGAGAGTTACAGCAGTGAAACGCGTCGGGCTTTTCCCAGTCCGCCGTCTCACCATCAGCACATACAGATCAATGCAGGTATAAAGCAGACTGTCAAACCTATAGCTGCGACTCGGTCCATTCATGTAGAGAAGACAGGGAATGAGAGGAGCACAAAGGAGGAAATGGGGGGGGGGTAAGAAGAAGGGGGGGATGCGTTTCGGCAAAGCAATGTGTTAAGGAAGAAGAAACTTGAGTTTCCATGATGTGTGAGTGAAAATGGAGAGAATGAGTGATGAGAAACACGATGAAGAATGGGCCTTTGAAAAAGTAAGACGTTAATGAGAGCCATTGTAAATGTCAAATTACGTTCCTGAAGTTAAGAGCCTATTTCGGAATTTAAGCTGAAAAGAGTGTGAACTATAAAAGGTGAATAGCGGTAAAGAATGGGTGTAAGAGCAGAGTGACTGCAGGTTAATGGCGGGACGACGTAACGGGAACAAAGAGGTGGAGAGGAAGAGCCGACGTACTCTGCATCAAGGATCCCCACAGTACTGAAGGACTTTAGTATGCCATTATGTATGGGGCGAAAAAAAAAAAAAATAGAATAGTCAGATACGTTCTAAAAAGACCACACCTTTATATCTACAAGGTCCAGAATCCACAACACAGAATGCAGATGAACAATTGAAGTCATTTCTTTTCTGTTTCATAAATTTAACAAAGAGGTCATTGAAAAAGAAAGACAGCCATACAAATTAGTCTCAAAGGTTTTATTGCCTGATGTGACCCAAAGATCAACAGTGTGGAGTCAAATATGCACTAATATTTTACTTCCCTCCTGCTATAAATTTACATTTCTCCACGGCATCAGCATCGGTGACCTGTCAATATAAACAAGCTTCAGACAGAAACGCCGGCGTGATGACAAACATGCTGGAGGTATTTTCTTTACAGTATATACTGTATTTAATGGGCTTATTGAGTATTGAATCACACGAAATGAAAATGGCCTCCGCTATTCAGAGGTGTTTCCTCAGCTGGCCTCACATGACTTTTATTTGAGGACTTCATTCCAGCATGTTATTTGCGTTGTACCCCATCTCACCATCTTTTATTCTCAGTTTCATAACACACGAGCGTCTAAATGGCAAAATTCACATTTTATTTGGTGTAACAAAGTGCATCCAAGGTGAAACTGTCATCTATTTACAAGAAATGCAATTGAGCAGTGTGAGTGTATGTCGATGTCATTTCCCCCAAAAGGACTGGCTACTGGGTGGGCTCCAGGTCCTTCTACAAAATTTACAAAAAAGATGAATAGACGGCTGACTTTGTTTCTTTCACGCTTCTCTAATCAGTCTCTCATTCAGACACTGTTTATGGTTTCATTGCTTTAATCAAATCTTTTATTCAAAGTGTTTTCCTCTGCAACGTGTCAAAGTGACAAGGCCACTGGGAAGATTCAGGCACCGCAACAAGGTTTTTTCTAACAGATAAAAGAGTCAGATGTGTTTTTAATATGCTGGTTAAGATCAAAATAGAGCTGGAAAATAATTAAAGGTTTGTTTATCATGTGCCCTAAAAACACAAGATATGATTAAGAAAAAACTGGACGTTTTCCAGCTTAATGGGTAGGAAGTGAGGCTTTAGGTAGAGTTGAGAACAATTATTTATTTTCACACGGGCTGTGTATTTTTGTTGAAAATGTTGTTGTTTTTTTCATCTTCAAACTTTGGAAGAAGGTCATGGTGGTCAGATGGGGGGGGGGGGGGGGGGGGAATAATCCCACAATGAATGACTTATATCTCAATATTAATCACAATGACAAACTTTTTCATGCTGAACTTCATCCCTAACCATGGCAGGAGCCAATTATATGCCCCGCTATTTTGGAAACGTCATTTGTAACACTTTTACAAATCAGTGACATGCGATCGCGTCCCGGCGGCGAAGATGTCAGATGAGGAAAAAAAACTAAAACTAAGGTCACTTTGGAAGATAATGCCTTTGTCAACTAATCGAGTCATAAACATCCCACCTGAATTTATAAAAAGCTCACAAAGGACGAGTGAGGAGATGAGGAGTCGCGCGAGATGAAGCACAACATGTTTATACGAATGTCATGAATGTCTTTCACAAGTGTGTATAAAAAACGCAGCCCTGTCGCTGCACCTGTGTGTGAGTGTGTATGTGGTAGCCATCTGTAAGTTGTGATTTCATGTTTGGTTTTTCCCCCCGCATCTCTTTGTTTATTGTTTGGAGCTTGTTATCCCGCGCGCGCGGGCGCCGTGTTACCGCACCCGCTCTCCAGCATTCCCATAAAGCCAGCCCTTAAATCACTCAGGAAGCCTATTCAATTTCAAAAGTGAGCACCGCCGAGGTAATTTAGGGGCTCGTGTATCGACCCGCTGAGGATTTCTACATCCCGCCTCTTCCTGTACTTCGCATCAGCGATCTGATCAGCCGCAAGACGCCCTGAAGCCTCCAAACATGCGGCAGAATAACCGGTTCAAACTATCGTACGCAGATGGAAATATTTTAAAGAATTATTTCATCTGCTTTGATGACCTCCAGCTCTGCAGAACATGACTGATGCTTATTTATCCCATTGTGCGCCGGGCTTCATTTGACATCACGAGAGCAGTAATATGAAGGCCAATTTATCATATCTTCCATTCCAAACCTTTCTGACCCGATGTAGAAACCCCGTCCATGTGATCGCCACGGGAGGGGGGGCGACAAAACATTTGCTGAGAACAATCTCAGCTCAACTGATGAAACCCTTTAAATGGAAGGCGAAATTATTTCCAGCCGGAGTCAAGTAGATATTTTCATTCACACCTGGGGCTGTGCAGATCTGCATGGACGGAGGAGATGAAAACCCTGCTGCTGTTCTGCATCTTAAGTTAGAGGAAGTGGCTTTTGACTTCAGATTTAATGGATCAAGTTAACAAACCCTCCTTGTTCACAGGTAAACGAACTGTATTTACACATTTTGCAAATCTTTTGTCCTTTAATAATAATCATTGCGTTAGTCATTCACTCTATACTGGATGGTGGTGAACTACGTCGGCCGCCTGGGCAGACTGACGGAAGCGAGGCTGCCGTTTTGCGCCATCGGCCCCTCCGACCACCACCAACCACTCACTCTCACGCGGTATCCGAGCCATGACGCCTCTTCAGCTCATTGTCACACTCAGTATGTAGGTTTGATTACAGGGGAGAAATCAGGACCGTCGACTGTATGTTCCGCCTGCAGCCACGTGTCCCCGACCGAGTATCACCTGCCCTCCTCGCCGCGCCACTGTCACGGCGTTTAATTAAACACGGCAGGACGCACACTAACCTGTCCTTATATAAGGGAACAATGAAACACCTGGGAGGGTTTACGTTAATGAAGCAGTCGTACATCTTCTGTACGGCGGTGTCTGATTATTTTCCATATCTCCATTTTCATTTCCCCTCTGTTGTGGAATGTGATCAAGAAGGAAATAATGCTAATAAAATGCATATTTCATAGAGGAGCTACACAATCTATCAAGTGGCATTATGGCATAAGTGAGCATGAGTGGTTTGAGGAAGACAAAGCGGAGAAAATGACGAAAAACAGGTCGTGGCAGGGTACAGTAGCCATCTAATGGTACAAGACAGGTCGAGACAAATTACACAGAACAGCACGCAAAATGATCTATTGCACCCTTGTCCTTTATTTATTTATATAAATATATATATATATCTTGGTTTTTTTTTTGTGTGGCTTTTTTTGAAAAGTTCCCTCGAAGAAGTGTGGCCTTGAATAACTTGTATCACACAGAGATGGGCTACTGGGATTGTGTGCGGAGGTGAGCGGAGTGTCAAAGGGCTCTTTGCTTTTAGATTGTGTCTTCTTGTACATGCCATTCATTTTTATGAACACCAACAGTGACCGATAGCAGTGGCTGAAAAATGGGCCACCTAAAAAAGAAAATGTGAGCGAGTCGGACCCGTAGGGTTGGTAGAAGAAGAAGGTGGACGATGTACAGCCTGTACTTATGATGGGAGAACTAAGCTGCTACCTCATAATCACTGTAATTCACAACAATGCCATCTTTTAATAAAATAAACTATCATATCGGTGCGATATTTGGAGTTTTTACAAAGATGGTGCTTAAATACAGATGTTTGTGTGTAACAAGTTGCTGTGTGAACTTAACAAGCCATTTAAACTTCATGTTTTTTTTCACATTGTTATAAAATATAATGCAAAAACTAGTTGATAATGCAACAAGAGTTAACTGTATTTCGCCACCATATACTCTACCATCTGGTTCATTCAAAATCTATTTCTTCACTTGATTTCTTAATAATGAGCAACATTCAGCTTTCATGCCCACTGCTGTTGCAACCTTACATATCCAGTTGTAAATAAATCAAGAGATAACAGATCAGTGGGGTTGTAATGACAAACTACCACTGCGGTTAATCGGAACAATCTCATTTGAGCAGGAATTTGCTCACAAATTAAATTGGACTCTCTGTGAAACGGAGAATCAGCATGTTTAACGTTTTATATCGGAGGCAACTTGTGTAAATTTCCCTACGACACCTGCAACAGAGCCGGTATGAAATGCAAAACAAGGATGTTTCTTTTCTTTTTTTTTCCAGCATACCACAGCAGATTTGGCTACGATAAGACATTATCTTACAGTTTATATACAGCGTGACAGCAAAGAAAGGCCTGGCGCGAGACTTTGGCGATCTGTAAATCCAGTTGGAAACAAGCCGCTCTGTGAGCGAGCTGACCGAGTTAATATCTAATAGCTCTAAACGCCGCTGTTGTCAGACGGAACATCAATATGAAGCGGAACGAGGAGAAAACACGGGCCGGAGTAACGCCGAGAGAAATAAATGGGCAAAAAAAAATGAACGCAACTAAGTGGAAAAAGCAAGCAGCATGAGAAAAAGATGGACTCCGCAGCGGATGGAGAGCAATGGAAAGATAAAGAACAATGAGAAGAAAGAGAGAGATGAAGAGAGTGCGAGAGAAGGAGGGAGTCTGGTGACTAAGAGCGATTGCAGAGGCAGCGGAGGAACAAAGTTTGACCACCAGAGAGAGAGAGAGAGCAAAGAGAGGACGTGACAATGGGAGTCCGAGTGCACGGGTACAATAAATACATATATCATTCTGATAGCATGAGAGGAAAACGTGGAAGTGTTTAGCCCAGGAGAAGTCATCTCTTCGCCAAAGAGCGGCTGACATTTATCAAGCAGAACACCGTAACCCGAGGACATTAGCGCCCGTTCACCGAAACGCGTCACTTAAAGGACAGTGCAGACGAGCTGTGTTTTATTTTGAAGGGAGCTGCTGCTGGCATTCTGTAAGCTGCGACTGGCAGCGATGATAATATGAAGGCGGCGCCATTTTTGCAAGGACGTATCAAGGTGACACCGATGTGAAGCACTTGAGGCCAGATTCAGATGAAATCACTAAAATTGTTGCTCAGGTTTTTTTTTTTTTTTTTTCAGTTTGAGGCTGTGGAGACAAATATCTCCAGCGGAAAGACAGTCGTGTTCACACTGGGCCATCTGTGAAGTGGAAGGTTGTTGTCATATTTAAAAATTGGGTGTCTCGTCCAGAGAAAACAGAGGAGAAAGCAATGTGCTACTTGCTATTTCACAAAACAAAAGGGAAAAAATCTTTTGCCTGCTGAAATGTTTTGTCATTTCTTTCTCGTAAGTTAGTATTTCTTGGCTGCTTGTGTTCGATGAGTTTAACCCCGGCGTCGGTGGAGATGGGCGTATAAACACCAGCTCAGCCTGGAGCTTTGAGATTCAGCGAGAAAGGCCAGACTTTACGGTGAATGCACAGGGAGATCTCAGTACAGGGAACAAAGAATACATCGTGAAGATAGCAAAAAAAACAACCAGTGCAAAGCTGGATATGTTTAACAACAGAGGATTCATACGGCCGACATATTAAAATATTGAGGACGTGTTGTGAATTTCTGACCAATCAGCAAACGTTTTCTCAAAATCAGACCCGTCCTGTTGTCCTGATGAAGGGCGACGGAAAAGCGTCCACTTTTGGTACGGTTACGAAACGGAGCTGATGACTGGTAGTGACTTAATGGGTTAATGGCTGGTTTATATCCGTTGCTCCTTACAACAGATTTCGCTGTGTCTGCTGTGTATAAGCGACACATAAAACAAGGTTAATCTAAATAGATTATATATTAAGGGGCGACTCAAGAATAGCAGACGTTTCTCACGGACGGGCTTTTTGGGAAATCAGTCAACTGTAATACCAGAGAAACTGTCTGGCATTTAAATCCACGTTGAACAAATATATACTTTGTTTCCTACATAAGTAACATTTTTTTCATTAATGAACTTTGAAGTTGCTGATAAGCGGATTGTTTTATTTTTTGCTATGAGCGAAGGCAAAGTAATTGGTTGCTTTCAAGTACGTTTTCAAGTACGTTTCATTGTATAGGAAAAATAAAATGCCATTGAATGCACAGCAAGAAGTCCACAAAGAGATGCCCCCCCCCCCCCCCCCCCCAAAAAAAAAAAAAAAAAAAGGTAGCAAAGGCCATTCGTACAACAGCAGCAAACATTTCATTGCAGTCTTGTGATGTTTTCTTGAGGGAAATAACTGCTTAAACTAATTTAGAGGACTGACAGGATTTCCATTTAAACTCGTGGGGAATGCTATAGCTTGACAGCAAAATAAAGAGTGAAAACAGTTGATGCAACAAAATGTCAAAGCTTTTTGTAATTTTCCCCAAATGGAACTGCTTTGTTTTAGAATCTCTGGAGAGCTGCTCGATTATTGATAGGAGTATCCAAACCTGGCAGAGGTGACATGTTTTGAAGTTTAATTGTGTGGGAGGCTGGGGACTGGCTTTCTCTTTTCTTTTTTTTTTTTTGCTGTCTAAAAAAGTTGCAATTCAATCAATGACTTCTTCACAATATAATTAGAGTCGTGTCGGAGGGTCAAGCGCGTGACCTTTGCGTGTGATGGTCGTACCGAGCTCCTAATAAAGGCTGAGAAACAAATGTGGGAGGGGAAATGACTTTTGTCTCCATTTGTTGCTTTCCTTGTCGGCCTCTTTTCAAACGCACGGCCACAGGGATCTAATTTAAGGAACACCGGAGCCTCCTTCAAGTTAAATCTGTAACTTTTAAGGCAATTGTCACAAATGGAATAAATGCAAAGACTTGAGCCAAAGGGTCCTCACTTACGGCTCAATTTCTCTGTGTGCTATTAGCATACGCACACAAGGGTGTAATTTCAGTGCAGTAGTAGTCGGGGACGTGGTGTTGGACTTTTAGATTGGGGATGATTTATTTACTGGAGTATGAATATTAAAATGACTCAATGTTGATTCGTAGACTTTTGTTTGATTGTGCTACACACGTGCAGTCCTTCCGTCTCACTCAGTATAATGAAAAGATGCAGTGCACACACCATATTTCCTGGGTATGAGTCACATCATCAAGAAGAAAAAGACATATGCAAATAAATAAGTATTTTTTTTCCCAGCCACTGTTCTCATCATGTTATCAGCCCAGGTGCCTTTGTTTTCTCCTTCACTGTAACAGTTTCACCAGTCCTTGACAACTTTCTCAGATACAAACCTTCATTCTGCTGCTTTAAATTTTGGTGATGTTTTGCTGTATAGTTTGAAATGTAAGGTTTTTTCTCAATATAAGCCACACGACTAAACAACTTGACAAAAGATTGAAATGCAGCTAAAGTAAAAGTGTTGAAAGTCAACTGAGGCCTTGTTTAAACAACGTTTTGATACAAAATAAGAGAAAACCAAAAATGAGGAAGTTACTAAAACAACCTTTTAAAATGAACTGGTTGGTAAAATAAAGAGCTTGGAAGACATCAATGGACAATACATGCCACGAGGAGCCTTGTTCTGGCACACACACACAACTAATAGCATTAGACCCTGTCATTACTTCACCTTTCAGCTCCAGAAGGTGGAGCATGGACCTTCATCTACCTCCGTATCCAAAGAGAATGATAAAATCCATCAACAGGCTCTCATTTGGCATGACATTTGAATCCGTTGCATTGATGGCCGAATATTACTGACATTTCAAAGTTATCATCGAAGGCTAATGCACATTTCATGTACTGATTACTGTATTGAAAAATATAATCCATTCTCTGACCTTTGTTCTTCATCTTTCATCTGCCGGCTTCTTGCTGATACTTTCATCATCATCGGCAGCGTTTTAAAGCCTTTAGAAACTTAAATATGGCACGTTGGCACATCCAACCGCACCGATGAGGAAATGAATATAAGATAACATAATATAAGATTAGATCATAATTTATTAGTCCCACGTGTTAAAATTTGATCATCACAGTGGCTCCATACAGCACAAATAGTTAAAATAGTTGAAACAATATAGTGGCACATATGAGAATGGAACATGTTTGGGAGTTTTTTGTTGTTTTTTTTTAAGAATAAATAGATAATATATACTCATGGAAATACAAGAGACGCAGATGGAGGAATATTTACTATATTTACATGTTTCGGTGTATCATACCAGGAGCCCGGAGCCTCGGCGGGTTACAGGAGTTATATATCGCAGAGGTTTCTTCAAGAGCAATCAAAGAGCAAGTGGGCTGAGACGTTCTCTGATTATCCCTGACAACATCTGACTGGTAGCTAACTCCACAAACACGGGGAAATTATCAAACGGTTCCATTCATTAGCCCGTTTCTAAGTACCTTAAGTGTAACTCTGACTGACTCCTCCATTCAGGCTTTGATTATATCCTCACAAATTATGTTATCAGCAATTTGGTTTGCCTTCTGTGCTCTTTTTTTTTTTTTTTTCTCCTTCTCATACTGACAATGTGCTAAATGTCATTTTAGTCGACCTTGTAATACTAAAACGTACAGCTGTGATGTGTAGGCTACAAATGATTTTGCAGATTTTTTTAGCAAGGATTGGAGTCTCTTCATGACTAATTAACATCAAATCAGTATTCTCTGTGTTCATTAAAAGCCAAGCTTTCCAGAAGTCTTTTGAAAGTTGCCAATTAGCCAATTATATATATATATCTTATATATATATATATATATATATATATAATTTTGCTTTAATAAAGGATTTGAGATAACTTCTATTCGGCTCGTGCAGCGCTTCTGACCTATTTCCACATAACAGGTGGAAACTGTAAATTGCTTTCAAATCTTACTTTGTGATCTTTGAACCAGGGGAAATTGGAAATCGTTTGGCAGGCAGAAACATTAAACACGCAGCATACACAACATAAGATCACTTCTCTAATATTGACTCGCCGACCCTTTTTTGAACAGATGGCTCAAGGCTGCTACTTCCTTCCTTTTGAGATTTATTTTTTTCCGATGTCCTTTAATCTTCCCCCCTTCATCTACATCTGCTATTGAGGAGATAAATGGATTTGATGGGTGAAATAAATGGGAAAAATTACACAACTCCTGTAAGTGTTCAGTTTTTTTTTTTTTTAACTAAACCTTGGGTTTCATCCTCTCCAGCTGCAACATGCAGTTCGAAACGCCACGTCCGATACGGCACAGTTAACACTGTAAGCACAGGAAGCGAGTTCATTTCAGCCGGCGACATTTTCTAAACCTCCCCTCAGAAAGCCCCAATTTCCACAGCGATAAGTAGACGACTATAACCCAACGTGTGGGCCCGGCCTTCTGCCGGCTGTAATGAGTTTAAGTCCCTTTCTGGCCGACTGTGCTGTCTCATTGTTTGATAGCAGTGTTATCCACACTCACTTACCCTTTCTCTTAGGCACTGCGGGGCCTCGGGGACTGCGCTCCTTCTGTGTGTTTACCAATTCCCACAACCCAGGCTTGGACTCTTGGGGCATCTCTTGGAAATTACATTCCATAAGGTCCCAAAGACTATTTAGCTGTCTGGATGGTAGTTATTGCAGAGCAGGAAAAAAATAAAACAAAACAAAAACAGGTAGAACTTTCAACACAACGCGTATACAGTTTAACACTGGTTGAGGAAGACGTGAAGCTTGTTGGAATTTTAACACGACAAACGCTGCAAAGATTAATTCCATGGATGCACGAAACTGCATCTCAAATGTAATGAAGCGACAAACAAAGGAAAAGCAATTTTGAATCACCAAAACCATAAAGATTTAGATTCGATCAGATGGTGTAAATGTGGCCTATAACTCATACGCACATTAATACCCACTGCTTTTTGAGAATCACCAGTTAATCTAGCAAAATGTCTCTGAATTTGTTATTAGATTAGTTGTCCAGCGGTCTGTTGTTGCGTGAAAAATCTGAATGAATTTCCAGTTGCTTCCACCACCCAGTAATTAGCAAACTCTGATTTTAGATAAGACCTTCTCTTCCTTGTTCAAGTCAGAATATGATGCTTACAGGCATCCGCACAGAAAATGAGATGCTCAAAAACCAGATCATAACTGTGATTTTTTTTTTTTTTTATTTATTTTTATCTCCAAGTGCTCGAAACTCAATAACTACAGTATTTTTTCACACAAACTCTGCTGAACTTTTTGCTGAAAAGCAGGTTTCTGCAGCATCTGAGTCTAATACTCATGAGAACCAAACAAAACAACCGAGCTGTAGGCTGGTCAAACAAGGAC
Source organism: Blennius ocellaris (assembly GCF_963422515.1). Taxonomy (NCBI): domain Eukaryota; kingdom Metazoa; phylum Chordata; class Actinopteri; order Blenniiformes; family Blenniidae; genus Blennius; species Blennius ocellaris. Next base: position 9,314,682 of record NC_137672.1, read on the forward strand.
GGTTAACTCAAAGTTGCCTGAAAACTCTCAGACAAAATGCAGAGCCGTGCGATGTTTGTTCACCACTGCAAAGCGACCCTTTCTTGTAAACAAGGCCTGATTTGATCCACTGTTAATATATGGAGAAAGGAAAAATCAATGCAGGATCCATACACATTCTCAAACAGCATTTACCAAACAAATGAATGAAGAAAGGCAGACTTCCAGGAAGCGTTGACCTGATACCCTGCGTTTGTAAGGCTGAATACGTTTCGTTTTTTTTCCCAGCCAACTACAGACAGTTGAATGGTAACTTACTCCAGCACATTTCCTCACATGAAATGCCAAACGTCTGTCTGTTTGACCTATCTCCTCGGCTCTGAAGAATACAATGACTGACTGACTGCGAGAGCCAAAGGTAAAGGCAGAGTGTCAGGGGAGGGAGAGGAGAGGCTGATAGAGCGAAAGGCCATTATTAGACTCATTCTGCATTTTTGGTCCGGGAACGAGTCTGGAAATTGGAATTGTGTGACCTGCCAGCGACCGATAGGAGCCCTTTCAGAGAAATAAATAAACCCCCCCCAAAAATAAATAGATAACTCCAGTTATTTTTAAATTAAAACAATCAATCAAAGGCAGAGCGAGGGTGGGGGGTGGTGTGGGGGCGAGTGTGCTGAGGGTGCCCATTAAGACAGTGGTGGGGTTGTTATTTCCACACCTGTGGAAGGGCATAGCTCATTCGCGCGAGCGAAGCTGAATACGAATGCGGTCGGATCGGGTGGACACTCGCCATTATCTGCCACCGGTGCATACAAGTTGCAGTGAGGCGCCTTTTAATATCAATGTGGTAAATGTCTCCACTCACGGTGACATGTCACGTTGAAGACACACATCATGAATTATGCACCAGAGCCCGATGCGGCCGGATTTATTTTTCATCATTTGCCCAACTTAAGTCTCCTCGTCATATTAATCACACACATAAGCAGCCACTTTCCAATAAGCAGCTGATACCAGAATCGATGCAGCATTTGTTTTATTTTTATTTTTTATTTTTTATGTGGAACATCTTTAAGCTTGCCTCTGTGGAGAAATCGTAGTACAGGCAAGCTGATGGGTGCTGGAATCAATTTCACCAGATAAAGCTGCATCTACTTTGCTGTAATGGAGTCCCATGTGTGACCTTATCACCCTGTCACACATTCGCCATAACAAGGCGGTTGATGTTATTGTAAACAACTGATATTGTTAGTCCCCTCAGCCTCCTGTCCTCTCCGTTCAGCACGGGCCTAATTAAGGCTGGATTTAGATGGTGGCATTTGGGTTTGTGTGGGCTGAGCGAAGCTTTCTGGTAAGTGACTGCATCAACGCGATGATTCCTCTCTGTGTCTTCCCCCACCCTCACCCCCCCCCCCCCCCCCCCACCTCCACTCTTCCTCTCTCCGAACTCTTTCTATTTCCCACCACAGCTGTGGTTCAGTCAGTGATCCATGCAGATGTGAAGGGGCCCTCACGTCGCGGCCTTGTCTAATTGTTATCATATTTTGTTATTTTAGCCAGCTGTTCGGGACACATATAAATACCCGCTGACGTTTATTGAATGTCAAAGGCCACTGGGCAGCTGATTGATTTTGACCCCTTTTCCGTGATGTCAGAATGTGATTTGTTGCCACATCATGGCAATCTTAAAAAGCTATTTTCCCCGCCAGTGGAAATACTAACTATCACTCTGGGGGGGGGGGGGGGGGGGGGGGGGCGGCGGCGGCCTCGGATAACTCAGAAATTAAGATTAATGGGCGTTTTAGGAAGCCTGCCAGAAACTATGAAGATATTTCTTGGGTACATTTAAAATGGGAAAGGGAAAGGGAACGCCACCGGCTGCAATAATTAATAGATTCTGAGTGAAAGTTAGGAGGAAGGGCAAGGCCCTCGTGTTAGGTAAGGTGTGTTTTCACTCATGCCATAATAGAGAGCCAAGCACATAATAATAACAATGTTTAAAAAACAAAACATTAATGGAGCTTAATACAAAGATTTGAACTTTAACAATACAACACAAGTGGTTGTTTACGTGTTCTCCCTGCCTGGGTCTCGTCCGAGTAATCCAGTCTCTCCCTTGCTGCAAGCAAACAAGAATTAACCTTCAAGCCATCAAGTCAGAGCAATGTAAGGAGAGGGTTCTTTTATTTTTCACATTTGACTGTAAAAATTGGATTTATGTTGAGATTTGAATACTTTTTAGAAGAAATTGTGCAAAAATATGCACTTTTTCATCACTTATACTCTGCTCCACAACAAACAAAAACTATAAAGGCTAGAATTACAGGTTATTATGGCACTTTCGTACTGGCCCAGCCTACTCAAGATGAAATTGGTCCATATGTGGTGCCGAAACTCAAATGAGTTAGACACCCCCGGTCTATACCCTTCAGCCGATGCCAGCAGGCTCCAGTCTCCATCTCTAATTTAGGTGTATTCTTCTATTCTGTCTGAAATCAGTCTTGTAGGTGGAAAAGTGAGCAGTGCTGCTTTAAAACAAAAACAGAAACAAAAACAGACGAGGAAAGACCCGTTGTGGTTGTGGTCGTTTTAAAAAATGTCACGTTTCAATACTTGGTTCTTCGATTTAAACAACGCGTTGGTGGTTTTCATGTAGCTCTCAAATATTTGTATGACATTACATGAAAACTAATTAAAGCAAGATGTATTAAAGAAGATGCAGGAAAGGGAACGTTGAATTTCGTTTGGTATTGCTTGTCAAACTCGTCTTTTTTGCCATCTTCTTAATAAACCCTGTCAGTCCACGTCCATGGTGTGAGCGTGGAAACTTAGCCAGCCACACGATTTTCTAATCAGCTGGGTAAAAAAAAAATTGAAAGTAACTAATCAAAGTGCAATTCATGTACAAAAATACGGATCAGAGAGAAGCGGCCTGGCACTGGTTTTTATAAACAAATATGTTGTGGACAGACTGATATAAACTCTACTTTCCTTCAGCAGCCAAACATGTTCTGCAATACATGGTAATTGAATATAAATAACAAAGCTTCCTGCACATCTAATAGTCAGCAGATGGCAGGTGGTGAGAAAAACCAAAGCTATTTTGACACGGTCGCCGTCCCGCAAAAAAAAAAAAAGAAAAGAAAAAAAAAAACATGTGCTTTGAAATTATCGACAGACCCTCCGCACACAGAGGGAAGTTTTATCAAGACTTTGGACAGCTGGGTTTCTTTGGCTTTGTTTCCTTTGAGCTTCTTGCCTTTGAAAATACCGTTAAGGCCAATCAATGGCATCTTGGCTGGAAAGCAGAAGACACCAACAACTCAGACGAGCTATTACCTGCTCATCCACCTACGCTGGCTGTCTTCCTCACGGCGGAAGGCGATGAAAGAGGAAGACCAAATGACATTTTAGAAGATAGATTAATGAGTACGCGAGTGTCGGGAGAAGGGAAGACATGCGACAGAGGTCAAGCATGTAATGACTGACCTTAAATCCAGTGGTATCCAAAAGGTAAAACTACATTGTGGGCCTGGGGGGCAATACGGCTGGCCTGTCACTTTAAAATGCCTTCCCACTTTATTAACCACCCGCTGTGTTTTCACTATCGACTTATGATTTAGTGTTCCGTACTTTTTTTTAATATGAAGAATATACTGTATATTTCAAGATTTATTCTGACCTTTAATAAAAAAAAAAGGTTTTTTACACACACGTAGGGTCACAAATATGTTTCTATTGCACTGAAACATAAGGCTCTCAAATGTGATAAAACCAGACAGTTGTCAACAGAACAATCAGTCTCAGATGTTGGGAATAACATTTAGAATCCACAATAATCTGTTGGTGTAAACTAGACATGCCCAATAATCCATACTCATAAAGGCAAACAGGCTTTATTATGAACATCTAAATATTATAAGTGATGCTGTCTGCACAATATCATTCAGTCTCCAAGAGGGTTTTATGCACTCTTTTAGTGTGATGCAACAAAACTACACAATTGCGTTTTGAGTAAAAGGATTAAAAAATGTTTTCAAAAGTGTAAAAGTTGGCATTTGCAATATGCAGTATATTAAAACTTTTTTAATTTAAAAAAACAACAAAAAACAAACAATATTCCCAGTGTCAATATGGCACCATGTCCTGTTCAACATTTTCACAGGAAACAGTCACAAAACTAAATCGCCTTGATGTTTTGCAAAATGTAAAGCACGATTATAAAAAGGTTTCATCAATGACGAAATCCGATCTGTAGATGAAAGTCTTTCTAAATTCCTTGTTGTTTCTCTTCCACTATGTTTGTAGCTACAGGTCGACGTGTGTTTGCTTACGATCGATTTTAAAGCTCAATATTTCCCTTCAAACTAAAGGTGTAAATCATTTCTTTCTCAGGTCATTGATTTCATTGCTCCATAAAAAAGAAAAAAAAAGAAAAGAAAAAAGAACACAGCCTCGATCTCAACCTGGTGTAGGTATAGTGCAAGAGCTTTCTCTGGGGCACGAGGGAGAGAAGAGAAGCAGAAGTCAACTCCCACTTGTAACTGTAATAAGACCGACGCTGCAGAGCAGGATGGAAATAGGCACGTGTTCGGCAGCAACACTTTAATCTCTCTCCTCTCCCCACTTCTTCTGCCGCTGTCACACAGCTGAACAACGTCTTGGGATATAGGAGTGTGGGATTTGGAAACCTATATCTGCTCAGCGAGACAGAACTGGAACCCGCTCTTCTTGCTTGTGTGCGTGTGTGTGTGTGTGTGTGTGTGTGTGTGTGTGTGTGTGTGTTTTGCTGCAGTCATAAATTTTGCATGTGGGAGCACGGGGGAGCGCTGCTTACCGAGCGAGCCGCGGCAGGCTGCGTGCTGCGCCCAGAGAGGACGGCCGGCGCTGCCATTAAATAGCACCACAGGGCTGCTCATGGGGCGAAGAAGGCATTTCAGTGGGAGGCAATTGGTGTGCGGCGAGGAGAGGGACCACGTGCGATCGGCTGGTGCCCGGCGATGCTGGAGGTGCGAGCCGGAGCCTTGTTTGGTATTCAAAGCAGCGGGCTTTAATGCATTGATCCGTGAAGGAACGGGCTACACAGACAGAGTAGCGCATGACTATAAATCCACAGCCACCGAGCTATTAGGTGGTAATAACACTGACCGGAGCAAACGTCCACATACAAAGGAGCCTCTGCACAGGATGGGTGTGTTTGTATTCTAAGGCTGCGAGCGCGATCTCCATGCATGAACGTGCCCCTGACGGCACCGGCTCTCGTTGGAGGATCATTTGTTTTTGCTGCAAAATTAAATGTTTCAATGTTTTTGTGTGTGAAAGTTTCATAAGGAAAAAAAAAAAAGAAGAAGAAAAGAAACCCACTCCTCTTTGTTGGTTGCAACTGACATCCCTCCCACACAATCTCTCTTCATCCTGCTATCTCACACGCCATAATCAAAGCTCCTCTTCTTTTTCTTCGTCTTCATCTTGCCGTCGCTCACGCCAGTGTGTGTGCGCACACACACACGTATGTTTGCTCCTGTCCACCTTTCAAAAGCAGAAGAAAGACGATCGAGGGAGAGGTGAGAGAAGAAGGTCATAATATTCCGTCTGATCCTGCCTTCACATCTTTGCCCTGCCATCCTGCAGCCTCCCGCGGGATCATGGGAAATAAATGACGGCCCTTACCCTCGCAATAGTTTACACATGATCGAAGGTAGATGTCAACCCGTCGACTGGCGATGTGGGGGAGAGTTTGGTGGCTCATGGATTAGTGTGCCAGGCCGGGCGTGTTAGTTTATGAGCGGCTTGGAAAAATGCTCCATTTTTTTTTTTTGGGTCCACAAATTACCTTCTGGCTCTGATCTCCTCCCACCCATGCTGGCTTGGCTGGATTTATTACAGTCAGCCAGCTCCTGACACTAAGAATTTACTTAGGAGGCCTCCATTTCTCTCTTTAGCCACGTTTGAACAGGATGCAGGAGAGGGAATGGAGAGACATGCAGCAGACATGTAAGGGATACATTTTTTTTAGGAGGACATTTCGCTATATTTTGCACCAGAAGTTATCATTTAAAATAGGCTACATATTTAGATGGTATTTCTTCATCACGTACGCCCTGTGCCACAACAAAGAAAATCTTAAAAGTTTAAATCTAAAGCTTGTCACGGCACTATTGTACCGGTTCAGCCCACTCAAGATGAAATTGCATTGTACGTGGCCAGCGACAATCCACAGGGACGCTTCAAAGCGACGTCCACATTGACTTTAAAGGGTAACTGAAATGTTTTTCAGATTTCATCTTTAGAAAGAAGAATAAATATGCTTTCGAAAGGTATATAACATTCCCAGATAAAAGTCAGAATTCCGACCCTTTTAATTGACTTTACATGATGCAGCAGACGACGGTATATTTGCGGGCCATAAATGTGAGCCGCCTGAGCTAGACCGGATATGACGTACGAGGGGTTATATGTCCCAGCCAAAACAACATCAGCTGATTGAAGAATGGAGGGGTTTGGCGATACAGAAGCACCTAGGAGCGATGTTAGCGAAGATTTAAGTGACGTATCGTTGGTTTTGGACGAAGATGAAGGAGAGGAATCATCGGAGGAAGAATTAGAAGAAAATCAAGGCGTTCAACCATACATGTTTGAGCCGTGAGTACATCTTGTGTGTGACCGGGTATTTACCCGTGAGTACATATTGTGCGTGACCGGGTATTTACCCGTGTGCACATATTGTGCGTGACCGGGTATTTACCCGTGTGCACATATTGTGCGTGACCGGGTATTTACCCGTGTGCACATATTGTGCGTGACCGGGTATTTACCCGTGTGCACATATTGTGCGTGACCGGGTATTTACCCGTGTGCACATATTGTGTGTGACCGGGTATTTACCCTTGTGTCAGAGTGGGTGTTTTGCAAAGTTTATTGGTCTATTTGTCTTAAGTTTTAGCAGGTTTTAAAAAGACTTACTGAAGGTTGGGTTTAAAAATCCGTTAAAAAGCCGTTTAAAAATGGTGGGGACAGAACCAGGTTTCAGGATACGTTTCCTCTTCACATCAAAACCAAGTGACTCTCGGATTGCGGGTGCTGTTTCGTAACAGTCATCCGTGAAATGTTGACTGCAGAGATAGGAGGCCTCTGTTGGTGTCCAGTTGGAGCGAGTGCGCTGCACTTGTTTTGTCCATAATCTCCTCAAAGTTTCATCTTTTGGGAATTTATGGACACTTACAGACGGACTGGGCATTTGGGAACACCCAGCCGCAACACAACGCTTAGGCATGACTCTAAAAAAACTGCTAAATAACGCGATAATGCAGAGCACATGTAAACAAGACACTACGATCAGCTGTTGTGGGCGGAAGTAAATAACTCCTCATACGTCACAGTGCAAAACTACGGCAAGTTGGGAAAACTAGGTCAGATTCACAGGGCGGGAGATTTAAAGGCATTTTTAGACGTTCGGCGCTCAAGAGCAAGACAGTGGTGTGATTGTCATTGGTGTGTCATATATCATTCGAAAGGGGGAAAAATAATGCTAAATACTGGTGTATTTTAATAGAATTATTTCAGGGACCCTTTAAAGCAGAATATTACCGACAGCATCAAACTGCGTCTGCTGCCTTGCCTCTTTCCCATAATCCTCTCAAGGTAAGAATACGATCCAAACCAGACTTCATCCAATCAAATTCCCTTCGGTTCAACCCCGACGCTCACATGTATCTCGTCGGAAGTTTTAGCGGCGGCCGCCCTGACGGGTCTGCAGCCACACAGCTTTAACTTCTGCAGCATCTATTTGCTGGCGAGCCTTCCTGCATAAATGAGTGTGATGTTCTTTAACTGCCTTTGCCTCCTTGCATCACTTTTTTTTTTATAGACGCTGACCACAGCATACTCCGACTCATTCGATGAGCCGTCACAATTTGGGTCTGGTCAAACTTGCTATGTATCGTCTGCTCGGCCATTTTTTTTCTGCTTCTATTTGCAACAACTCCAAGGACAAAATGTTCACTTGCTGCCTGATAGTCCCACTATGCTATGATACGATTTCTTGTTGCTATGGATACGACTCAAGCTATTTCATGAAAACCTGTTTTAAATCAATTCCACAGATTGCGGTGTTTTATTTTTTTTTTATGACAGAATTCCTTCACCCTTTTGCATTGTTCCGGGGGAACAATGTAGCGACCGTTTTTGAACCCTCTTGCTGGCCGTCGGACCCAAAGCAGCATCATTTTTGTTTTGTTGAAGTCCTGCTTGGCTTGTTGTGCAGCTTGTCATGAAGACGGACTGCGTTCATTGGACGAAGCCCCACACGACACACATTTTCCCGTGCGCTTTCCCTAATTCAACTCGTCTCTGACACACGGACACACACAGCCAGACGCAAAGTTCTCCTCCTGAATTAGTTGGCCCGACAAAACAGTTCAATTTTCGACCTGATAAATTGCTCAAGTTAATATGTGACTTTCAAACTGTTCTTCCAATTTCCAAGCAATTATGCAGGACATCAGGGACTTGATAATGATAAATGCTCGAGGAAGGGCAATTTGCAGTGACCCGACTGGCATTTTTGTGCATTGCAGCAATCACATGTGTTTGACATTGCACACACACACACACAGAAACACACACACACACACGGTTGAAGTGAGGCGGCGATCCCACAGGTGTCTGTGTGCGAGCCTCTCTGTTGTCAGAAAACGGGCTCCACTCCATTGCTTCTTGTCACACATGCTGACCCTCTTTGTTTTCCCCTAAGCCCCGTGCTCAGGCCCGCTCCTCTGTACACACTGAAAAGGCTACAGTGTATTTGTCTCAGCCATCTTCTGTCAGACACACGCACGCACACGACATACCAAATCTTGGGTTTTAACCCTTAACTGTCTCTATTTTTTGGGAACTTCACACATTTTTCCCTTTGTGTCGCTTCAAAACTAGGCATGGAGAGTGACATTCACACAACTACCAGGCTGCTGTGCTTGGTGCTGACTGATGTAAAAAAAACTTAAAAAATAGCAAAGATACTGTCATCTAGGAACTATAGGCGTCAAATTTGTGCAAGGGGCAGTTTTTTTTCTTCTTCCAAAAACAGATACTTCACAGAAACAGTAACTTTGAGGAAGAAATGTCTTTTCCCCCCTGTGTGAATGGCCCGAATGCTCACTTTAGAAAATCACTAAGTTAGAAGGTTGTGGCTTCAAATACTGTGCGGAGTTTGCATGTTCTCCCCATGTGTGCATGTGCCCCCCCCCCCCCCCCCCTGCAAGGCGTATCCTGCCTCCACCCATAGTAAGCTGAGACTGGCTCCGGCACATTATAGAAGATGGATGGCTCATTAATCAGCACAAGTCTACTTGATAAAACGATTCTTAAATGAACATGTAAAGTCAGATGCGGCTTCATTTCAAGGCTCAGGTGTTTTATGGAACTACAGAACGTGTTTGGGCACAAATTTAAATGCCCGTGTTGGTGCTGACAAATGACTGACTGCGGTAATATGTGGGGGAAGAAGGAGCTGCACTGTCTTCATGGTTCCCAGTATGTTTATTAAAACTCTTCTCTCAGTTGTCTGCGTGACACAGCTGCAGCTGTCTCTCTCCTTTCCAGCTCCTGAAACTATGCTACCTTCAATCAAACTGCACAAAAGCAGACAGTAAAAAGGATAAAGTCAGAGACGGAAATCCATTCTCCATTCACGATGCGCAGCTCGTAGACCGGGGAGGCGCTTGACTTCAGTTCAAGGATTCTCTGCAGACGGCTCATGAGTAGTTGCTCCACTTTTTTTTTTTTCCCTTTCCATCCATAATCCGCCGTCTTTCTATTAGGAGTCGAACAATTTATTAGGATTAGATGTAACTTTAATGATCCCTGTCGGGAAAATGGGTCATTGAATGAGGAAAAAAAAAGGAGAGTGACAAGGGAACACACTGAATATTATTCAAAATTAGAAAGAATGAAACAATGTTTGATTGCCATGTATGAGCCCAGCCTGCATTTGAATGACTGGGTTTGAATATGAATCACCAAAGTAGAGAATCTCAAATCAAAATATTGATTTATTTTGGAACAATTTCTACTTTTTTAATTCAAGTTCCAGATATTGATTTCAGGCTGACTTGGTTCCAAAAGAATTTCTTGCCAACTATGGCTAAGTCAGAACTGTAATTTTAACATTTCAAGCTTGAAGGGAATAAAATACTGAATCAAATTTAACATATTTGCTGTGATACCTCACATGTCTGTCCCTCAGTACACCAAGAATGCCAATAATGTCCGCCCTGCAATTTCTTTTGAAAATGACTGTACAATTTTAGGACAGAAATAGAAGAGCATGTATTTACTAATATGGGAAAAAAAAAAGTCACTTTCACTGTTTCACTGTTTTCTAAATATGTGTATTTTCTTTATTTGGAGACTCTAAGGCACCGTCACCAGTGTTGGGAAAGTTCAGTGTCTCCATGAACCAGTTCAAAGTTCAGTTCACAAATTGTAAAATGAACTAGTTCAGTTCACGGTTCATAATTCATTTCCAAAAATGAACTCGTTCATAGTTTTTATTTTTTCCAATATGTTGCTGCGAGCTATTACCATCAGAATACTGGCATTCCCCTCTTGTTGCCACCCGTTCAGTCACACTAGTAGCCAGCTGCAGCTTCCCACCATTACAGTATATTCACCTAAACATCCCGCTTGAATGGTCTTTTTTAACGAGGAATTATTAAAACAAAAGAACAGAATTAAAGGTCTTATCCAGCTGGACTGTCATAAAAACAGACTTTAGTTGCCAGTTACTCCACGAATAAATACATTGAACTGCATCATTTTATTTCTAAACACTATAAAAAATTTAAAAAAAAGCTCAACTCAATCGCATTTCATTACATTATAATTAGGAATGAGAACTTCAAAAAGCTGTAAAACAATTCTTGTTTCTTGAGAAAAAGCCAGCTGTTCTTTCTGTTGTGAAACTTCCTTCTGGCTCCTGACAGTTTATATTTTGCACTCGCAGAAGATTGACAAGATAAAGACTCAAACTCAATGAATGAACAGAGAAGTTTAAAGATGCAGATGATTTTATATGCACAGATGAGGTCACTGCTAAGGAAAGATGTAAATCATACTTTAACTAAACAGGTGTTTTATGAAGCATTAAACGAAAGAATAAGGATTCACTAAACTTCTGTCAAGGACAAAAGCTGTGCTTATTTAGAGGGTATTTTGTCTCACAGCTTTTATATTGTGTATTTGTTCCATGTACTCGTTGAACAATTCGTTTTTTGAAGAGCAGTTTATACTCCAGCAAGCGTCTCCAGATAAAAGCTACAATGCCACTATTAACTTAGATAGTTTCGTTCTGTATCAAGAAGACTTGAATTGCTTAGGTGAAATAAAATTCTTTGTCACATACTTTGTACACAGCTCTCATCTCATCTCAGCTCTCATCCACGGTTTTCAAACTGAAACTTTATGGACAAATGACCAAGTTGGATTACAATTAAATGGCCAATGGATTTCACTTATATAGCTCTTTTCAACTGCTTGAGCGGTCCCAAAGCGCGTTACATCATTAATCACATTGATTCAATTATGGTGACTCTCAACTATAAAACCACCAAGTCCCAGTAGAATATGAACTGGGAGTCTTGACAATCTGGAGGCCGCCATTGTTGTTATTGTCCATCTACTCAGGTGAACATTGACTATGGTGCTCATGCACTGAATCAGTGGTTCAGAAAGGTTATGGTTTCCTCCACAGAGTCGGAGCGTTTTCAAAAAGTTCCAGTCTTGGGAGCCGACATCAAAAGTTGCGTTTTCGTCGTATGACCAAATGTAATAAATGTATCGATTCATTCAGCTACAAAAGAAAGTGTTTGAACTGAAAAATATTACTTCTCAGATTAAATACTGAAACGGGACGTACTGCAAATGAGTTAATTAAGAAGCTCCCTATTAGATTAGATCAAATTTTACCATCCATAACAAGCTTTGTGCAAACAAATTAAAAAATTAAATGTAAAACATAATGTGGAAGGACTTTTTCGGTAGAAACAGTCAATACATCATCTTTTATCTGATTCAGGAAGTTTCGCCTTGCTGCCTGAAAAAAAACCCCCCCACTGAATGTCGAGTCGGCGCCGCCTTAAAAAGACTAATGAGTGAAAAATGAGTGTTGCGACTTTATAATGCATTATTTCAACAGAACTGTTAAAATATAACACGCACTCCAAAGTAAAGACATTAAAAATATGAAACAAACTGTCATCGGCCCCTTCTATCTGTCAGCCTGTAACCCCCCCCCCCACCACAAACCTCTTCAGTGCCAGCTCATCCCTATCATGGCTCCATCAGACGTCTCCCACCGCTCCAGCGAGAAGCCATGCAGCTATCCAAGTGAACATAATCAATTCCCCCTTCAATGGAGCACAATGCGACCGTTACAGCCCCATCACACCGCCATCCATCCTGCCGCCGCTCGCCGCGGCGGCAGCCGGCTGCGCCACACAGATGGGCCTCTGCTCTGCCATGAAATAAGCTCAGCTTGTGCGTGTGCACGTCAGCTCTATATAGCCTGTATGTGTGTGTGTGTGGGAGAGAGAGAGACACACACGCAGCGGTGGCAGGTGACTGCGATGACATGGCGTGATATATTCTGGAGGGCCACATGTGAGAGTCGCCGGCAGACAAAGTGGAGCGGCTCGGCGCTCTAGTCTGTCAATCTGGAGGTCGCTCTGACGCCTGACGGTTGTGTCACTCAGCGGCGCCGACATTAAAGGATAACAAGTGCAATATTGATGCTTTTGCATGTTGCCGAGCTCTCCCGTTTGTCACCACGCAGTCGGCATAGCTGGAGAAATCATGGCTTGTTTTCTTCCCTTCAGCAGAAACGGCTTGACGCTGCTTCACGCTGCTGCTTTCCGCGGCTTTTACATTTTCCCGAGCCGCTGTAATCCATCACGCTAAATTTGCTCCTTGTCAAAACTTCTCCTTTTATTGCTGTGTTATTCTGGCCAAATTAATCAATTGTTTTAATGGAGGGAAAAAAAAAAAAAAAAAAAAGATCTCTGGGGTACATTTTTAATTAAGTGCACCAAGTTTGTGATGCTGTCAAAGCCGCCTCGTCGCAGGGAAAATAATTATGTATCAGAAAAATCAGCAAGGTAAAATTCCTCAAAATAATTCTCCTTATCAGAATCTTTATTCACGCCTGTGGTGTCGCATTTATTATTTTTCTCTGCAAAGCAAGAAGTTTTGAGGCCGAACTTGGTCTTTCTGTGTGGAGTTTGTATGTTCATGTATGTTTTCTCCATAGAGCATCTGCATAGGTGTTAATAGGCGACCCTAAACTTGCCTGTCGGTGTGATGAGGAGTGTGTGTTTGCTCTGTGGTGGAGTTTTGCCCTGTGCAGGTGTAACCTGTTATCATCTGGCTTCAGCGTCAGAGGAATGGATGGAGGAATGGAAAAATCCCTTCAGAAATGGGAAACGTTCATCAACTCGTCTCAGGCTCAAGACTTTTCTATTTAATAAAGTGTGCAGTTTGTGTTGCTACAGGCCACCCTGACCATTTTCTAGTGAAGCTGCTATAGGTTAAGGCTGCTGGGGGATCGACACTGAGCTTCTTTGCTTTCCATGCTTCACCATTACATGTCAAATATCTCTCTCTCTCTCTCTCTCTACCGTTCTGCAGGACAGTGGGATTAGGAATTGGGAGACTTGTGCCTCCATCCATCTGCCTTGAGTGGATTTATGTTTATTTTCCTAATGGAATAAATACTTGTGTACCTAAACCACGGTTTTTAGCCCCTCCCAATAAAATCTGTCGGCCTGTCCTGTAGTTTTCTTTCCTTCTATCCCCTAACCATAACAGCAGACTGTATCTTAAAAGTTAAAAGGGAGTTTTTTTAGCACTGCTTGCTCGAGTGGAATTGTTTGGTTGACTCTGTAAAAGTGCCATGGAATGATTGTGTTGTGTTATGAAATGAAATGAAATTGAATGACATCTAATACATGTAATAGTATATGACACAGTATTATATATACATAAAAAAAGAGTTATACAACTGATGGGTTTGCATTTAAATACAAGTGTTAGTTTTTATTTTGTCTGTCTTGTTTTAAGAAATTCATTTAAATATTACAATTTCAAGCCATAGAGAAGACGATTCCACATAAATATCTAATAAATATCTAATTGTTTCTATTGTGTAACCCTACTGGGAGCATGTCAAGATCGACCGTTAGCTTTCATCGACCACACGACTGGATGGTGAACAGACATCACATGTCATGAACTGTGCAGAGGGAAGGGCAGCTATAAATGGCTCATTTCTGATCAATGTGATTAAGAAGAAAAGGAAAGTATATGCAAGAGGAACATAGCATATAATGACTAGTGTGAAAGTGAACTGAGGAAAAACATCCAATGGATGTAGTATATATGTATACAGAGCGAAACTTTGTGCCTCGACGTCAATCTGATTTACATGACATCTGTCAGTGACAGTGGGTATTTTCCTTCATGGATAAATCAGCACTGTATTGTACGTTAACTTCCACCGCCGCGGTCGGTCGACTCTCCACTCGGGAGGTGGGAGCCCTGTCACCGTTATGTGAGGAGCTGGGAGTGCAGTGTAGTTATTTCTCTGCCCACAAACTGATACATATAATTACAGTAGAGAAACGCCGGGGTGAAATAGTGGGGTAGCTGACATGTCGATGTTTACTCTGAACAGCTGCTGTCAGGGAGCAGGGAAACAAGGCGTGGTGTAAATAAGCCGAGTGAAAATTAGCTTGTCTCGATGCCCCCACCCCTTTTTAGTTTGGGGCGTCTGAGATTCTCATCAGAGAATGGAGGTAAAGAAGAAGAATGAGAGGAATTTAGAAACTGTGCAAATATTTGTTCATTCAATACAAGACCGACAACATACGAGACTGTACATTCAGTTTGCTTCCTGTTTAAGGATCCTCAGGTGGAAAAACAGATGGACCAAGTGTATTGAAATAAACTAGAATACATACTCTTTTCCGCCCCTTATTTTCATAGTTGTTTCCATCTGCGTTCAAAATCTCAACAGGCTTTTCACAGATTTTATCTTCAAATGTAGAAAAACCGTACCAGACCAACACTGTGAATTAAAGCAGTAAAAATATGAAGAAAAATACCTTGACAGTCAAATAAAAATGGCTTGACAGCACATATCACAACAAGTCTTTGATATTAGGCACATATATACAAATAATCCAACATTAAACTCCAACTTAATATCAGAATGGGCTATACATTCTAATATTAATAAGATAGTTGGTACAAGTCTGTGCAAACATTGTAAACAGGGGCTGTAAATATGATATATCCTATAAAGAAAATGTTTGCAACTGAGGCTGGTAGGTTAATAACAGGTTAAAAATTCAATTTCAAGATGTATCACATCACAAACATGCCTTACAAAAGGTTTCCCTTTTTCAACCAGCCAGATGAATATTGTTGTCCTGTGCAATCTTTTCAAGGAAAATCTAGTGATATATTCCTTCCAGTGGGTTGTGGGTCAGCCTCAGGGCCTCTTCTCATTTGGGCCGATGTCGTGCAACTCCGGCATTTCATACTATGTACAAGAATCGCGTTCTGTCCAACCATCCATTTCCTGCACTGCTATCCAATGTAGCTGACTATGGACTCAGGTAGAGTCCAGACCGGACAGGTCACCAATCCATCATAGACCAAACACGAAGAAAACCCTAAGATTGACTTTTGGTATGAGGTATGGGCAGATTACAACATTTCTCCAAATCTAACTAAGTAATCTGACATTATGACACCACCTCAAATGGACAGTGGAGGCTCGAGCCAAATATCATCCCCAATCCAATCACTTCTACACCATTTTCTCTATCTAAGTTCAACTCATCACTTTTGGGTCAAATTGATCTTGTTTGTTGTGCAAAAGCTGAAAACGTCTCGAACAAGTCAATGAGCACGATACAGTGAAGGTCCAGGCATGGTTGGAGCTTAGTATCTCCCCAGCATTTTACACTTTACAAATATCGGACGGCTGTCCATCATTTTGACAGATTAGTTTGCAAGGAGCAGCTCTTCTGTGGGGACTCTGTCAGTCAAAAATGTCACAGATAACCTCTGTTGGGTTGGCTAAGAAGTCGCGGGAGGGGGGGTTATTACGTAATCACCGATATTGCGTATGTCGTCATATGCGAGCAGTACACAATCCCCACATTGTCGATAAGCACATCTCCAACAGGACTCTTGTCTTGACTGTGTTAAAACTTGAGTGAAGGGCGTTTTCTGGTCTGCTTAATTGCTTTCTCACTTGGGCTCAGTGACAAGCTGTGAAATGGCTGCAAAATGGAAGTTGTGTCTTTTTTTTTTATTATTTATTATTATTTCTGGGAAAAGAATCTGAGGCGGCGAGAGAACAAAGTCAGCTTGTGTCAAAGATATTTAAATAAGGTACCATGTGAGTGTCGCTGTTAAAACTCTAACAATACACTTATCACCAGCTCATGCGCTCGTTTTTACGATCACATTAAAAATTTAAGAACGCTTCAACGCTGTCGCACAAAAAATTCCAGCTTTGTTAAATACAGCAGAGGCTGAGCTCCCGGCTCGGGCGACATACGTCTTTTAAGATGTGGTGTTAACTCAGTCGTTACACGGGCTTACACCATCTTATTGTCTGACCCCAGTGTTTCCTTCGTATCCTCGTGTGCCCTCGCGTTGCAGTCTGCTGGCTATCCGAGTGTCTCAAGAAAAAAAAAAAAAAATCAGCAGGCAGTCGAGTGTTTTCCAGCCGAGCTCTCTGTCTCTGGAATCGACTCTCCCTTGTGTGATTAGGGAAGCAAATTCTGTGGAAGCCTTAAAAATCCAAACTCACAATTTATCTATTTTCTCCTCCTGGCAGGGGAGCTTTACAGTTTCATCTCGAACCTCCAGCTCAGACAGCACTAATGTGGAAACCTTGTGTTTCCAGCGAGGCTGCCTCCTGGATATTGCATGTCCACAATCTGCTGTCTGCTGCTCGTGTACGATCCAGCTCCATGTGTTTGTTCAGAGTGGATTCTCCTAAGTGTTGCCTTGTCTTTTGTTTTGCTTTCTTGTCTTTTCAGCCTCACATAATTGCATCGGCAGCAGCTTTAGATGGTGTACTTATTGTATTCAGACTAGCATCTTGAAGTGTTTTACCTAAAGCAGTTCTGAAGTCAGTGTTCTTCAGTTTCTCAACCTATTCTTGTGTTTTCTGGGTTTTTTTTTTCTCTCATTGTGTTTTCTGTCGTAGCATTTGCTGCAGCAGTAAGTATTTGAATGTCATTTACGCTTGATTTGCTTTGTTTGGTAAATTGTAAAGTGTCGTTTCTTACCAGAACAGAGGACAAGCAGTGGGAAGTATAGACCGTAGATATTCTTAGGATAGCTTACATTACCTGGATTATATAAGGTGACAATGTGGAGACAGGACAACCTCACAGCAGTGGTTGTCAAACTTTTCACAGTGTACCGCCTGAGAAAATCTCAAATTCTCCACCATTATTACTGAACTACTGGATACTTTAGCTATGGACTTAATACTTATATAGTCACTTTAAATATGCATTTGATATGCTTTACTTTCCCCCCCAAGTATGTACTATATATGCATTTTTTAAAAAATAAAAAAACAAACAAACAACAAAACACTTATATATTGTATTATTTTGAATCATACATTATGGTAAAGAGCTGACAGGTGAATGTGAGTACATTGTCAACAAATATTTTGCAATGGAGGGTTTGAAAAACTGAATTAAATATGATTGTCATTAAGACAATAAACTTGATCCTCGTACTTGTCGAAAGAGATGCTATTCAGGTCATCTGAAAGAAAAAAAAAGAATCAAACAAGCTCTGGGCAACTCGTGCAGTGAGTTGGGGAGAAGAGGTCACGGTGGAGTATGGGTGACGAGTATCAGTATTTGTCAGATGCAGGGTACTGAAACACCTTAGTGATGTAACCAGGAACACACAGAAAGTTTGAAGATTTGTGGATTTGTTTTCAGCAACGTGCTTTATATATGGTAACGTTATGCTCAATAGCGTCTGAACTCTTCAAATGCCGTCTTGTGTAACTTAAACGTTCCCCTTGGGACGCGATGAACAAATATATGCAGTGGTATTACAGGTGGAGCAGGTTTAGAAATTCACTGCTAATGATGCTGATGCACTGAACACTCACAGATAGAAGCAGGCGTCTGCAGACACAGACTTTGGCACAATGGGTAATGATGGAGTGGGACCGATTCTGTCTCCAAGTGGAAACTCCAGCTCAATGGCTGCCATAGGCAACCCGAGAGAAAGTGGGAAACATGGTAAAAGTCAGAATTAGGAAGAGAATGGGGAAGGCTGAGATCGGCGCTGTGAATGCGCAGTGAGACCCTGCTGTCACTGGAACAGGAAGCTCTCAGCGCCACTTGCTCAGCTGCATAAAGGTCTGCGGCGCGCCATTGTGCTTCAGGACTGCTTCCCCCGCGAACGACAGCTCGTTCACAACAGCCCCTTGAAGAGAATGCAAAAAAGGGAGATATGTGACATTTTCAACGGTTTTGGCACAATTACTTTCAGTTCAGCGCTCAAAGCTGCCACGTGTGTGCGTCTTTCAGTCGTGATGTGGTATCCATGTCACAGACAGCATGTTTAGCTGCACACGGACAATTAAATTCCTCCCACTGTGCGTTGTCACAGCCATTTCATGTTCTTGGTGGGAGACACCTGCATGCAGACATTGTGAAATCAGCTAAAAATGAACAGAATATATTCAAATGTTGCTATGCTCCACAATGAATATAGAAATTAGAAAGCAAGGCATGTAGGCGATGCACAGCCCATCAAACCAACACCATCTTATTCTTTTGGTGCGTATATTAAAACGTCAATGAACAAATAGAAACTTGTTCAGAAAAGTCTGAGAATAACGATGAAGCAGACACCAAGAATTTTAAAACCAGACGTCTCTCTTGTGGGTTCTCGAGTGGGTTCTCTAACGTTACAGGATTTGGTGGATCAGTTGCTCTTGTCTCCTTATCCATGTTAGTTTTAATGATGTGTGAGCAGTTTGACTTTCATTGGGTGTGTGAATAATTGTGACTGGTGCTCTCCCAAATGTTATTGTTCATGAAAAGCCTATTGGGAGTGTGGCAAAAAAAACAACCCGAAAAAAACAAGTGAACTCCATTTTCCATTTTCCCGACGAGCTCAAATACCTGGAAAAGATTCAAAATCAAGCTACTACTGTGTAGTTTAGTCATCTGATGTGTTTCATGCAGACACATCAGCTTTAATGGGTTCTGTCTTCAGCTTCATCCATCTTTCCTGGCCCTGGGATAGAACGCATCCCGACAGCATGATGCTGCCTCCGCCGTGCCTCACAGTGGAGACGGTGTTTTCAGAGTGATGCTCAGTGTCGGCTTTCTGCAACATGTAGTGTTTTGAGTTTTGGCCAAAATGGTCAGCTGCCTTGGCAGCTCTGGCTCCGTTGACGCAGCCTTCAACCGCAAGGTCGCTGGTTTGATCCGAAGACATGAAACCCCAAACCGCTCACAGTGGATGGATTCCGCACCATCCATGGCAGCTGCCACCTCTTATGTGGCATAAATAAGACTGTGAAGTGCATATATATGTGAAATCTATTTACCATGTCTATGATCGACTGGGGAGGTTTTACCTCACAGTTTGTCACGGAGTGGCTCAGAGTGGAGCGGATGGAAGCTGGTGGAAACAATAATGGCCCCTGAAATATTCAATCGTCATGTTGTGTTCATGTTCGAACCACTTTTCAAAGCCTCGATAAGGTATTAAAAAATGATTTGAGACCAGTGACTGCCATTAATTTCTTCCAGCCCTTGTGTGCTAAGGTAAGTGTTAAAGATAAGTGGCTTAGCCTGATTACCGCTTAATAACTAAGAGGTGTCATAATTAAATTTCCATCAATCACGGCACTCCGCCTTTAACAAATGTCTGAATCATCTGAATCATTATGCAAATTAATAAGTAATATTCTCTGAATAAATTGGGCTATTAACCAGTGGTACATGCTCTATCTGGTTCAGCTCAGTGGCGCTGGATTGTGCGTGCGTGCGTGCGTGTTGAAGACACGCCGTGGTGTGGAAATGTGTGTTATTTAATTGCAACGAGTGCATCTTAAATTTCTCTCGGCCCCTCCCGTCGGAAAAGGGCCTCCGTCGCCCCGCTTCGGGCTTGTCGCCGATCTGTGAATGTCAAAGAAAAAAAAGAAGCGCAGGCAAAGTAAATAACAGAGAGGAACACAGCCCTCCACAACCTTTCCATTAGGAGAAAAAAGCTAATTGAATAAAGAAAAATAACCACCTACAGTCATTACAGCGGGAAAGTTGAAGCACAGTTATTAGAGCAGAGAAACTTTTAACACCACTGACTGCGGCTTCAGGAGAATGGAGGAAAGATGAGAGGGGGAGGGGGGGGGTGAGAGGAAAAATAGGACAAGAAAATATCAATATGAGATTTGAATGATGGTAGGTGCTCCCTTCCTTTAAAATGCTGGTGGCGGGAGCCACTCAATATTCATCGATTAGAGACGCTGCGTCGGCGGGAGAGAGCGCTGACGTGCAGAGAGAATGCTCCTCATCGAGTTCCTCTTGTTTTCCTAACCCTGTGAATTAGTTCTTTTGTCTACAAGGCAATTTATTTCGGAGATAAAACAGCCTGTGGTTAATCCAGAACCCGGCAGTGCCTTTTGCCTTTGTTTTTGTTTTGATTTTTGTCTCTTGCTTATGCGCGGGGTGTAAATTCAGGTAAACTCACAGACAGCCTGACCCTGATTCGGTCCACTCTTAGGCTGAGCTGGTGAAACAAAAAGTGAAATTGTTGAAAGACAAAAACTCGTCGTTGTGAGTCTCTCGTTTCAATAACGCTCCCTCTAGTCTTTTCATGGTGAGTGAACTTATAGCTGCATCTCAGGTGTGCTGCTCTGCTGTCATTGACTGCATTGTGAAGGGCCTCTCAAGCCCACTCAAACGATAATATAAAGCAGCCATATTCAAACCACTTCAACATCTAAAATCCACACAGTGGCTCAGAGGAGAGACAGTGAGAGGGGAGGGGAGGACGGGGAGGGGAAGGTAGAGCTCTGCCCAGCAGGTAGCTTCTGCAGGAGAGACAGAATTTAGCTCCGTCTTCCTTTGATTATCACTGGATGTTAGCTCTCTATCTGTGGCCGCCAGCTAAGCTCCTCGGCTGCCTTTCCTTTAGCAATCTGCTGCTCTGCTCCGCGCAAACACACACAAATACATGCACGTGCACACGTAGCAGCAAGGAGGCGTATGCATGAAACACACACACACACACACGCGCGCGCACACACACACACACACACACACACACACACTGCTCCAAACTGTCTCTCACATGACACTTTTCTTCCCGTCTTATCAGTTGCTGCATTTCAAAGTAAAGAATCTTAGCTTTCACATGAAAAGAGGGAACTTTCACACCTTCCACCTGCTTCTCTCTCGCTCGCTCATTCGGCATTATCTCTCTTGACTGCGCTCGTGCCATCTGCTAGATTAATTGATCAAAAAGGCTCCGAATGTTCCTCGACGTTTGCTTGATTGAATTTAGGACAGCCGGAGCCTTCATATTTTCACCCCAGCTTCCCCGCGCCCCTCTGCCACTTCTGCACACTCCTCGTCTGTCTCTTCTTCGCTATCCTATTTTTTTTTTTTTTTTTCATTGCCGCTACTCCCTTTTATATTTCTCTCCATTTTAACACCTACATGCTTGGTAATAACCCAGATAGTATATCACACAAAAAAGAAAAACGATATTTATGTGCTGAAGGGAACGAAAAAAAAAAAAAGAAAAAAAAGAATCTTACATGGGATTCATTCCTGGATACCCCGAAAGAAAATGAGAATGCATGAACTGTAGTTGAAGATCTTTTTTTCTTTTTTGTTTTTCAGTTTAAAAAAGTCTGGATAAAGTGTTCCACCACATTACATGCAGCTTGTTTTTCCCCATATAGAGTGTGGCGTAGACGCAGGGAGCCCCGCCGGCCAATCAAAATGCCAACAAAATGTCCCGAGTCAAGCATTACAGCTGGGACACCCTGCACTTGTGTATTGGCATGTGCATCTGAGCATATACCGCTGCTGTCATTGCAAACGAGGGCGTGTGTGTGTGTGTGTGTGTGTGTGTGTGTGTGTGTGTGTGTGTGTGTGTGTGTGTGTGTGTGTGTGTGTGTGTGTGTGTGTGTGTGTGTGTGTGTGTTTCTGTGTGCGTAACGGTCAGACTTTGTTAAACCGTTGTTCTCCAGCCATACAACCCTGCTGCGAGCATCCATGTAGCACAACGCTCTGTTCTCAAACAGCAGTCTCGCATCAGCTGGATGTGAGCGCCAGCACCATGCTGGGCTCACTGAGTGGCAGCGTGAGCCAGGCACACGGAGTCAACTATATATAATTCACATTACATTTCGAGAGAGAGAGAGAGAGAGGGGGATCGAGCAGGTGGTGATTCTGAGACGCGCCTGGAGACGAGTGACTGTTCTTGTGAACATGCTCCGGCACAGATGTTTCTGCCCCGTCCTGCTGTTTTCAATGGCGTCTACATCTTTTTTTTTTTTTTTTTTTTTTTTGAGGGGTAGCTGAGCTCACCATATCATGTTTTTCTTTGATGCAATGTGCTCGTTTTCACCACATTCGGACAGTTAAGAGAACGCCTAAATGGATTCCCTCTGTTGTATTCATGTGGCCCACCTGGTGGTCCCAAACGGTTCTACCTCCAGCTCCTGATTACCGCGAGTGAAATGAGTTCAAAAGAATCAAACAAGTCATATTCATGCACACAATATTAGGGCTGCCGTTTTGAGTTAATTGGCCAAAGTGTGAAAACACCCTAAAGTGCAGTTAATCAGAGATGTTGGCTGGTCACAGTTGGGAGGCACTCAACCAACTGTGGCTTAAGTGCTTTGTTCAACCTGACAATAATTGATGCTGGGTGTGAAATTTCTCAAGTAAACAGGATTAATGTGAAAACAAATTTTTTTTTTTAGCATTGTATTTTACCGGGAGTGCCGCTTTTGATCTTTGTCTCCACGACCGTGGCTCAGATGGAAAGTCGTCAAAAAAAAAAAAAAAAAAGTGAGTTACCACACGGTGAAGCAGTGGTTAATGCTCTTGCCTCACAGTGAGGAGTCCTGGGTTCAAATACCAGCCGGGCCTTTCTGTGTGGACTTTATATTGGGGCTGGTGACCTGGTGATCAAGGTGTATCCTGCCCTGCACAAGATAAAGCGGTATAGAAGATGGCTGGAAGGATTGAACCATGGTGTGTTGAACAAATATTCCTAATCCCAACACAATAATTCCCACTAAAAGAAGAAGAATCCAGTAATTTGGTTAGTAGAGTAGGTGGTCCTTGCACAGGACATTGAACGTGTTGTGGTGACCGCCCTCACCTCATAGCGGGAATATTTTAGGTTTGAATCAATTTTATGTGTGGGTCACCCAGTTTCCTCCAACAGGCTAAACGTTCAAGGTTATTTATATGTATGTCTCTGTGTTTGTCCAGTAACAGACCCAGTCCAGGGTGCACCCTGCTTTGTAAGCTGATATCAGCTCCAGAGAGGTGCAACTCTGAAAAGAATAACATGGTATGAAAGAGGGTTGGATCAACAATTTTCAACTTGCGGTAGTAAGTTTTGTCCAATAATTAAGATTATAGTAGCTAAACAGTCATCATTGTGTGCTCGTCCAAAAACATCAACATACATTCATGCACACATCTGCAGTGTGAACTTCAATCAAATCTGTCAAAGTTGTACCTGTGCAAACAACTGGAATAAAGCAGCCTCTGCAATTAATTCCCACTCATTAGTTATTGGTGGAGCGGAATCAGAATCTGTCGATGACACCTTGTTTATTCACTGCGATAACTTTCTGCAAAAACTCACTTGTTCCTATTCCACACCGGGCTGTCTGGCGTCATGGGAATAACGTATGCAAATTTTGATTTGGCTCGTTGTTTCCTTTCAAGTCGAGCCAATAAAAGTGCCATGTTCCTGACAGAACAAAAGCAAAATATGGGACATATCAAAGACAGCGAAAATGTATGTAGTCAGGCCGTCAATTTGCAAGTGACATTCAACGCGCGGTATTCAAAACTCATTTGTCGACAGGGCTCTGAAGACATTTTCTATCAAGCGGCTTTGACGCGGCGGCTGAAGAGGGAAAAATACGGCCTTATCTTCATGAGCATGCCAACCCAGTTCGACTGTGATCAGGAGAAACAAAGAAGATTGTAGACGGTGAGGAAAAATAGCCCTGAAATAAGCCTCCAGGTTTGCTTCCGATATTGATATAGTGACTGTCGAGAGAGCAAACACACACTCGCAGAGCTTAGACGAGGAGTGAGGATTCTGAAAAAAGGAACAGAAAGGAGGAAGAGGCTAACTCACAGAGATCAATAAGTGTGTATTTGCGTACGTCTGTGCATGAAAAGGAGAGACAGATAGAGAGGAAGGGGGAAGAAAAGCAATCAGAGCGTGTATGAGGTTTCACCAGTCTGAGGATTTGGGTCATTTGAAAGAATATGGCTGAATCAGCAAAACTGCCGCCACCGCTGAACTTAATCTACTGAATAGTCCTGCAGGCAGAGACCGGGCGGGAGGGAGAAGGAAAAGTGAGTGAAAGGGTGAGGATGGGAAGGAAAGGGAAGAGAAAAGAGGGAAGGGAGAGGAGAGGATGGAACAAAGGGAGGGGGAGAGAGATGTAGAAATAGATATATGCGCGAGGCGGGGAGCGGCCGGAGAGAGATGGGGAGAGACAGAGAAGGTGAAAAGCGGCGGGTGAGAGATTTATCAGAGGAGACGGCGAGAGAGCGAGAGAGGAGATGGAAAGAGAAGAGGGGCAGAGCAGAAGAAAGAGATAGAAAGGGAAAAGGCAGAAGTGGAGAGAGAGGGAGGGATGGGAGGGATGAGGGGGATGAGGGGGATGAGGGGGAGGGGGGGGGGGGCTGTAAGGGGAAGAGATATAGGAGCCAAACACGAGGGAGATAGAGAGAGCTCACCCGCTGCCTGTTGGCTGCTGCCGTCGCTCACTCCCAGATTGTTCGCCCCATCAGATTAACCAGAAACAGGGTTGAGAAGTCTGTACACCCCCTCCTTGCACCACTCCTCCTCCTCCTCCTCCTCCTCCTCCTCTTTCTATCTTCTGACAGGCATCCCCCCCCATCTTGCTCGCTCTCATTTACTCAGCCGGCTTTTTGGATTTAGCACGCACGCAGAAAAACCTTAATTGTTGTGAATTGAGGGAGGATCACGGAGGTAACTTGCTGATCCTCCTGCTTTGTTTCCCGCATATTTCTGAATAAATACAACATGTCTGAGAAAAACTATCACAGTGACTAAATCCTGAGTTTAAACCCCATGTTCTGAAATGTTAAAGCCCGCATTTCCACAGTGTTGAATGTTGTCTGCGACTAGAAAATCAAACAATCCAGTTCTTTAGACTGTAATAATAAGGAATCCCTTCTGGATGAGTATAGAACAAAAGAAGGTGTAATTGTGAATTGGACAACATTTGAACATTTTAAACTGTCTGCTTATTGTTTTTGGTAGTAGTTTCATGGTGTATGTTTCCAGTTCTTGTCAAGCACATGTGTTTCTGCTTTCATGGCCGCGATCCCCAGTAAGTCTCGTTTTCGCTGCTCGTCCGTTCTGTTTTACACATGATCATGTCAGGCGTCGCCTTGTTGAATCCCCATGCGTGTCCATCTCACCCAGTAAAGCCATTTCAAGGTATTGATGTCCGTCGACTACTACTGTATCATGTGCACCAAACATCATGTCTTTTTGGATTTATCTGAATAAATCTCTCTGAGTAAACTGTGCATAAATGAGAATGTTTGAATCAGTAGTCACTGCTGCAAGATACCCTGCAGGAAAAGTGAGGAAAAAAATTGCTACATCATTTTTAATTGAACATTGTTGTATCCATATTTATGCTTTTGTTTACTTTACAGCAGGTCAATATGGCTACCTTTCTGTTATTACAGTGCTATGTCACAGCATGATAGCTCTTGATCCAGACTACAATGTGCCACGATATGAATTTATAGGGTTTTTTCTTTTTTCTTTTTACCTCTACACATGAAAAGGGAGGGATTGGCCACTCCTCTCTGGTCAATGTATACCTCCTCTGCTGGATTATTTCTACTGCAGTGTAGGGTCAAATTTATCTCCCCTGCATAGTGATTAAAGCTACATCACCAGCAGACCAGACCAAAAACAAAACATAAAAAGCCTTTCGAATCTGCGTGAAGCAGAGATGTCACCTCTCACGCTATGAGAAACGTGAAACTTGTGTAATTAACTCCTCACTCACACAACACCATTTGCTTCACACCAGGTAGTTTATTTTAGGTAAATGCTGGATTTCACATCCAAAGATTTATTTGTCGACCCACAAGTGATAAAACAGATATCAGGAGGTGACAGCTTGAGGCTATAGGAAGTATTCTAAAGCACACAGCTTGTCTGCATTACATTATGACACTTTAAGTGAAACAAGTATATTTTATAACCACGATATACAGTCACTCTTTAATCTGATTTCCCTAAATGTTTACACAACCTATACCCTCCTCATTGAACACAAGCTTCCCGATGTATGAATGGTTGGGCTTCAACCATGTTTCTGTGAAAAGCCGTGAAAAGACACACGCTTCTATATATCTACTCTGACAACGTCGCCATGTCTGCAATACAAAAGGCCACTGCAGCTTTTCATCCAGCAGCACCAGCGCCGAGCAAAACGCTGTGGAAGAAATACTGATGTCGTTACTTCACACAATTGCTTTCTTTTTTACTGTTATGAGTAAGTAAGACGATTGCCCTCCATCGAGTGCGTTCATATTTCCCATGAACTAATTTTCACGAATGCTCAAAGCAAGGCAGAGGAAAGCGGAGCTGCTTTTAGGTTTGCTACGAAAGTGATGCGTGACATTAAGTTTATGTCAGCCACACTGCACAGTTACTCTGAGGAGTCACTACGCAGTGCGAATATGCACTACATTGCCAAAAGTATTTGCTCATCCCATGCAGATGAACTTAAGTGACATCCCATTCTTAAACAGGAATTAATGTGGCCCTTGCAGCTATAACAGCTCCAGCTCTTCTTGGAAGGCCTTCCAAGGTCGAGAAGTTTTTTAGTCATTGTTTGACTATTCTTCCAGAAGGGCATTTGTGAAGTGAGACACTGATGTAAGAGGAGAAGGCCTGGATCAGTCTCCCCTCTAATCCATCCCAAAGGTATACTATTGGGCTGATGTCAGGACTCTGCAGGACAGTCAAACTGGATCCTCCCTGTCTTTATGGACCTTACTATATGCAATGGTGAGCAGTGATATTGGAAAAGGAAGGAGGCATCTCCAAACTCCAAACAACATAACAAGACATGGGATAATATGGAAATGTATTTTAAAAGTGCTCAATTTGGCCCATTACTATTGTAGATTATATTTTTGTGACTCCTCGCATGTTGAAAGATGCCCACCTCTAATACCTAGTTGAGGCGACAGCATTTCAAGTGAAACGCTCCATTTTTGCGTTTCTGTCGTTTCCATGTAAACGGACATCATTTTCACAGTGTTGCTATGTTGCCGTGCCAAACAGAGACGCAACAGAAGCAATGTAGTGAGCATGCCAGACCATGAGATGGTTGTTTTTGCGATGAAACCGCACACACGTGCACTCAGAGAACAATACGCTGTGAACATTAATAATGGTGAGTACACGGATATTTGTATCGACAGACACCCAATTTGGATTGTTGTTATGGTGACTGTCAACTATAAAAGTGGCCAGGAGTCCCAGGAGAGTATGAACTGGGACTCTTGCCGCTCTGGAGGCCGCCATCGTTGTTACCGTCCATCGACACACACATGAGCATAAGAACTATTTAGTACGACCCTGGTGCAGAATGGACAGAAGCAGCAGTTCAGAAATGTTGCCCTCTGTGTTTGCATGGAGACAGAATTGGAGTGTTTTGAAAAAGTTGTTTTGTAAATGGAGCATCAAACAGCTTCTGTTTTTTCACATGGATCCAGGATCAGCCTGTAGGCATGACTTCATCTCTGTGTTTACATGAGCTTCAGTGCAGAAAGTGAAAATCCATTTCTGACTCCACTGGTTCAGTGCATGTTATCAACTCACAGCACTTTAATTCCATTTCAAAATGCATTTATTTACCTTGTGTTTCGTATGATCTGCTGGTATACAATTGCTCGCTGTAATCACTTCAAGAGATGCATAAATGTTCTCCACAATGATAAAATAAATACATATTTTCAAGGTAGGATGAGCAAATCAGCAACTTACAGATGGTGAAACCTGCACTTTAATCTCTGCGGCTCTGGCTTGGCTCCGCACCTGCAGATGCAAATATCGATCGTTTAATTTACAATGCTAAAACTTACTTTGTTGTTTATGGCTGAGGCTGAGAACAGAGGGCATATTTTTGTACCAGAATGGACGAGAAGTCTCAGTTCATGCTGAAGTAATCGCTGAATCGATACTATTGATCCCCATCTGTCAACTCACTGAAGTTATTTTTTGTGATACATGGCAGGAGAGTTGTGCCTAATGAAGTCAGGGGTCTGCCAAAAGCCTTTTTTTATTTGGAAATTTCCAGGGTGTCTGAAATGATATTGGAAAAAAAAAAAAGCATGTCTTGTACGTATATTTTTCCCCACATTTTGGACTTTTTGAAAAGGAATAGAGAGCTGATCTGCGCTCCATTAAAGAATATCTTCAGGTAATTGGTAATAAGCAAGATCATGTTGCACTGCCATATATCTGAATGGAGCCTGACATGACAACAGCACGAATTGGGGCTGGATCCAATCATACCTGTTCAGCTGGAAAAAAACAACTTGACAAACAAGTATTCTATTCTGCTTTCTACAAATTGGATGGAGATTTGCCATCTAGAAACCAGCTCATGAACACCAATCTCATTTCTCTCTCAGCCTCACTTCTCTCCATCTCTCTCTTCCCCACCCCTCTCTCTATTGGCACGTCGCTCTCAGTTCTTTCTCCACGCCACAAGATGGCAGGCACGACATGCCCGTGCGCCTGCGGCCCGCCGAAATGCCCCTCCAGCTCGGCTGAGCCTAATGGCATGTGGCGGCTGGTGCCTGTGAGTAATGCCGCAGGAAAATGCGTTCCATAACCTATTGTTCTTATTGGAAAAGAGGAGGAAGAGCAGAGAGGGACACAAACAAAACAAACAAGAAAGAAGTGAGGGATGGAGTGGGAGCGGGCGGTTGGGGGCTGAGGAGGGAAGCTGTGACACCAGGCAGGAGCTTTGGGTAAAGCCTGTGCGGTCCAATCTTCTGACAGGCGGGTGGGGAGGGTTACCGAGAGATACACAGGCAGAAAATGGTCTGCTGATGTAGTTGGGTGTATTTAACACTTGTGGCGACGCAGGCAGACACACAACAAAACCAGCAGAGCGCATGCTCTGCACAGACGCAGACATGTACAGCGAGCAGTGGGCATATTTTCTAATTCTTCGGTGCTTTTAGGCAGACATTCATTGGCAGAACAGGCTCAAACAGAGTGAAAGTGGAGCTTCTTTCAATGCTACATGTCACTGCAGGTGTTCCCTTTAATGAAAGAGCAACACTCAATACTTGATCAATTCCCGGGTTAAGACTGTTTCTCCCACATTTAATGAGTACCTTCTACCACAAGAGCAACTGTAAATATGTTCAACATTTAATTTTTTCTCATTAATGTTGCATGACTTTTGCATTTTTTTTCAGGGAAAGTTAAGATGCTGAGCAACACAGTTTTTTTTTTTTTTTTTTTTAACCTCCCTGGTTTTCCCAAATAAAAGAGAAGTCTTCTGTGATGCTAATGGGCTGCAATTAGCCTGCGTTAATGACAGCGAGAGCCATGAATATATTTCACAAATACAGACAAACTTGAAAAAAAAACAAAACAAATGAACACAGGGGGATTTACTGAAAAAGTAAAAAAAAAAAAAAGAAGAAGAAAAAAATAAAGAAAACTGAGAATATGCAATAATTGGATTCGCATTTCCCATCTGATTCGATTCAAGACCTGGAAGAAGGAGGTGGATTGATCACGATGCACATCCCCACACATGCACACTGGGTGTGGTTTAACCATAAATCCATTGATCCACCACAAAATTTCATCCAATTTGGGTTTGTGGAGCAGTGGAGGTCATCCCTGCTATCAATGGGTGAAGTTCAGGGTACAACCCAGACTGGTCACAGGGAAAACACAGAGAGACAAAACACACACACACTCACATTCACACTGACAGTCAATTACAACACAGGAGCCAAATATAGCCAAGTTCATCATGTGGGCCGGATTGGTAAAATATTGCCATCATACACTTTAAATTGAAATCTATATTTCACACTATAGACAGTTTAAATGAGAACTTCTGGTGCAAAATACGATGAAAACTATCGCGTTGTGCGTGATTTTACAAACTCACCCCGACAGCATAGCTTTGAGGCCAAAGCTAGTTTATTATGTTTCATGGCAGCATCACCAATATCTCAGTGTTGTGTTGTGTCTTCTACTCATAAGAAATGTATTCTAAAAAAGAGGTTTTCTTCGAAATTTTTTCAATTTGCATGGTGGTTTGGCAAGCTGCTTTTGACCTTTTCTTTGATACCCAAGTCTAAACTTATTTGCAGAGTCAGATCATGCACCATCCCCACACATGCACTTCCACCCACAATTCCTGTTGAAATTTTTTATTCCTTGCAAAATAACATCATGTATGCTGTGTTTTCATGCCGTCTGGGAACATTGTATTGGATTGAAATCTTTTTCAATGGACGAAACTCAGCCTAAACTGCCTGCCTCTTTCTAGCACTATAAATTTTGAATTTATTTATTCAGTAACTCAAACCCACACTCTCCTATTGACCATCTTTTCTTCCGCTGTGTAACAGTTTTGAGCTCTACAGGCCAAGGTGTTAGACCCAACCATTAATGTAATAATGGCCAATGTCATGGAAAAATTTGACCATTTTAGATGTAATAAAGCCAATACTAACAGTCATTTTCATGTGATTGAGGATTTCTTAGAGACACCATGAGGGCCAGTCAAGTGGTACTTAAGGGCCACATGATGCCCACGTCTGGGTTAAGGTCTCGGTCAGTCTAGAATACAAGACCACACACACGCACGCACGCACACACGCACGCACGCACGCACGCACGCACGCACGCATGTGTGTTTTAATGCCTTTCCTGCAAATTTGCTCATCTGTTACCCCGACCTGCCGTCTTTACCATAAATTCTGGATCAAGTCCCCATCAGGGTAGAAATGGGATGTTTTAATGTCTTCCAGAGATATTACATTGACTTGCTGTCACAATATATTCCTCTGAACACAGCCATAACTGTTACTTACTCAGAGTTGTCCAATCTATGGCTCAATGACATGAAGTCTTCATCAAGTATCTACTGACTTTTGATTGATACTGACATTAATCCGTCTTCAGTTGCTCTTTGTATATTTTTCTGCGTTGTTGCTTTGAGTGATGAAACAGTAAAACATGTCCTCACCTAAAAATGTGTGGCATTTCGTTATTTTTGTGGGGTTTTTTTTAGTATTCATGGTGACACACAGAAAGTTTTCATGGGTTCGTGTGTAATGGAGCTGACGTCCTCAACAGTATGAAGAACAAGAACACACACGTACAGTGTCTCTCAGAATCTGAGGGAGTGCAGAACACCGCGTGATGATGCAGCGTGGGATCTGTGCAGTGCCCACATGAACACGGTGTGAAAACCAGGAGAAATGTATGGCTTATATGCATCTTGAATCCTGCAAAGGTAACGTCTGTTGTTCTCAGGGGCCACATTTATGTGATTAAATACAAAGATTTACAGTTGAAGTCATTGGTAGTTATTTAATCTGACTTTTGTTCTTCAATAATAGGCAACTTTGCTCCATTTCCCATCATGCATATTGGATTTTTCTTCAATCAAACGTGCGCGAGGAGACTGTGCCGTTTTGATCTCACATGCATTTAAAACAAATAATCGCAGCCATCACCCTGACATCCTCCCACACATACTGTACTCAGTACAGCGTGTCAGCTTTGCCAAGAAGAAGAAAGAGGGGTACTTGTTTGCATTTTCCACACCTAATCAACCTCTTATACTTTCTCAAAAATCAACCACAAGCACCCCACTGTGCCTTACACATCCTCCTATTTCCACACTCTCCCTCATTTATTCTCTAATGCCAGTTAAGATGAAAAGCAAAACACCTTTGTTTGTATAAAAAAAAAAAAAATAAAAGGGAGAAGAAAAGAAAAGAAAGACGGGAGGGCGGTGTGGAGCTCTTCGGCTGGTGGTATGACTCATGTGCGAAGCTTGATTTCCAGATCATTATATCCTCCCGAGCTGCCCCTGAGTACGGCTCGCACGCCGGAGGGGAAGGCAGGAAGCAGAGTGGCTGGAATTTGCTTTCCCTCGTATCCCCACTGCTGGCTGAATGGGGGTTCCCCATTGAAGTGCTCCTGACCTTTGGAACACAGGGGCAGGGGTTTGATAGAGCTTTTTGGTTGAATTGAACACACAAGGAGCTGAGGCACTGCGAGGGTCCAT
Organism: Blennius ocellaris; assembly: GCF_963422515.1. Lineage (NCBI taxonomy): Eukaryota > Metazoa > Chordata > Actinopteri > Blenniiformes > Blenniidae > Blennius > Blennius ocellaris. Next base: position 9,347,341 of record NC_137672.1, read on the forward strand.
TGACTGGCTCAAGCCACTGTGTGTGAGGATCAGAGGTTCGGTGGCCAAGCTGCTTTTGCTGGGAGCTTTAAGCCACAGTACTTGGGTATTTAGCTGTTTTTTTAGACAGAAAATTTGGCCAGACAACCACACAGGACAGAAATCAAATGTAAATTTGTAACTATCTGGTTTACAGATGTTAGATTTCTACATTCCATGAGGATGAAACCCATAACTTGAATGAATACATACACATACATATACATATACATTACATATACAAGTGGAGCAGTAGCTGCTGCTTCTGCTTTAGTATACGTACTTGAGGTAGATGACGCCAAAACATGATAGAGACTCAACACAGAAGGGTATTGATTTGTTTATTCAACTCATTTGGTGTGAAAAACACAGATCAAGGAAATGAAAACAGAAATTCTGAGATATTCTGTCGTCTCTATTTTCTTCTTGAGCGCACAGAAATCATGTGTCCTTGAACATTAGTGAACTCAGGACAATCACTCAAGGTAGCGTCCCTCCGTCCTCTAAACCTCTCTGTAGATCATGTACCACACACAACTCATGTTAAGACAACAATACTGTGAAATCGATGTATTTTTGGGACTGTGGTACATCACTAGAGCACCTGGGGGGAAAAAAACCCCAAAACAAAACCTGGAGGCACAAGGAGCATATATAAACTTATTTAGGTTCAAATCAGTAACAACGCTAACCACTACATCATTGATGCGCTATCAGGGTTCGGGTTAACGAAAATGTGTTTTTTGGCCACAAGAAGCTTGGACACCGTAACATTGATAAGTTATCCAATTAAAACCACATTTAACAAATGCAGGGCAAACAAAACTTGCAATGTTATTGTATAACATCTCCACTTCGATTTGTTTCACGTGTTGTTTTCGCAGTAAGGGTTAAGCAGGAGAGGCAAACTCGTCACGACAGTCTGGCTCTTCGACAGATAGTAAATTCTTGTTTTATCTTTGCTTCCTGGTACATACTCATCCAATTCAGAAATCACAGCAGATGACAGTAATTAATGAATTGGAATAAGCCAAAATTGACTGCAGTAATAAAGAGTCATCCTTTATGCAATTATTCAATCCATTGTCGTAATAAGTGTTGCAGCTTTATTGTCAACAAAGACTTGATGTATGAAAAGTCACAGACGATGAAACATGTGCGACACAAATCGATTAAAGGGGCAAAGACATTTCGCCCATTTTAAAACACTTAAGTATTAATAAAGCCAAAGCTACAAGCTGCCATTACAGCCAGCTGGTGTGTGCGTTTCCTGATCATCCCGAGGCATAAAAACGCAGCGGCAGTGACAATGAAAGAATGCTAATGTCAGCACCTTTGATGCACTTTGACAAACTGGTGGATTCATTGTCTCTCACTCTCTCTGAGTGCTTTAGATGTTTTAAAATGGCTTTTTCCATTTATATATGCATCATCTTTTGTCAAGGCTCCCTCTCTTTCTCATTTTATCCTTCACTCACAAGACCTGTCATCCTGAAATCCAGTTAAAGTGGAGTCTTGTCAAAGGAAATCAAAGTGACGTATAGAAAAGTATTCACTCACTATGCATCCATCTGCCCTCTCGTCTTTTGTTCTCTCGCTCTCTCGCTCCCTCTTTCTTTTTACAAATCTACCTCATTTTTTCCCTCTCTCTTTGTCTTGGCACTCCGCGCCCGTGGGAGTTTGTAACTGCCCGATCCAGATGTGGAATCCTGCTGTTCCTGTCTTCTGCATCTGTGCAGAGATAAACACACATCAACGTCTCTTCCGGGGCTCCTCTCTTGGCTTTCGCACGTTCTCATGTTGAAATGCGCTCATGCCTGTGAGACCTGGGAAGTTCACGCATGTGTCGAACATGCAGCCATGTTTATCTCCACCCACCATGTCACCGTCTGATCGGAGTGTGAAGATTTGTGGAGGGAAGCGATGCACCCCTGTTTGTTTGTCAGATTCAGGTAAATGTAATGGATCCATATATCATCGGTAGGAAAGGAGATTGAATATAAAGGCGTCAGTGTGAATAATATAGCCGGACACATTCTAAACTCCCCCTTTCCTGTGTTGTTGAAGTTGAAATAAAATGGATTTTGACATGAGAGAGAAGTGAAGAGAAAAGAACCAGCAGATCTGCTATAATAAGGGACACTGTTAATAATCTTGTAGATTTGTGTCTGAGTGAACCGCCTCACTTTTTGAAGAACCATGAGCCGACGTGTCCTGCATTGAAATTCTCCCCTTGTTGAGCCACCCTGCTCTCCCCAAATCTGCACTTCCTGCCTCTAAATCTCTCAGTTTAGCTCCCTTCAATTATCTTCCAACTCCGTGAAAGCAAGAATCGAAGATATGAACGAAAGCCGTGATAAGATCCATAACTCCTCCGCCGTGTGGGTAAAAGGGAGGCGCCGTGTGATGCAGTCGGGGGAGGGAACGTGCCAACGCTGTCTCAATTAAATTGCACTTCTGTTGTTTTTGTGCGTGCGCGTGACGAGCGCGCACAAACGTACCTTCGTCTAACTGTAGCTTTTAATCACCGAATCAGTCGAAACTGAAACTGTGACTGTGTTTAATAAATGAGGCGTCATGTCTTTTTCAAATGTACTTGCGCGCGCACACACACACACACACACACACACACACACACACTTGGGTGCGCAAGTGTTAATCTGAAGCGACATTGACTTTAATAGCCACTTTAAATGCTTTTATTATTTTAAAGCACTTTATGAGTTGCCCCTGGCATGGAGGAGTACAGTACGAGATTCGTCTTGAATCACAGCAACGAAAAGCTGGTGCCGATTGCTTTATGTTCCACTACTTCTCCTCCCTCGTGCCATTTTTAGATCACAGTGTGGGTATAGATTAAGAGCTAAGGGATAATTCTGGTTTATTAGAACCTAAGTGGGTTTATCCAGACGTTTATAGATCTGCCGTAAAGGTGGTGGCCTTTGGAGTAGCAGTGGGGGAAACAGAGCCGGAGTTCCTGGTGCATTAATGCAACACAGTTAGTGTCTTGTGTTAGTGTCTCCGTGCTGACTGCAAAGAAATCTCCAAACATGTAGAACATTTAGTTTAACTTTTAAGATAAGCATGGCGACAGCTTCAAGGTCATTTCCTCGTATGATAAAGCTCTCCCGCAACTACAGAAGACTTCACACTGCTGTTTCTAATGCTGAGTGGTGTGCTCTCCTGAGGTTTGGCCATCTTTAACAGAAACAATAGCACCATTCAGACCTTGGAACAACACTGTGCTGTAGACCATAGAGGGAAACTCTGACAGGGTAACAAATAAAAAAAGGCCACTTTGCATATTTGCACATCAGCATATTTGTTCTTTACTCGGTTCCCCACATATCTAACGGATATAATCAAACTCTGTGCTCATGATACATACACTGTAAATAGAAATTTGTGATAATTGACAATGAAACAATCCCCAAAGCCTTCCTCAACCACAAAAAACAAAGGCCAAATCACCCCCTGCTATCTTGTAAATCTTTAAAATATGGCTTCAGAGCTAAACATAGATCAGGACTATTTCTTGTAAAGATATACCTTATGTGGTTTCTTATCTATCATTTTCGACCTAATTAACTCTTTGCCGTCGTAAGGTATTTAACATCTTTGTCATCACATGAGAACGTGGTTTCTTTTTGGTTATTATAAGATAATAGTGTGACTTTGGCTACATATCATGGTGTAGGAGCTGGACAAATAAGACAAATTTGTTTCTGTTTTAAATCATGGGTGTCAAACTCATTTCAGTTCAGGGGCCACACGCAGTCCAATTTCCTCTTGAAATAATTTCATAATAACCTTTAAGCTTGAACTGAAAGGTTGTTTTTTTCCCCAAATCTGAACAATTAGTGTCAAAAATTATCGTAATCTCAGCTGCAAATGGCGGAATGTACAAAAAGAACATCTATAACTTACATTTTGCAGCCCTTTCCATGTTTTTTTCTCTCTCTTTTAAATCACCTGACAGTGAGGCTAATGCTACATTGGTAGTTTTCATAGCAGCACAAAATAATGTGTGTTTTGTCTCAGTGTTGTATTAATTCTGCTAACCTTTAGAAAGCTGTATAAAAAAGCCAAAGCTTTTTTACAATTTGGTGGGTTGGTGGATTCAAGGCTCGGATTGAAGCCTCTTGTGGACAGATTTTGTCCTCCGGGCCTGACGTGTGACACCTTTATCAGGCACTTGTTACCATGTTGACACAAATAACTCTTCTTTTTTTTTAATACCCTCCCATAATGACTGCTTAGTTAAAACTAATGATGCAACTTGTTAAAGTTTGGCCAAAGTGTCTTCCTGGCTCACATAATCACCTTAATCAACTCCCGCATCGCCACCTTGCTGCAGTGTGCAGCTTTAAAAAGGTTCGGCTATATTTTCAGATGACACTCGAACTCCAGTGTCCAGGGTGTAAGTGCTGCTTTTAGCCTCTCCCTCCTCTTCATCTTTGCCTCTTGACGTGGACTTCTTCCCACTTCCCACTTTGTCTTCTTATATCGCTTCTCCAATAATTGCTACAGTCACGAAAGGTGGACATAAACCCTTCTTTTTCTTTTTTTTGGCGGGCCCAGTATTTGCAGTTAGCTCTGAACACCCGATGTATTTGGCTCTGAAACCACTCAAGACAGAAATCCTGACCCTCATCGAAACAAGATAAAGTTGACAATGGCACTTAAATATGTGCCCATACAAAATTGATTGTCTTCACTCTCAAGCGCAATAACCGCATATGCATTCAGAGAGAATAAGAGTTTGACTATAGACGCACAGAAGCCCCATCATCGCCATCAGCATGTACACAAACGCACCAGGCCTGAAGCTAATTCCCATCGTCACATTTTCTCACATCCCTCCGGAGGATTTAGCGCCTCTCTCTTCCTCTTTCATCTCACAACTTTTGAAGAACTTTTAAGTTACCGGTCATGAGGACTCGCCATCAATCAAGGCAGAGTGCATTCAACATGCACACGAGAGAGAAAGAGAGAGAAAGAGAGAGCGAGCGAGAGAAAGAACAATGTGACGCGATCTGAAGGAGTTGTTTTTTTGTAAACGCGGGTGCTCCAACCTGCGTGTGACCTTCCATCAAATCAGTATTTTAAGCATGGCTCATGTTTACTTTTAATGCATGACTAAAAAGCTCCTGATAAAAAAAAAAAACCAACAAAAAAACATGTGGCTTGTTTATGCAGATTACAGGGTTACAAGACCCACTACCCGCCACCACCCACTGCGGGCGGGTGTCCGCGAGACAGGCTGGTCAGGGAAATGTGAGGACACTTCCTTATCCTGATGGACAAAAAGGAAAAAGAAAAAAACCTTCATAAATGGCACAATGAATTTGCACGTCAAAAAAGAAAGACAGAGGAAGATTACCTCCTTCGTGCCACGAGCAAGTGGAGAGAAATCTCACCGACACATCCATACACTTATCAGCTCCGAAATGACACAATGCTGGTACCGGGGGGACTTAAATATTAATTCCCAGCCTGGTGAATATAAAAATAAATCCTTTTGCTAATCGTGCCGGGAGATGCTCGCCGGCGGTAAAAAGGTTTTGTGTAAATTACTAAAAGATTAGTTCCTTCTCTGGTTTATCTACAGGTCCAAACCGCAGAGGTGCATTCCTCAAGCACCTCAAATTCCTCTCTAACTTCCAGCCAGAAATTTAAGGATTTACCCCATGTGTGTGTGTGTGTGTGTGTGTGTGTGTGTTTGTGTGTGTGTGTGTGTATTTGTGAGTCTGCATATACTGTAAATGTTCCAGCAGCTCCTTTGAAATCCTGCGATTGTCTCTGGTGAAACAAGATAACGGCGACGCTTTGAAGGTGCAAAGCTGCGACAGGGAAGGTATTACCTGCGCGAGATACCGCCACGCCGCGAAGTTTCCGGCCAGTCGGACGTTTGTCACGACGTGATGAGTCGACGCTGTTTTCTCATGAGATTAAGCGTGCATTAACTGAGGTGGGTGCCAGTCAAAAATAAACAAATAAACAAATAAATAAATATATACCATGCCCAGTATTTAGTTGACAGGAAATAAACATTTATTGCTGGAGCTTATTATTGGCATATTTAGTCGACATTCTGCTTTGAACGCGAAGATAGAATGCTAGAAAAATGAGTGAAGGGGAATATTTTGGATCACGCACTCAGCAAAAATGTACCTGAGCAGATTTCCATACACTTCACACTTCCGTTGGATATGATAATGCACAGAGAGGCCACTGAACAATGCACTTAATAATGAAATAGCCTCTTTTCCTGTATGAGACAGATATAATAAGCGTAATAAAAGGAATGAAATGGAAAAAAAAGAGGACATTTCAAAGTTTTAGGTCAAGATTTGCTTCTTGTTCCTCATTAAAGTTTATGAATACGTTTTATGCTCACCTCACTTTATTAAATAGCTTCGCCTTGTGATCTCTGCTGTTTAAAAATGAATAAATAAGAGCCTCAGGTTGGCTTCTTACATGAGTCAGAGCTGATCAATTAAAAGCTTATTGATCTCTGACGGAGGAGGTGGTGGAGAGAGCTGCAGGAACATGGAAATGGCTTCCACCCGTGTGAAGCCCGCCGCTGTTTCCCACACCCACCTCCGTAGTGTAACTTAGAAGCAATGAAAGATCCGGTTACGTCAGCGGAGCGGCACATCGTGGTGACACGCGATACTTCGGAGATGTGCGGTCAAGATGATGTAACGGCGAGCGGTGAGAGGGTGACTGTTGGAGCCGACGTGAGTGAATGAATATGTGTTTTGTGCATCTGCTCATTTAAAAAGCACCAGCTTTTTTTCTTTGTGGAATCGGCGTCCTTGTTTTCTATTTTCCCTGAGAATTCACCATCAAAGCTTCGCTTACAGTCGCTCCATATCTCCTAGAGATTTGTGCACAGACATGTACACTTCTTATAGATCTTTTAGATACGGATAAAGAGCTTAGGCCTACACACCTTTCTTTCAACCTCTTCATCCCTTGATTTTCCTTCCTTCCTTTTGTCACTTGCTCACCCCTCTCAAGCATACAGTTACACACACACACACACCGATGCATACACACCCCTGGAGCTTAATTTGCAATAGAAGACTACTTCATTTGAATGTCTTTGATGTAGCGTGGCTTTGCTCAAATGAAGTATCTGATCCCAATCCCCTGGACAGATCCATGTGGGTGTATCGGAGTAACCAAGCACCGCTAGCATCCCCATCTCACCGCCAGCTCCTTTTCTTTGTGTTTCCCACCTACGATACAATACGCCAACATTTCCCCATGTTTGTCTTTCCCTTCACTATTTGAGTCATTTACAGTTTTTAACAGCAGTGTTTACGCGCCCCGCCATGCGGGTAATTTATGGAGATGGGGGTTTAGGGCTCGGTCCCTTGGTGGCCACGCGACTTTGACACATTGCTAAACATGTGTTTTTGTCAGCGACAGTTTGGAGAAAGAGTTCAATGCGGGAAGCTGGACAAGCTCGCGGGTTCTAACCAGTTGTTTTGACAAGTCTTTCGTCATGGCAATTCTTGAAGACTTTAGCATTTGCTATTCATTGGGAATTCCTTTAAAGACTGATGAATTAAATCATTTGATTTGATTTTGAATGAATTGAAAAACCTTGAGAAATAGCTCAGGCTTAGGTCTGCTTTAATCATTCTATTCTATTTATACTATTTTGTGTATATTAAATATTGTTGCGAAAGAACTGGGAATAAAATTGTAAACCTGTACGAATATGTCGAGAAATAAAACAGACAGATCCACTAATGTGTCATTCTTTTCAAGGAGCATCAGGAGACACATACTGACAAAATTGTACACATAAGTGGAATAAACTGGAAAAGCATAAAGCTGAGGTTCGCTCTTTTCTTTCTATATTCAAGCTATTCTTTCCATTTGTCACCATGCCACAAAATGGGCCTGTTTTTCACAAAAACTAAAAGATTTCTTAAAATTTTTTTTAAAAGCTGGGCCTTTCCTGGTCAACTGGAGGCCCTGAGAGGGAAAAAAATAAAAAATGGAAATTACGAGTCTCCCTTGGTTTGGACACAAACAGTATTTAACAACAATCCGCCTCCCATCCGGCAGAACAGATATTTGATTACCAAGTTGATAAAGAGAGGATAGAAGAAAGGTCGGTGCAGCAAATCTTGAAATTGGACTTTGACGTTTTGTTGGGAAACAGAATAGGTTCAGTTTTACAGTAATTCATGACAGATTTGGTCTTCTATGCGTCCGTCCTTTCTGGACCATCACATGCCTCTTTTTAAAGCTTAAAACAAGCTTTTTGTTCGATGTCTCATTGCTATAAGTTTGAATTTACAGAGAAGATTAAAATAAATGCTGCTTCAAAATTCTAGGATTCCGTCCGTGTACAAGTCTATATGTTGAAGATTGGCGTTTTATCAGTTTTTGGAAAAGGATTTTCATCCAGAGTCCCAATTTTCACTTTGTTCTTTGCCCAACTTTGCTTCTGACAGAATTTGGTTCTAAAATAATAGTTTTTAAAAATATAAGCCTGACCTTTGGCCAGTTTGCCAAATCGGTTGCAAGTCTCACCTCGAGCTGCTTCATGCTCACCCCGCTTGAAATTACTTCTTTTTTTTGTTAAAAAAAAAAGTTAAATGCCTGACAAATTAGTCTCAAATGCATATTTCTGGGCTTGTGAAGGAAAGAAGCCAGAGAAAACCATGCTCATTCCACATAAAAAGAAGAAGGCCAAACAGAACTAAACTAACAACAAATACTTTTTACACTTTTGGAAAGGAAGCAAGGTGTATTCCTAAAACGGTGATTTCTAAACAATTTGGCTGTGGAAATGCCAAATTATGCAGCGGTTAACAAAACATCAGTCGCACACAAGCTCTTCTCCAAAAATCACAACAAGAAAACAGTTGCCACTTTACACGGGAATTAAAGCGTCCCCAGACTCGACGGGGGAAGCTGAAAATGTGCAGATTAAAACAACAAATACGTCGGTATTTTCTAGGTGTTTGAGGGGCATACATTGGCAGAGTGGCACAGAGTGAGGGTAAATATACACTCGTGCATCCAGTCTCTGTAGAATCTTGTGCTTTATTGGGGCTAATCCTGTGAGTAGACCCAGACGGGCTTACAGATGCCCCCCGTAGACTGCCGCAGGCATTCCGCGAGCACAGAGAGTCCTTTCTGAGCTGCAAGTGTTGGATTCAGAGCACGAGGACACACAGTGTTAAAATGACCAACATGTGCACACAAACCGGCGGCAAACAGCCTCAGGTGGAATAATTAATAGAGATGAGGAGGTAGGCAGAAACAGAGGCACGAGAAAATAGTGTGTGTTGCACAATAATAATCGTTGTCACCTGTTTAAAAATCCATTCTGAAGACGACTTCATCCTGTGCAGGAATGCTTGGCGCTAAAGGCAGAGTACTTCCTGGTCACTAGTCCATCACAGGCAAACACACAGAGACGGACAATCGCACACACTCTCACCTCGGGGAGATTACAGTTTACCAGTTAGCCTCACATGCATGGTTTTGGACTGAGGGAGGAAACCAGAGTACCTGGAGGGGCGGGACATGCAAACTCCACTTTTGTCTTTTATCATCCAGTCGTCGAATAATCAGTGCTTCTAGCTATTATAGCTATTATAGAAAGGCTTTTTAACTAACATCATGAACACATTTTCCCAATGTAACAACACAATAAGTTCTTAGACCGGATTATAATTTTCTTTTTTTAAATTAAATTACTTCAAGCATCATTTTAGTTAATTTGTCATATTATAGAAAGGAACATCTGTGGTGTCACGGGGAGCCCCGTGTGTTAATGTTGTGTGGAAATGTTTAACACGTCAGCTGTCAAAGTGTTGGAAGTACCATCATTTCCTCTACTTTTAAATGTTTTTTTTTTTTTTCTTTGAACCCTAACGCAAAATTATGGTTTTTTTTACGGGTTAACAAGCTTAATGGTTTCAATACATGGGTGATGCGTTCAGGTACATCACAGAACTTCGACTGTTCTTTTTTCTTTTTAAAATTCAGAGGGTGCGGCTTATGCTCAAGTGCGCCGTGAATCCGTCTCATCTTTCACGACTTCCACGACCCATTATTTATTGTAATGAATCTAAGTTGTGCCACAAGATGGCGTGGTGGTTAGCGCTCTCACCTCATTGAGAGATATTACAATCACAAGGAGCAAACAGATGCCCCATAGTGTATGTAAATATGTGTCAGACCACATCTCTTTTAATTGCGATAGCTCTTGCTGCAGAGTTGACGATGAGATCAGGATCAATCTTCTCATCTGAGTCTGTGCAAAAAAAAAATAGGATAAGGGCATGTTCTCAAGCGGCTGCACTTTTCTCTTAACCCGGCCACTTGAATACAGAATGTAAATGAAGATTTCTCTCCCAGGGTAATTGGAAGCACGTTATATTGAAATGCTTGGTACAAAAGAATGAGCGGCTAAAAGGAGAGGCATTCTTGATTCAATCTCTGCCGACGAGCCCTCGATCGAAGCAGAACATTTCCAACTTTTATCCGTAGATGGAAAAAAAAAAGAAGAAAAGTTTGCACTGTCTGTCACAACCTTCTTGACCTTCAAGAGTGTACGCATGGTGGCTGGTCTGAAGTACGACTGAAGTGCGGAGGACGACATTCGTCGAGGCCAAGTTGAGGAAAAGAGGGTCGGCATCAAGGAGGCCTTGAAATGATGAGACGCGTTTAAGTGTCTTATCATAAACACTCCTTCTGTGGCTTGATTATTCCTCAGAGCTATTGATAGCGAGCCCGTTCTTTGACTGGAAATCGAATGCGGTTTACAGTAAAATAGACTTGGGCTATCTCCACTCTTTGGATCGCGTGTGGAAAATGCGCCAATCTTTTTCAGATGCTTCCAGATCTGCACAAACAAACCAGACAGACATTGCTGTCACCGTGGCAGCTATTTTATCTACTTTAATTTGTTGTTTGCTTCTAAATTACCCCGTTCGCATACCTGATAGAGAAAAGCCGCCCCGTGGCTCTCCATTCGTTAGAGGCAGGGATTTCTGGAGTTTAGTTTTGATGTTGTCTGGCCTTAGTTTGCTTGTTTACCTCTGAGGACAAAGGCGAGAGAGATAATGTGGCAGCAGAGTCATGGCCGCTGGCCCTCTTTGATGAGGAGAAAGGTCTGTTTGACTAATTACCCTGGTGGTCAGACCACTTGTTTTTCCAGAGCCATATTTTCATGTCCTCTCTCTCTCTCACACTCAGGTTATTTTTCTCCTCGCTTCCTGAGCGCCTGCACTGAGCCGTGACTTCTGACATGGATATTTGCATTTGAATTAGCACTCTGAATCACTACGTATTGATTATCTCTCTCTTTTTTTTCCCCCCACCTCCAAGTTTCGCCCTTTGTTTAAGGGCACGTTGCTCCTATCATAGAGTCGTTCCTCATTGCTTCAATTTTTAAATCCTCCTTATTCCCTCACGGACTCCAAATTGGACTGCGCCTTGACCACGGGTCACGGCGGAGAGGAATAACGTGGAAAACATTGCCTGACATGAAATCCATAATCTCCAAAGTGGATCAAAGAACTCATAAATGCATAACTCAGCACAGCGTTATTGATGGCTATTGTATTGTTGGTTTTTTTTGGGGGGGGACTATATTTATGTGGGAATTGTATGATCATTCATCAAAAGCTGGAGACTGGCCATACATTCTATGTAGGCCACGCATGTAGTTCAACAATTATAATGCCGGCTTTATCACAAATTACTTCACTGTGCTGGACAGTTAACTTTACAGGGAGCTTTATCAACATGCATCAACTGTTATATTAGGGTGGTCGCTCGGTTCCACTCAAAAAACCTTAACAAAGATTCATTATCGAGTAAAATACAAAGTTAAATAAAATATTGTTGAGCCTCTCTCTAGAGCAGGAGTGTTAAACGGTTTAGTTCAGGGAGCACATACAGTCCTGTTGGAGCAGAACCAGAGAAATGATAGTATAATGAATTATATTCTCTGAAGGACCACTTATTTTAACTTGATTTTCGGTGATTATTCATACCCAAATCAGCCACACGAAACACCGGCTGGACATTATGTTGCGATATTCTTATTTGGCAGGTTATAATGAACAGAAGGAGCACAAGAAGATTTACAAAAACAAACAGAATTTTGGAAATGCTCGATTACTGACCTGCCTTTTATGCAATATCATTGCTTATTACTCCAGGGGTTTTATTCTCATCATATAATGAACATAATGTTTATTTTGCATAGAAAGTAAGCCTTCAAAGAAGGTATTTTATGCAAAGAGCGAAACATACAAAAACCTCTGCAATACTGGATTTGCAAAAATACAGTACAAAGTCTTGTTTTGTTTAAAAAAGTACATTTGAGAAATCTTAACATACATTTTTTTCCTCCCTGCTCATGTGATTGTCTTTATCTTGATGTTGTATCTCTAGATACACAATATCTGCATGTATATTTTCAGAAACCCGTGTGTTAGGTTATATGCTGACCAATATGCTGACCTCAGCTTTATATGGTCTGTGCACTACGTATGGCCCCCTGTTTGTCCCCGGCCCGCCTGCGTAGGGTCACTCAACCCATCTTTGTTACGTTATGGGAAAGCCATCTTGACCCCAGATTGCAGATCGTTGAGTTTATGTAAGAGAAATCTTGATTTGTCTCATGAAGAATCATTTGCAGTCTGTATTCAAGGATGACCTTTGTCAGCACCTCTGGAACCCCTGTGCTACTTCAATGCAGACTCAATGCATAATGTCTGACTTCAGAGTTACACAAAATGTACTGTTCTTTTATGAAGAAATATATATTGATTTTGAACAGAATAAGGTTCACTTTTAAGCTCTATTGCGATCCCATTTAAAAAAAAAAAAGTTTAATGCACGATTGTAACACAACCTTTTATTAGTCACTGAACACAAAGTTGAATAAAAATAATGGAAATATCAGTCATGGAGTGTGATATGAGAAATGGAAAAATGAGAAATAAGTTAGATTTTCCCTATATATACTGTATAATCAAATCTGCTGGAAACCATCAAACAGCTCAAAACACCAAAATTGCACCATTTCTAAAAAATTATTGTTTTTTTTTTAAATTGGTCACTCTATCCCAAATGTGAATAGCAGTATCCAACCATAAAATTAATTATCTACCCTTGATATGACTTATTAGAATTTTTACAAATAAAGTTACCGGTACTACATTTTATTTGTGAGATAAAAGGCTCAGAATGAATTTGTGTTTTATTATATGAATTGTTGCACAAGGCTGCTCGTCAGACACACACACACACACACACACACACACACACACACACACACACACACACACACACACACACACACACACACACACACACACACACACACACACACACACACACACACACACACACACACACACACACACACACACACACACAAACGGCAGCAGTGCGTGGGCAGTTTTCTACTTTAGTCGTACAAGGACAGCGTGACAATAGTCGTTTCAAATGCACAACGTACGCAACAGCAGCTTTTAAAAAAAAAGGCAACATCACATGTGGCATTGAAGCGTTGTCTCTAACAGAGACAACCACATTATCGCACCCCAAATTGAAATGACTGTTCCTATTCATTGGGCACACATACCCATTCTGGCTCCGGCATCCTGGCCATTTTCAGGAAGTTGGGTTCCATCTTGTCTCCTGATGAAGAGTTTTGTATGGACCACCTGCGCTCAGGGTCTGGACGAGTAAAACTGTGATTGCAAGGTGGATGGAGCGCGTACGGACGTGGCGAGGGGAAGCGGTGCCGTGCCGAGACTAAGTGGCACTTCAACACGCAATGCATCCTGGAGGTCTGGCTGTCCAAGTGGACAGTGCAGCCACCATGCAGAAAAAGAAAAAGAAAAAAAATAAAAAAATATATATATATATATAATACAGTATATTGAATGAAGGACAGAGAGAGCAAACAAAAATCGAGACCAAAGCACAGGGCACTAACCAGAAAATAGACAAAATGCCTTTTTAATCAAGACTAATTTTCTCTCTGTGTCTCTTCCTTAAACAGTTTCTGGTTCAGACGCTTGTGATTAAGATTTAATTTTGGACCGAAGCGACACGGCGGCCGCTCGTCTTCCCTCGACTGTGTGTGTGTGTTTGTGTGTGTCGGGACAGATGGTGTCTGTGGGGGTGGCAAGTGATAAAGTGTATATCAACCCAGTAATGATAGTATTAGCTGGGAGAGCTGCAGGTGGCTCATCATGATGTTTGCCCGCTAAACTGCTGACTTATGTCCCCGGGTTAAAACAGACAATAGCTATCCGCCGATGAGTGGGAGGTGCAGTTGTTTTCGCTCTCTGTCCCTCGTTCACGGCCTTCCTTCCTGCTCCTTTTCTATACACTGAGGAGAGAAGTCTAGAAATGCTCCGTTCATTTGTTTTAGAGACGTGCCGGTGCACTGTGTATTGATTTGGCATTAAAAAAAAAAGGAGACTCAGAACTGTTCTGCACATCAGTAAATGATGAAACAATGGCAAAATAGCAGGCTAATAAAATGAAAAAAAGCAGCACTTTGGAAAGTTTCATCCATTTCTTACCTTGGCAAGTTCACTAATCTTGTCTGAGGACAAAGTGTGTAAATATGCTCGAGCCCTAGTTTGTTTTTTGTTTTGTTTTTTAAAGAAGAAAGGAAAGCTCCTCCCTGTATTAAACCACCTGGAGTTCAGTGGCAGTGATTTCGTCACGTAAACTGAATGGCTATTTAATCAGACAAGTATAGTATAGAAGTATATGTAGACAGAGGAAAACACTTTTTGAAAACACCACTCTCCATCAAGCAAAGGACTACAAAGTATTGAAATGACAATTAAATCCATTAAGAGAAAACACAACTTGATGACTTAATCAATATATTTATTTATTATTATTGTTATTATTATTATTATTATTATTATTATTATTATTATTATTATCATCAATAGTAGTAGTAGTTCTGCTGCTTCTGTGAAAATTAAACAAATTTTTATGATATTAATGGTCAGAGTAGAAATAGATGAACCATGATGAGAACAATATGTATCACTATTGTCAGATGAAAGACAGAAAAAAGAAATAAGCTTGATCTTCTTCAAATAATACTGAATTTCTCACGATTTTTCCTGTAAAAATATATAGGAGGTACTTCGTTCTCCTCTTGCTTTTTATCCTTTGCCATTATTCCATTTTTTTTTCTTTTTTAGCTTCATCAAAACGCTTGCATCCCAAAACGGATTAAAAAAAAAAAAAAAAAAAAAAATCCAAGGGTGGATTCGCGATGTGAAAGGAGTCAAAAGTCAAGTGAGCGCCGGAAAGACGTTGTCGAACAAATCCTCAAAGTTCAAATTCATTCCTCGCCGACCCGGTGAGCCGGTGTCGGCCTCGAGCCGTTCGGGCAGCGGCGTTTCTCAGACACGCGAGGGCTTGTTAGCATCAAGGCACGATCAAAAGCGTTCCGCTGTCACGTTACAGTGAGCACGTCGATCACATCTTCACTTCACTCCTCCTGTGTAAGTTGGAGAAAGTGCTCTGCCTATCTTTCCACATATGCAGAGTAAAGAGACAGTATATTGTGCCCGAGTGCGACGTGACTCTTGCTCAGGGAAAGATAATTGCGGCCTTGTGTGTGTGTGTGTGTGTGTGTGTGTGTGTGTGTGTGTGTGTGTGTGTGTGTGTGTGTGTGTGTGTGTGTGTGTGTGAGTGCGTGTGTGTGCATCCATCCTGCTCACGACTGGATCGAAATGAAGCTGCCCTCGCGCTGTCACGTTGTATCTGACGGCTGCAGGTATATTGCGAAAATGATCTAGTTTGTGTAGGCAATTTGCTCAAGAGTACATGAGTGGGAGTGAATTAAAGAAATGTCCAACCAATATTATGAGGGAGGAAGAGGAGCGATGGAGACCGGATTGGCCTTTTGCGCGAAGCCCGACGAGAAAGCAGACGGCGTAAGATACATTTACATAACCTGGGTGGAAGAAGGATCCGGCAGCGAGGTAGGAAGGTGGGGGTGTGAAGGGGAGAGGAGCGGGAAGATTAAGTAATTATCCTTTCAAGCCTAATTTGAGGTGCTGTTTGAAATTAACCTATGCAAATGAAGTGGCTAAATCACATGGAGGACCGCGGTGACTCAGACTGCACAGCATCGGTTTTTACATCTTATCGCAGTGCCATCGAATGCAGAGCTGTTCCTTCCATCTTGGCCAGTTTATTGGAGGCCAATTTACCAACACGCAGAGAAAAGGTCACATTTCATGCCGGTGTGTTATTTTTCCCAACATGCTAAAGAAATAACAGTCGATTAGAAAATGAATGGGGATTTTGCACATCAACGAGTGGCTGGTATGACTAAATTCTGAATGTTTTTACTTATGAATAAACTGTTATTAGGACATAAACAGTAATATGCAAACAAGAGCCAGATGCAAACATTGTTTTCGTCTGGCTCATAAGAAATAATAGTCTGTTGCTCTGTGTCCCATTATGTACAGCCAGAAGAATGGAAGTACGCAGCAGAAGCCTCTTCTTTGAATGTTATTGTAGCCATTTTCCTTCTCAGATCTGCATTTGTTTAAGTGTCCTTGCCTCCTCACAAGGTCATGTGCAGCCAGTAAAAGCTGTGTTATGTTATGTTACCTTGTACACTTTGTTGCATTTCCCATTTTATAAATCTTTTGATTTGTACAGGACAATAGTTTGACGGTGGATGGGTCAAAACAAAAAAAAAAAGAATCCATCAGTGACGAAAGAACCATTGTGATAAAATATTATTATAATATACTTTGCATGGGCAAAACGGACATAGTTTCCAAAATGCTGCCATGTAGGTTAGGTTATATATAGATTAATCGACTGAATAAATAACATTGAGAGTTTACGCAGTGAAGTGATGTCGTGTGTTTTCACATTAAATCCAAAGTTTCACGCTTACATCAGCTCTAAAAATGCTCACATTTGATGCATTATTTACAAAACTTCATGTTTTCACTTCAGCTTTGCTGACATTCTGGCGCTTCTCAAGAGACATGGATGTGATACTAATGTCAGATTGCGAGTAAAGCGATATCAATCCTTACTGAAACAATGCAACCCGTTATGGATAAATTACAAATATCAGTCGAGCTCCTGTCAGTAGGTAATTTATTCTTTGTAATTGTTTTGCACTATGCATGTGTTTTGGATATAGCACCTCAAGAGACCCCTTGTGGTGTTTCAACCGTAGTTTTTCATCCAAGTTTGTAAGTACATGTAAATTCAGTGTATTTTAACTTCCACTGTCTTCAGTCAGAAATCACACCACAGCACTTTAATAAATAAAAGGCCCGGGGGTCTCTGCTTAACCGAGGAAAACAGCGATTGCTTTGTCGGAATCGGAGACAGCAGACAAGTTGCCTCACCTGCTAACTGACTGACTGCTCCTCGCCCTCCAGACATTCAGAGGCAGAAGGAACCGATCCATTCCCGTCGTACCGGGCACATTCCCACAACAAATAAGCCCTTTCTTCACCTCGAATTCTGGCACAGGTCCATGGCTGTGACCTCTTGTAACAACCCACAACAGCACAACACCCCCCCCCCCCCCCCCCCCCCCCCCCTCCCTCCGGGTGCCGGTGCAAGAGGAAAAGAGGAAGTGAGGCGCATGTGCTTAACTGGCGGAGATGAAATTAAAAGTGGTGATTTCCCCGTTGACTGCTCGCTCCAAGCAGCTGCTTTGCTTCCCTTCTTATTGTGTCATTATTTATTTTATAAAAACTATTTTTATTTTGTGGAGATCTCTCAATGCTTTGCACACAGCCAGCTCAAGTGAAAACGTTTTTTTCAAAAAATGTCCGTTTGCACGGAAACAGCCCAAAAGCCAAACACGGTATAGTTTTTTTTTAACGCTAGACCACCAGTGAGTGTGCTGTTTCTGTAATGAAACATTGCATTTTCAGTGAACTGATTAACAAACACCAGATTTTCTCCTGGTAACGTTTACTGACAAAGACTCAGCCCACCAACTAAGACACACGTCATCAAAGTGCAGCCGACTTCTCTTTCTGCAACAGACAGTACAAATCACTTGTCCTTTACACACTCACTATGTATCCACGCAGCATGGCTACAGCTTTAGAAAGGGATGAATGGACATTATAAAGAGCTTGCATGGGATCATCTTACGATCTAAATGCAAATTTAGGAGGGGTGTGAAAGCGCTGAGGAAGTTATTACCTACATGGCTGGCTTTGATGAACAGCTCAAGGCGTTAGAGGCAAATACCAAAGTGGAGCATCGTATCCATGTGATTAAGATGATTAATTACTCTTTAAAATGTATTCCTTTTTTTTTTTTTTTCAATACCACCTCCTTCAAGCAATCACAGGAGGTGTGTTCAGAGTGCCGTGATGCTGCTTGTTTGAAAGTGTGTTGTGAATTCGAGTGTGGCATTTGGCACAAGAACAGGGAGCCAGCATGTAATCAGTACAGATGTCGGCAAGCCAAAATGCAAGATGTATACAGAAACTGGCTGCATGAAGTTGAATTAAAATATGGCTGTTTAATAAGGTTTTTTTTTTTATTTTTTTCCTCCCCTAAAGCAGACTCTGGCTCATTTTTTTTTTTTTTTTTAAACCTTGTTGAGAAAGAAACACTCCTGCGGTGTATCTTAAAAAGTGCTACCCTGACATAGAAAAATGTGTACTCACGCTTCTCCTTGAATACTAACCCCCCCCTCCCTAAAAAAAAAAAAAAAAAATGTTTGAACCAATGCTTATTTATGTAAAAAGCACCAATTTGTGTCACTACTTTGCAATGATTCCCAAGGACGTCTTTCTGGAGACAGTCCCAAACATATGCTGATGTGACATCACTTGGCTACAAACCCACTTAAAGATAAACTCTTAAAAACACACTCTCAGAAATAAAAGTCACCTTTCGAGGGCGGCGGCGGCAGCGGCGATGGTGGGAGGGGGTGGGGGTGGAGGGGGCTACTGAGAGAGTGAAATGAAAGCAATTTTTCTTCTTTTGAAATGTAAATGCACCGCGATTTGCTGAATACCTTTGAAGAAATCATGTTATTAAGAATCAGGTGTCGCTATGCAGCCACCATTGATACGGAGTTCATAATCTCAAATGAAATATTTTTCTTCCTCTTGCAATTTCTTAACCCCCCCACCACCATCCCCCACTCCCCCCGGTCCTTTTTCACTTCTTTCTAAGTGGAGAGCGGGGCTTTGTGCGAAAAGGTCATGTGGCTTTCACGGCGCTCACACTCACCTGCTGACAGGCGAATGTCATCACTTCCCTTTAAACTTGGCAGTGATTCATTTTACACGCCTTGGCGCACCCAGACGCCGCGCTGTAGCGCTGCTCTCGCAACATGTAAACTAAAGAGTACATGCCTGGTAACACACAGAGGACTGTAATCTAAATAGCAACAAACAAACCGCAGTAGATATTTATCAGCACAGAGGCTTTAACGATTTAAAATCAAAATCACGACTGCAAAATGTCTTGTAAAGTAAATTATTAACAATTTGTTGGTAATAACTTTTGCTTATAATCCAAAATGTATGTTCAGTTGTCATTTATTTAGTGTGCCTGATATGAAGGCAGGCACAATGAATAACTAATACTGCTACTTTAGTGACACTCTTTCACTATAACTGGGTCTTTAAAGATACTTTTCTACTATTACTGGCACTTTGTTAATACTTTTATTATTACCTGTACTTCATCGATTAAATTTCACTGTTACTGCGACTTTATTTATATGTTTCCACTTTTATTGCCATTTTAACCATACTTTTATACTATTACCGATACTTTAAAGATACTTTTACAACTTTTACTAGTTCCTTATTGATACATTTTACCTATGACTGGTACTTTATTGATACTTTTCACTATTACTGGCCCTTTATTGATGTTGTTTCACTCTACTTCATTGATACTTTATACTTTTGCACTTTTACCAGTACTTTAATGATACTTTTTAGCATTTACTGGTACTTTAAAGATACTTTCCCACTATTACTGATACTTTTCCATGGTTTTTATTACTTAAAAGTATCAGTAATAGTATATTTGTTTAAAAACTTTACTGGAACTTTACTGATACATTTTAACTATTACTGCTACTTTAATTATACTTTTTCACTTTTACTGGCACTTTATTGATACTTAGTACTGTTATTATCACACATGTTTATTATGCTCTCTCTTTCTCAGACACACTCATATACACAGTAATACAGCTCCTACTATTTGAACTTACTATTCTAGTTACACGAACGTTTCTAGTTTTCTTTTTATTTCTCTATAATTTTGTTTAGTCATTATCATAATGGTATTTTCTAAATGAGTAACACATCACTGAATACGTTTTTTAGTTATACTATTATTATAAAACCTTTTTTTCAACCCTTTAAGTTATTGCTCCTGTTTTATTTTTCCTTTCATGTGATACTCTGAATTGTACTAACTTGCACTGAAGACGCAAACCACTTTCAATTTAAATGAGCCTGAGCAATTCAAAGTGTCTCGCATCATTCGAAGCTTTGTGTGACATTAAGCTAACACCACACACAGTGTATTCGTCTCTCCCATGTCTTCTCGTGTACCTTTTTCTCATTACCAATGTCATTCATCAATATGTAAGATTTAATTAACATGTAATCATGCGCCACAGCTGCATAACTCATTTGTTTATGATGCTGTGATTGCAGGTGAGTTAGAGGTTAAATCCATCATCCTGCCAGAAACTGTCAAAGAGCAAACTGTACAATAACAACTAAGTAAGGCTATATGTGCTTCGGTATTCTCGGTATCTTGCTTCTTCATCGCATTATCTGGAGTTTATATCAAGATGAATAGATAATGCTAGTTTGTGTGCACAGCAACATTTGCAGTAGTTAATTCGAAGTGGGAAGTATAGCAAGTGCTATTTTATAAGTCGCTTTGATGAAGCCAAATAAAGCTGTGGATTTCTATGCAAATTACTTTAATTTGTACGTGATATAATAATACATTTTTGTCGGCTTTTACTTACTTCAGTCACTGAATTTAATCTACCTATATTTGAAGTAGTGGTTTCTTTGGAACTTAAAGTCCTTTCACAAGAAAGTTTATGTTGGCAGCTGTGGGAAATTCAATTTGAACCAGCATGAGTATAGTTGATCAAATCAATAACTCAGTTTCTCTCAATTAAGAGATGCAGTGAAAGAGACAGCCCCAAAATAAAGACTCACAAAACAACTTTAACAACAAAACCTTGAGATTTCAAGTGTTCAAGCAGAATATTGTTTGTTAGCATACATGAACATATTACTGTACATGTCTTTCTGTTTTATACAAACATCTATTGCTATTTATTGATCAATCACAAATGCCCCTGTTAGTGTCCTTTAACATTAAATGGTGTTTTAATAGGGTGGAACTTTAAAGTGTTTGATTCTATATTTTTCCATGTTTACCATTGTTGGAGTGAATATTGCTATCTGCAATCACACTGCTAACTAAAATAGAAAATGGAAAACCTGAACAAAACCCGAAAATGCAACATTTGGAAAACGGCTCCCAAGGTGGAACTTTTCAAAAAACTTTGTCTCTGCAAAAATGTGGAGTAAAATGCAACTCTTGAAATGCCGCCACTGTTCAATTGCCCTAATCTTGGTCATCGGTCTGCGTGGTTCAGCTTCCAGAGACGTCACAACAGATCATGTGATCATTGCTGCTTTATTTTCACAGGAAACTCGAACAGAAAGGAGTCATTTGTAAATGTTTCACAACACAGAATGAAAACATGGAGCTTAAATATATTACACAGCATACAGAAGTTATTCTAAGTCTGCAGTAGTCATGCATGTACATTTTTAAAACTCTGGTTGTGAGAGATGCAGCAGGACCTCCAAGAAAAAGGTTGAACACCTTCACTTCCTGTGGTAATCGTTGGTCTTGACATATACGTTTTATGCAGCGTAATATCCCGCTCTGTAATTGCTCCGACACCGCCCACGTGCTTTCACAAACCTGCCAATTCTGGTGAGCAGGCTGCCTGAAATCCAAGTTTAACTCCCGGCTGTACTTTGTACCTTCCTTAAAGGTCAACCTCGCCAGTGTTACTGAGATTTACACTTACAGTTTTCGGAGCTGTTTAAAAACTTGTCTGGACCGGAGCTCATCGCTTTGCGGTGACCTCCAATCCAGCTTTTTTTTTCTTTTCCTACGCTCCCACATGCAATCCATTTTTCATGCCAGCTCCGTATTGTTTCAACCTACTTTATTTTCCTCCTCGAGAGAAGTGGTGTATTTGTTTTATTTCTATTTTTTTATCTCTTTTTTTTTTAGAGAGAGAGTCTGTTTCGTGCACCGGTTTGCATTTTCTGTGTTGTCTGGCATGCATGTTGGCAGTTATACACAACGAAAGGACGACTCGCTTCAGCAGAGTCTTTCAAACTTTATCACTTTCTTCATTTGTCTTTGGGAACTCAGCGACTTGTCGCTAGACGATTAAATGAAATAAAGAATTAAACATTGCACATCAAATCAGCTTTTGAGCTTTTCTTTTTTTTAAGTGTCTAACATCAAATTTGAGATCATAACAAACTTCCCTGCAGCATTTTAAAGTCTAGTCTGGAATGCTATGAACATTCATGAAGTTTGTTCCTGTGGTTGCCCCGGTGTGGGGCGAAGAAATAAAAGCATTTCGGCTCGTAAAAATCAAACATGTGGGCTTTATACCTGCGATTGAACATCAAGCTGAAAGGTATAAGGGAACGTCTGCTCGCCTTTATCACTAATGGGCCCCAAACTGCAGCGCTTAAACTGAATATGAATGTACCTCCGGTGAATTATTAATGTTGTGGTGCGCTTCGTATTCTGCCTGGCACTTCCAGAGGTGATCCGCCTCCCACGCGGATTGGAAGCTGTCACCCGTAATTGGAGAAATCACGACAGCACGGAGTTAAGTGCTCCACAGTCCCCGGGTGAAGAATCTGACGACGCACGCTGCAGCACCAAGAGGTGGGAACACTTTGCTATATGGGTTTTTCATGCTGCCCCCCCCCCCCCCCCAACACACACACCCCAACGTATCTTCGAACATTTTTCTCTTTCTCTTTACCGATCCATCTGTGAAAGATTTTTCAAGTCGGATTCATGCAGTTAAAGTTCACTTAAATTGACCGGAAAAAATCTTTTTTTTTCTTCTTCTTTTTTTTTTGTTGAGAATATCCAGATAGATATGTCGAGCTTCTGTTCAAGTCGCCACTCAGGAGTCAGAAGACGGTGTTCACTCTGTGCTCACAGATCAAGATAAGCTGCGATGACTTCACATCGCGACCTCCGACCTCGACCCACGCTTTCCACAAAACATACTCCATAAACCGCGCGAGGTGAACCGCGTCTGATGAAAAACATAGTAATGTCGCACAAGGCGCCATTCATGAAGACTCCGCCGTGCATTTTTCTGACAGAGTGACAACTCTGTGCAAAGCGTGTGGATCTCGGGTCCCGCCGAGCGCCCGGGGCACCGTCAAACCGACAGCTCGTAGCACACATGGTCCCCGAATGTCCCAAAGATACAGGCAAAGAGGCACAGCGAGGAGTTCTGCTGGTCCTATCGCCCCGGAACGAGGGGGATCTGTCATCTTCCATGACAGGTGCACGATTTCAGCGTTTCGTCCCGGACCGGCCGCCGCATCTATGATCCAGGGTCCAACTGTGGCAGATTCATCTCAACCGTTCTGTCTGTCCGCCGATCAAAAAAGATGAAGTTAGTCGACAGGAAGCACATGTTGACGGGAGTTTAGGGCCAGTGCAGGTCATGTGTGAACTGGTGACGAGGTCAAGGGATGAAATCCGCCGGGGTCTCGCCGGGAAGCCGCGAGGCGGCAAGTCTCGTAGCGATAAGTAGAGGCTTGATGCGGTTGTCTAAATTTGATAAGAATCGAGAAACTGGGGCACGGATTTCGCTTTGCCTCACAGGAGTACACACTTTTGTCAAGAGGAATCCTGTGCAGTCTGTTTTTAGCTCCACAATTGGGACTTAATCACTGTAATCCAGTCATTGGATTATGATGCCACTGCTTCGTGATAAACCATCTGCGTGAGAAGGTGCCTCGGTGTTAAATTTAAAGTTCCCCCCATCAATGCTTGCTAATGTGTTTCACTAAAACCAGCTGCTTATTTTCCAACACACCAAATATATTTATTTTCGTACCCATTTCCATTTTAGCCACGTGTCACTTTAGCTCAATCTCGTCGAGTCTATCTCTATTTCCACTTATAGTACACACAATGCCATACACCAATATTTACTATATATATTCACATTATGGTGAGAACACACTGATCGTAAAGACAAACAATGCATTTCATTTCCTTCTTTGAGTGAAAGCGAAAAGGCGCAATATTGGAGCAGATCTAAGAGATAATACAGTGTGCCGTCTCTGAAATGCAAATGAAATCGACATGAAAAGGAAATGAGAGGAGGGAGAAATAATGCAAAAACAAAGAACGTGCCGGCATCATCTGAGCCACAAAAGCAATGAGGATACATATACAACCATAGGGACGTCTTAATGACACCCTATAAGCAGGTTGGGTCTGTTCACTGAAAAGTAAATAACTCTGACACTGTTGATTAGACATGAACAGCATTAAAAAAAAAATCCAAAATTGTGGCTATTTCTGCATATAATAAGGTAATTTCTCAACAATATCATCACCTAAACTAAATGAAATTGGTTGATCACTGTTTAACTTTCAGACATAAATTTCAGATTTAGTTGAACTTAATGAGATATCAACAAGTACGTCAGACATTTATAAACACAACATCAGCTCTTGAGCCCCACTCTCATATATTGTGTTGTTATTTGCCACCAAAGGCGCTTGAATGCACAATCAGCTGTATTTTTAACGCTCAGCCTTGGCGAGAAGAGCGTGCAGAGAAAACTGGAGGGCAGTATTATACCACATCGGTTTTACTTCAGGCTTTTCAAATGATGAGATTCAGAATAATTCATTCCGATACTGAATTTTTTATGGAAACGTATGGGGCATTATGTGAAATACCCATTCCTTATTCAAGATAATGTTTAAAAAAAAAAAAATCCTTGAAAATACTATGTGTCTATAATTTGAGTGTCATATTAAAGGGGTTATTTGGGGATTTGTGTACTTTAAGGTTGCTTGTGTTTTCAAGGAAGTTGTCTTATCTGATTATATCGATTGGCCACAATATAAGGATCATATATAAACAAAAAATGTCTACAAACCTGTGGTGTGGGCTGTGGATGATAAGTCCCATTCCAAAGTTTGGACCATTACTGGATCTCACTGCCCCCGGGTCACACTACATTTAAAATGCTTTATGGTACCATATTAAAATTCCTGATGGGATTGCCATGTACCTGTGATTGCCTATAATGCATTATGGCCAAAATAAATCTTGTTTTCTGGCTTATACCTTGTCATTGTGTCATATAATTCATAATACAAGACTACTCCTTGATATTTTATTGCTTTCGTAATACACTTTGTATTACGGCAATATGCAAAGCCGTATTAGTTTTATTGCAAAAAAAAAAAAAAAAAAAAAAATCGGAGACAGATTTCGACAACATTGCCTTTTGTTGTGTGAAGAATGGAGAATGTGAGTGTGGTCCTCCTGCATCTCTTTCTCCTCTCTTCCTAATAGATTCAAATGAATTCAGTCTCGCCGAGAGCAACTGACAGAGTTAAGTTATTTGTCCCGGGCCTACACCCCATGTTCTGCTCATCTCTGTACAAATTCAATTTCAATTTGAAAAAAAAAGAAGAAAAAAGCAGACTCGCTGTTATTGCACATTTGTCAAAAACATCAACATTAGTTTGAAGAGTCCGGTGGGGGAGGCTCTGGCACGTCGCTGAGGACGGCTGCTTCCCCTGAAGAAAATCAGATCAAGCATTGTGACGCTCTCTCCCACACACACCTTGGGTTTCGAGCTGAGCCTTAATGCTTTCCAGATTTTGTGACAACAAATGCCTAGCAACAATAGCTCAAGTCTGTATTTATGCTATTCTAGTCAGTAGTACAGTCGGTATGCATATCAACTTTTTTTTTTTTCCTGTAGCGAAGAATCGGTTCTCTGCATCATAGATGTGACACAAAAGATAATTGAAGACGATGAAAATGTACACGCAACAACATTTAAAATTGCATATAGGAAACAAAAGAGCAAACAGCCATCAATATAGTAAACTTCAGTTGTAGGAGTTTAACAGGAAAGTTGTCAAACAGAGTTTAAAGCTTAGAGAATTGGAGGCACAAAGGGTTCAGTTTCACTGAGCTCAGGATCAACTAAAGATATGATCACCTTTGGAGGAGAGTTTTTAAAAACTCAACACACAAAGTGTTTCAGAGGAGGCTGAGGGCTGCTAGAGGTTGCATTTATTTCTTTCATTTTTTCTTTTTTTTTTTTACTTTCTTGGATCGAGTGCAAATAAAGATGCTGGAATCGCCCAGACAACTGTTTGTCAGCATTTTTTGGCTTTCTGGCAGCGTCAGATGAAGAAAGACTCGACGGAGAAAAAAAAAAAAGAAAGAAGGTGAATACATAAAAGAGGGATAGTGAAGAGTGAAACATCAGCAGTGGTTTTGATTCACCTATTGATCTTGGCAGACTGACACTCCTTCTCATCCTTGACAGACTCTTTCTCCCTCCCTCACGAAATAGTATTTTCCGCTGGCATCAGCAGAAAAACAGGAAAACATGGCTTTGGGTTGATGATGAGTCAACCCAACCTGGGGTCACATGATATACTCTGTTGGTGGGAGGTTGAATAAAGTGTGAAGTTGGATGAAAAACTGATTAAGTTGATGATATGTATGAGTTCACTTTTGCAAAGTCCTGTGGGGTCTGAGCTGTTTTTAGAGTTTTAGTTCAGCCTCTCCCTTAAAAAAAAGTCCCCCCCCCCCCCCCCCCCCCCCACAAAAAAAAAAAAAAAGATCTGGACTGCAAGGTACAAGCTATTAATGCAAATTATTCAGAAAATTATTCAGCTGCATAAATAATAGTTTGGTATTCTGGGAAATGTGTTCGCTACGTACAACTTCGATAACTTGTTTAGCTGCTGATGGGCAAATGGAAGGTAATTAGTCTATTTCGGCAGAATTTAAGTAAACTGGGAGAGCGAGCTCGCCAGCAGGTCGACTGAATAGCTGTTATTTGTTTCATAGTAGGTGTTACAGCTGTTCGTAGGCGTAGGAGTTCAATAAACATCTTCATTAAGGTGGAATATTTATTCACATCACCAAAGCTGGTACTGTACAAAATACTCATGTGTTACAGAGAGTAGAATTTAATATTGATTAGATTTGTTATCTCAAGTATCGATTTGGATTCAACAATGTCACACTGCCAGTGCAATTTGTTTAAAATCATTATTGTTTCGTAAATAAGAGCCACTGTGTTGACCGTTGATAAAGGTCCAGGATGTAAGTTGGAGCAGCGTCCAGTCACCTGCTGGGCTCTATGAGGTTCCATTCATACAACATTTGAAGTGAAAACACATCATTTTGGCATTTTCATCATCGAAAGATAATGTCCGTTTACACGGAAACTGCAGAAACACTGAAAACGACATTGCTTTCATGTAGGGCCACTCGCTGATGTTATTGTTAGTGTAATGAAAAGTACCAAGTCCCAGGAGAATGTGGACTGGGAGTCATGACAACTCTGAAGGCAAACATTGTTTTTAATGGCCATTTACTCGCGCATGTTGTCAAGAAGTTGCATTTTCAGTGACTCCAAGCACCATAGTCTTGTCACTCAAAATGCTATTAAAGTTTTCTCTTTTCATTTGAAAATGTTTTTGGGAGTTGTTTTCTCTGCAGGCGTATTAGAAAAAATTAAACCAATTATTACACAAGTGCAAAAAATGTACGTCTGTCATTTTAATGGACAGTTGAAAGTTTCACACACACACAGACGCGTGGCAATGCATCTGGCCTTTGGTGTCTTGCTCAAGGACACTTCGACATACACAATGTGTATGTCGAAGTGTACCAACCGAACCACAGAAGACAGAAACTACAAATGGATCTTTCCTTCAGATAGTACTGGTAAACTTTGGGAGCCTTTAGTCTCATAATTTCAGCAGCGCCTCTTCGCTCCTGGGTTAACTTATATCCTTTGTGCTACATTTTGACATGTCAAATATTTTGCAAAGTACCACAGAGAGCATCTTTCGGTCTTAATCTGCCACTGGTGATAATGTCCATAAAAACACTTATGGGAACCCCAAAGACACTTAAAGTGTCCCAGGACGCAAAGGATGTATTTTAACTTCAAGTCTGAATTCAAGACCACTGTTGCACTGCATTCTCGTACCTGTGTGCTTCCGTCTCATGTTACTCTTCCCATTTTCCGCTTTGTCCTGGTAAATATTGGCTTAGCAATAATTCTCAAAATAATACCCCGCAGACTGATGATTTGATTGCCACTTGTACCACTTGGCTCGCAGGCACACAAGACATCAATTTGGAAATGATTGACCAGAAAAGATGAGCCAATTTGCCTTCCAGCCTTTCCACTGACAAATGCAATTTTAGAAAAGTGCGTTGAAGAAGGCCAATAAAAGTCATTGATCATCTTATACTTATTTCTGGATACTAGACAGAGTGTTACTAACATTTTCTTGTCTGGGAAATTCGATTTTGAGTAATAGGAGAAATATGTGGTTACAAGGGTCAAACTGTCACTGTGTATGTTGTATTACTTCAAAAGCAGTCTTCTCAGAGTTTCATTAGACACATTAACTAAAAGTATCAATACGATGATGCTGACAGAAAAGTGATCAGGCCCGTGCATTGAAGGACGTTTTTTTAATGTATTGTAATTTATTGCTTTGTAAACTAGTTACATTTCATTTCAACAATGTTTCATGTTTACACGGCAATATTTTGAAAATGATGTCCGTTTAATGAGAAACAGCAGAAACACTAAAACTGATCAAATGAGCATGCCAGGCCACTAGTGGGTTCTGTTGTTTCGTTTGTAATGAAGGTTGGAGATCAACTAGATGAGGTTTTTGTAATTAATCTAATGAGTGTAATAAATCTGGTTAAAGTTAAGGTTTCATGTGTGTTTTACATTACTTTGATTTTTGTGTTTCCTACAGCCACGAGAAGACAACATAACTCTGACTTCCTGGCTACATTAAGTAGAGATGGGCCCAAACTTTTAATATCTATGGGACTAATAAAAAAACAAGCAGTGTCACTTTATGGCTGAGCCAACATTCACATTTTCTGCTATCAATATTTAATATCTACTGTTGCAACATTTACAATACATTACATCTGTGTGGCAAACAGGAATTACATCTTAGAAGTGAATGATGGATAAAACAATATTTAATAAAAAGAAATACAATTGGACAATTCAAATCACCTGATGCCGTATTTTTATTTTTATACATGATTTTCTACTCAGGTCTGAAAATAAAACCCTCAAAGACATTTATACAAACTGCAAACCATCTAAATCACTCTTAAGGGTTTCGCTGAGTGCCCTCAAGTGGAGAAATGTCATTATTCACACACAGGCACAAGAGCCTTATGAAAGAGGTTTATTTATTGCAACTAAAAATACTGCATGGCAGAACCTCACTGTTATTAGTCTTAATTTGGAATGAGATTAGCCATTGCTTATGAAAGACAGCAATTGTGAGAGAATTGTGGAGAAACCTTTGGCCTTGTCCTAAATCGGTGGCCGAAGTTCGTATGGTCTCACGGCCAAAGACAGCCTGCAATAACATTTTGATAGTGTCATATATTTTGGGTGATGGGGAATGCTGCTGCAACCTTGAGGGAAAATTAAAGACCACAACAGTAAATGCTCATGTAAATTGCTAGTAACTGCTCATAGATGCGAAGAAGTGCTTACTTCAAGCTCCCTTTTGCAAAATCAGCATTAAGTTGGCCTCTCTTTCCAAGCCACATTTTCTAGAACACGTGTCAAACTCAATGCCTGCGGACCAAATGCGGCTCGCCACGTTATTTTATGTGGCCTGCGAGGTCTTAAAGGTCTGATTGTCTTAAAATAAATACCGCATTGCTCCCTATAGACGCGAAGTGCACGAGTGAAAGCAATGAGATGCTCTTCTATTGGGAACATGTGAGCGCTAATATGTAATTACATGTGACTTTGTTGATTTGCAAATGCATATGTAATATTTGCAATATGAAGTATATAGTCAGATAATATAAAGTCAGAGTTATTTAATGTTGAGGAGTAGTTACATTTATTTTCCAGTATATTTGGTTACATTTAGTTACATTTATACTGCGATTTCAGCTTGCGTTTTCATCGTGCAATCTGCACACAGCAAACTTCACTTCGTGGCCCAAAGTTTATTAGATCCACATCGTACAACGTGGCAAGCTGTGAACTTATAAGATTGTAAAAATCGCACGTTAAGGTCTCTTTACACGACAATGTAAATGTTTGTTGCATTTTGGTGTCTGTTTATCGATCCACTGAAACCCTTGAAAAAATGGCTCCCAAGCTGGAACTTTTGAAGAAGACTCCAACTACGTGGAAAGAGTTACTTTGGTCCCTCCATTTAGTATATTGACATTTTAAGATTTTTTTGGGGAGTCTTAGTAAACCTGAACCTCTTTGGGCTTTTGACATTTATACTGGTACTGAAAAAGAATTGAAGGTCAAAACTTGCCAGATCATCATTTCTGACATAAGGTTATTGTGTTCCAGGATGAATCGGACTTTTTTCAGGTTTGATAAAAGGCTTAAAAATCACAGAATACTTGACATGTACACTAAGTTTGGACAGATCGCTAATAGTTTGAAAGGATGAATCTTACAAGAAATATATCTTCCAAGTTCTCACTGTTCCCTGGGTTTTCACTTTGGCCACAAAGGCAAAAGCCAAAGTTTGTTTACCATCTTTCAATTTAAATATTTGGACTTTATAACAGATAAAGCAAAAAACTTTGTTGTGACAGCCACTGTCCTTGAAGAATGGATTTATACGTAGTTTGATTAGTTCCGCACTTTTTCTCTTGTGCCACAAAAAGTGGTGAAATCCATGTGTTCCTTTCAGGGAAAATCTTCCTATTAATAAAAGTAGCGCTTTTATTAATAGGAACATTAATTTGTTTTCTTTGAAGAGGCACAGTATTTTCTTTTATATATGACACATCAGAAAAAATATTTACTTCAAGAGAGTCAAACACGTTTTAGTACAGGGGCCACATGCAGCCCAATTCCATCTTGAGTGGGCTGGACCGGCAAAGTGTTGTTGTTGTGCTATAACAACAAAATAAACTTTAAAGTTTATCATTACCGTAGTGCAGAGTATACCTGATGCAAATGTCTATACTATAGCAAAAACCAAACAACTACGAGGCCAATTTGAATGAAACCTGCTGTACAATGCAGGTAAATGTAAAACAAATCCCCAAAACTTGAAGATTGTGATGTTTTAGTGTATACATAATTTTGTTGAATTAACTGACAAAATGATTCTGTTTTCAAATACGTTTATTTAAAAAAAAAAATTTATGCACCTGCATGATGCTACTTTAGTTCCTTCACTTTTACTTCAAAGCACACAGAGGGGGGATTTTTTTTTTTACGTTTCATCCCTCGATTGCATTGAAGCTGCAGATTAATGTTTAATACAATTCAGCTAATAAAACTAAAACACAAATCATAACCAACATATAAAAAAATCCTCTCATTTATAGTTTAGCGCGCTGGATTTCTGTGCAGGTAACACTGTCTCATTCATACCTCCACAAACATCTTGATGAATGGGTTTTAAACAAAATTATTGGATTGAAAACATTTTTAAAATAGCACAATGTTTTCGCTTAGCAATTCAAAAACATGCTTTCAGCTGAAGAAAAAAAGGACAAATTTACTGTAAACCATATAAAAATTATGTGCTTTTATGCAGGATTTATAAATGATTTTTTTTTTAAACACAATGCAACAAAGAAAAGATTGATTAAAAAAACCACACCTTGTAGAAAGCAGCATTCTTGACACGCGTCCCCCGAGAGCCCTTTTAATTAAAACGCACGCAAACATCAAACATGCCTGCATATCGTGGGGCTGTATAAAGGGGAAAGTGCTTGCGTAATTTAATTCCGGGATCAATAAGTCATTGAGGATGTTCTAAAAGAGATATTTCCCCCTGGAGGTGTACATTAAGACAGTAAGCCATGATTTACTGTTCGGGTCCTGTTTATTTGTTGCACCTTCAGATCCCCTCCACTCACCTTTCTGCATTGATCCTCCACCTCGACTTTAGATCCCTTTTTTCCAGATAGATAACTGCTTGCTTCAAAGAGCGAGAGATATATCCTCCCCTTGGTTTCCAGAAAAATAAATTAACCTACATAAAACCTTATTAACAGCAACTATGAGCCGGCCAAACCTGTAGGTGGCAGCGTGACATGAAGCATAAAGCCATGCGAGCCAATCAGAATCCGGGAAAAACATGTAAATTCTACACAGCAAAGAAATTCTCACTATGAGGCATGAGCGCCAATCACTGCACCATCGAATGTTAATATTTGCCTCAACTATTAAAATTGTAAAAGCCAAGCATTAATCGAGACTGCTTGACATGTGACAAAAGTTCGACTCATCCATGCCAATTTATTCTGTTTCATGTTTGAGTAAAAGAGG
This sequence comes from Blennius ocellaris, assembly GCF_963422515.1. Lineage (NCBI taxonomy): Eukaryota > Metazoa > Chordata > Actinopteri > Blenniiformes > Blenniidae > Blennius > Blennius ocellaris. Next base: position 9,380,073 of record NC_137672.1, read on the forward strand.
GAAAAAAGGTAAGTGAAATAAAAAGATTCCCTTGAACAGCTGGTGTAGATTAATCTCCATACTTGCGCGACTGGGGAAGGCATCAAGTTACAAAATCAAAGTCTTGCAGGTGCAAAATTGAATCTTAAATGTAAATTGATTTGGAGATCAAACATTCTCCAGCCCCTCTATCATTTTAATCAGGCAGAGTCGAGACAGTGGTGGAGTGGAGAGGTGCTTGAAATTCTGAATCCACCAAATGCATCTTCCAGCCTTGATTAACAGGGCGTGTGTGTGTGTGTGTGTGTGTGTGTGTGTGTGTGTGTGTGTGTGTGTGTGTGTGTGTGTGTGTGTGTGTGTGTGTGTGCAGTAGGCGGTTCTCAGCTGCCGACGTTCCACTCACATCACCGGTTGGAGAACGTGATCGCTGTAGATTTCTACATGCTTTGAAGGTAATTTCGTTCATCGGGGGCCTCGGCGAGGTCAGCGGAGTTAAGTGTGGCGTACTGTTGTGGGTAATTGTTAGCAGCGTCTCGGCAGGTTGAGATGACGGAGGAATGACACGGAGCTTGTCGCGCTGCCTCGCGCTCATATGGCTTCTGATTTAGATATGCAAATGAAGGACCTGAAACATGAACTCTTTCAGGACCTGCTCATCACTTCTCTTGTATGTTGTAACCAGTTTAATCCAGGAAAAGGTATCGCATTTTATTTAATCAGCTGTTTTTTTTCAGAGGCTCAACTGTAGCATTTTATTAGTTGGATTTAAACAATAGCTTCTGTTTCCACAGTTCTGAGTTTGCAAACAAATTGCATAAACAGGGATCTTCTCGTTATGAAGATGAGGCAAAGGTGGTAAATACAACACAGAGTTCACAGCAGTCAGAAACCTGCTTTCTCTAACTTAAACATGGAGGTAGCATCTATTTTTTTGACACGAGCCATATTCAATATGTATCTAATTGTTATGGTGGAGAAAATACAGTTCAGTTCTTCTTTTTTTTAAATGTCTATCCAACAGTGCCAGAAACCTTGAAAGAGAAATAGCAGTTGTAAATATGTTTTTATTAAAAAAAATTGTTCGAGTGTGGGTACAGTTTAGAATTCAAACTTTATCTTTTAAGATAGTTTATTTAATTTACAGGGCTTTCATTTCTATTCGGGGCTGGCCGTCCGGTTTGTTTGGCCAGTCTTTTCCCTCAAGTTACATTTATGCTTCTGCATCTTGCAATAAAAGATTAAATCACTGAGCAAACCTTGTAGTATTTGTTGAGTTTGTGCTATTCTCCTCTTCCCTGGACTGACCTGAGAGTATAAAGCTTAAAGAAACATGGAAACGTTTTGTTCTGAAACAAATATTGGCAAAGCGTTGGTTTTTTTTGGTTTGTTTACGTTCACACATATGACGACGCTTTCTAAGAAAAACTGCCTGAAAAGTGAATAAATCTTTAATGAAACCTTTAAAATTGAAAAGATTCTTTTAATTTCCCACCTGCCATTTCAATCAATCCATTAAGAGTTTTATTATTCTCATTATTTTATTCTTTTTTTTTCTTAAGTAGACACTTTGATTTTTATGCACACATAATTTAATCCGAAAACAACCTGCAGCATTAAACCAGACTCATTAAAGTGATTAAATAGGACGATTTGAACTTCAAATATTTGAACAATCCCACCGATAATACAAATTCACACTTCGGAGCTGATGAGCGATGTGTTTGTGATAGAAACGGGCCCTAAATGCAAGTTGAGACCATTTATCTGATATCCAGCTCTGATATATACGTATATACGGGGATGGACTTCACACACTTGTTCCTGAAAGGCTGCAGATCTGCTTTGGTCTTCTGAGAATGTCTCATCTCCTGCTGCACATCCCCTTTGCCGCTCTCATGTTCTCTCACCCTTTTGCATTCTTGCTTCTTTTACTTTTTTTTCTCCACACGGTGCTCGTCTGCTGTGCTGCTGCTCGGCTCATTAGAAGGGGCCCCAAAAAGAGGAAGGGGGGGGTGGCTGTTGGAGAGTGGACACTGGAGCACACCCTCTCATCCATGATCCACCCAGCTAATTACCCCCCCCCCCCCCCCCCCAAACTTTATCGCTCCCTTACCCGAGAAAAGATTAAACACTTGGGAACGACCTGCCCTAGATTTCATGCTCCATTGAACTCTTAACAAATTAGAGGAGGGTCATTCACGGACAGCTAATTGCAACAAGCATATGGTGTATTAACTCATAATCAAGATGAAATCTCAAATTTTCATCTTAGATCTGGCAGATCTGGCCTCCATCGGCTTGTTTCAAACACTCACGTCACTCTGATCTCAAACACAAATAGTCTCTTTTAGGTGTGAATTACAGTTTGGATCACAGTGAATGGGGCATGTATAAATTCTGTAACTGTGTATTATGCAATTTAGCTTTTATGCCAATAACAGGATTGTCAAAGGCTAATGACAATGAGATTGTGATTTGAAGGGAGAAAGGAAATCTATTTAATAAACTGTCATCTGATACTCCTGTCATCCTCCATTTGACAAAACAACAAGGAATGAATTAATCATATGTTTTAAATCTCTCGTGATTCCCTCTGCTTTAGCTAATCGTTTCACAAAGAAGATTTTTTTCTTTTCTTTTTGTTTTTTTTCTGAAAGAGACTGTTGACAAAATGAATAGATGAGCAATTATGGGTTTCATGGGAATGGCAGATGGAGGCTGAATCAAAGTGAGTGTAAACTGTTAGAGCTCAGCAGAATTTCTGAGGGGGGGGGGGACGGCAACAATGCAAATATGGCAGAACAATGCAGAGTTTCTCTTTCAAGTCTTCTGTCGTGTTGAAAATACAATCGATTCTTTGTGTGAACCGCGGGGCTGAAGCTTGTGTTCATCGCAGCGCTGAAAAGTTATTTACTTCAGAAAGTGGAGAAGCCACAATGAATGAAAATAATCCCTTAAAAAAAAAAAAAAAAACATTTTTAGGGTAAATTCTTGGGAGGCCTCCATGCGAGTCAGTGGTTCAGAAACACAAACGAAGTTCACAGCCACCAGATAACATCGATTTCCACCCCACATGAGGTGTATTGGTGGAGCTATCAATAGCAAAAGGCAAAGGCCTCACTTGACTGAGCACTGCGTGACCCTTCTGGAACATCCACACTTATCAGTCTCGCAGTTTCCAGCCCAACCTCCTTTTTGTAAAACACAATGCTGATGCTCAAAAGGCGCTGCCATTCACTTTGGCCTTTAAATGGCCTTTCGCTCCTTTTCTTATTTCCTTTCAGAGGACAGTCACAAATAAGCGCGACCGAGCCGTGACCAAACACAGATGTGCGCTGGCTCGAGTTTGCGTTCGCTGTGAGAGTCAAGATGAGGCGAGGCGGGAGGTCGACGCTCCGGAGTGAAGCGAGCGAAAGACAGGCAGGAGGATGAAGATCCCCCCTGCCAATAAACTTGACATTTCTCCTCTCTGCGCTCCAATATCTCACCAATAACAATTAGCCCAGTAATTGTTTGGCTAATTATGATTAAATATCTGGTGTGGCGCCAGCAGAGCGAGCTGCACTGCAGCTCCAGAATCCTCACTTCTAATAGTGCAAATGTCAAGAGGAGCTGTAGTGTTGTGCTGTGAGGCAATGTGCCGGAGTCAATGCATGGAACTCAACTGTGTTTCCACCCATGCAAACACAAGATAAACCTTAAAGAGTTGCACCAACAAATGCAGGTTCTCTCCCTTGCTCTCTCGCTCTCCCTCTCCCTCTCTCTCTCTCTCTTTCTGCACACTCTCGCCTGACCTCAATTTGTAACCACAGCTCTGATTTCTCTTTGCCTGTAGGCTCCTGCTTATCAGAGTTTCCCGAACCAAAAGAGTGAAAGCTCGAGTGGATGTAAAGACAGGAGAAGAAGGAAAAAGAAGAAGAAGAAGAAGAAGAAGGAGAAGGAGAAGAAGGAGAGCACTCGGAGTAGCACACATACAAATTCCATCAACAGCCGAGGAGAAAGCCTTCTGGCGTGACACGGTGTCAGCTCCTCCACTAAGACTCCCTGTTACTGCTGACATTGCTTTTGATAAATACACACCAGCCTCACGAGAGGACCGTTTCAGCGTACTTAACGTAACTGATGACTTGATTCAACAATTGAACCATAATTGAATTTATCTGGAAAACAGTTATGTTTCTGAATCAGATTTTTAAGTCACTTCTGAAGCCATTAAAAAAACAAAAAAAAAACATTATTAATTCTGTATCTGGGATCGTTGAGTTATTTTATAAGACAAACCAAAGAATAGAGATAAGAACTTGGGCTTGTTAAAGTAAAGCTTTGAATGGTCTCGTGCCTAGAGATGTATGAGCTTCAGATTTATGTTGCTATAAATGTCATTTTCTCTGTTGGTTGATCGTTGCAACGTCCCAGACTGTCTAAGGCAAAACTAATAACTTTTAAATCTTAGCCAAGAAAGTTTGTCTTTTTCTTTCCACGCCCAGAATGTTTGATTGTTTGAACGTGACATTTGCAAAATTGTACATGATAACAAATGCGGTAATCTCACCACAAAGATGTGAACTGTTGCTGATGTTGAATCTGTTGTTGGTGCTTTTCAATATTTTGATAACAAAAGCCTTTTCCATTGGTAGGTGATGTAGGATTTATCACCTTTGTCTCACGACAAGAAAATCCCTGTGTGATTCTGGACATGGGGATGTGTTGCGCTTTGTCTGAAGACAATTAAACCTGCCAAATGACACTCCAACAGCTCACAAATTATAATACTAGAGCTCCTTGTTTGAATTCTCCCATTAAAGAAATAAAGATTCGGGTGGCTGGAACTGTTCTTCAAACAACAGATTGATCAATACCTTGCTCACAGTTGCAGATTCACTTTCTGTAATCATATTTGTACCAATGCAATTTCAAAGCAGCAGGCATTTGATAAACAGAAAATAACCTCAGGTAAACGGATTCACATTCATCTTACTACCGTTCGCTGCCTCTGCTGGCGATTGAACGGGGACAGGTGAGCATGCTATTGCTGCTTCACTAGGTCCTAACCCGCGGCTCCAGCTGTGACGATATTGCCGCTGTTCCAGTCTGAGTGTTACTTTCTCCCCTCCCTGCTCGACAGCCCTCCCCTCCCTCCCCCCCCTCCCTCCCCTCCCTCCCTCCCCTCCCCTCCCCTCCCCTCCCATCCCCTCCCCTCCCCTCCCGTTCGCTCCGGGCCGCTCTTCACGCCGCTCCTGTGGCGGAACCGTCAGGTCCTTGTTGCTAGGCAACCACTGTCTTAAGATTTTCCCAGTAGAGGTTTGAAGGTAATAAAACAATGCCCCAAGACAAACAGCGACTGGAACCGGAAAGGCCTTAGGGGACAAAGATTGGGAGGAAGAGAGTGAGAGAGGAAGACAGAGATAGAACCAACTTTAACAGACACTCTTCTCTCCATTTGAATTAGGAAATATATTTTACCACCATGCTTAAACAAAACCACGATTTCCTTGCTGGACTATATTAGTCGATAGTGGTTCCTGCTGGTTCACACTGACGTCTTGCTAGTTCACACTGGTAGATGTTGGTTTATGTTCTGATCCTGGTACACAATCTCTCTTATTGGTCTGACGATGGTGCGTGCTGGTCTATGCAAATATCTGCTGATTTATGTACATTTGATAATGGATTTAGGCTGATCTATGCTCATTTCTGCTTCTCTGATGTTGGTCTATGATATTGTGAGCTGGTCTGGTGAGAGTACATGCTGTCCTGTGGTGGTCTCTACTGATTTATACCAGTCTGAAGCCAGTCCAGATTGGTTTAGGTTGATTTGTGCTAGTTTCTTTTCTCATCTGGTGTTTGTGCAAGTTGGTGCAAGTTTATACTGGTTGAAGATAATTTCATGCTCATCTGAAGCTGTTTTCTGCTTGATTACACTGTTTCACGCAGGTCAACATTTGGCTCTGCTGGCTTATGCCGGTCTGAGCCTGATCCATACAGGTTTAGGTTAAATATTGGTGGTTTCTGCAGATAAGGGTCACTGCAGGTCTAAGCCACTCAGTTACGGTTTATGTTAGTCTCACGCTGTTCTATACTTCTTATGTTGGTTTTTGCACATGCGGTGTTAGTTTATGCTCCTTCACGCTGGTCTGATGTTTGCACATGATGCCTAGTACACCATGCATTTAACCCAGCATCAGATATTAGGCTGGATTCTGCATGCGAATAAAAGCACTAAAAATCAGCTCAAGGTCTGTGACAGTGAATTAGAGGAATATAAAAAAGAGTGCAGCAAAATGTAATCTCGACTTGCATTTCCTTAATTGAAATCTTACTGCAAGATGACTGAGCACCCACGCTGAGAAACAGCTGTCTTCTTCAAGGTTACTGAGTCCCAAGGTTATGCTAGCATATGGTAATGTATTACCTCACTCTTCATCTATTGATACATAACCATGCTTGCATCCAATAGTTATCAGATGCCTGCATGGGAGATTTGATTGACACCTGTCATTCTTTTATGTGCTCCCAGGTGACCTTGCATCGGATGGTCAGCCTGTTATTCACCTAATGAGATGGTTTTGCAACTTGGGCTGGGAAAGAAGTGGGAGGAAAAAAACAACAACCACAAATGTACTAATTTGTCAGGCGTCTTGATTTGGAAGGAGATTCTTTTCTCTTTGTCCTCTCTCTCTCTCTCTCTCTCTCTCTTTCCTCTCTTTACAAGACACCCGGTGAAATGAATGCAGCACAAACAAAACATTTGGAGATGGAGCACAGATCTTTTGGCACAATAAATTATGGCGAGACATTAGGGAAATGAAAACTTTTGTTTCATTTCATTTGCCATTTTCCTTCCCCTTCATCCAACCTTTTGTAGGAGGAGGAACATCAAAGCCGAGCTCTTACGAATACAAGCAATGAACTATTCCCACAAGGTTTAGTTTGATTTTGGCCACTTTTGCTGATAGGGTGCTTTTTATGAGTGACACAAGACAACTCAAAACAACTGCTCTCCCTTTCCTCATTTTACCAGCTAAACAAAAAGCGTCACGGATTCAAATCTTTAAAAAAAACAAACAAAAAAACCCCCAATCAAGCCGTAGCTGAATAGCAAGCACATAAGAGATTTTAAGAGTCTCTCTTTCAACAAAGACCGACAGGGAAACACTACTCCAAAGTAATCATCAGACATGGCAGAGAGCCCCCACCAGAGCACCCCTCCTATTGAATTCATTATTTAATTCTATAGTTTCATTCTGTGCAGTTGCGGTTAGGCTGTTGTCAACATTGCCGGGTGGAATTGAAGACGAGAGAAACGCACGCGCGTGCGAGAGAGAGAGAAGAGACGTTGGCCCGACTAATCAAAATGCAAATGTCTGTCTCCCCGTTGGTGTATTAGTGCATCTTGGAGGGTGAATCTCAAGGCTCTAAATTGAAAGATGATGAATGTGCAGGTTATATTTTGATGCTTGCAATGAAAGGCAGCTCTGAAATTAAAAAAAAGTCGTCAAAAATAAATAAATAAAAATGCGCACAAATAAAAAAGAAGGAGAAAAAAGAAGGAAGTGCGGGGGGGGGGGTGGGGGGTGGGGAAGTGATGATCGAGGGATGAGCGGGGCACAGAACACAAGAGTCAAAGGATGTCAATAATAACCACAGCGACACCGAAACCTGGTAAAGACTTGATTACATGGTACAATGAACGAGCGATTCGCCCACTTGGTATCTGGCTGTCAATCACCGGACGCACTCAGGGTATATGACAGCCGTGTCCTTTGACCGTCGAGTGTATCTGCCTCTCCGGCAGTGTGTGCGATCAGCGTGGGAATGTTTCAGTGTGCAGACCCTGCTGGTGTGTTTTGTGCGAAGAGGCAGATTTATTAACCCGAGATGTGTATACATCACAGTGGATGTGTCACAAGTCTTTTTATTTGGCTTCTGTTTCAAAAAAAAAAGAGAGAGAGAGAGAGAGAGAGAGAGAGAGAGAGAGAGAGATGGAGCGTAACATTTGTGGGAATAAACAAATATCACTTCATCTTCCAAACAAGACAAAACATTTGCAGCTACAAAGAGCTTCTGTGAAGCGGCCTCTTGGCACAATGGTACTGAATAGCATGCCAACATTGTTCACAATAACAAGGAAAGGGATGCCAAGCAGGTATAACATTTACAATACTGCTAATTAATGTGGATACTGCAACGCTAATGGCAATATTTTGTTGTTTTCAAAAGCTTGAAGAAATTAAACAAAGACAAATGGTAACAAGAAAGAAAACACAAACACCCAGCCTCAAGGGCAAAAACAAGTGTGGTGGTTGTTGTTGTCCAATGGCTGTGCAAACGTACACCTTACACCAAAATATTTTATATTGTTCTGCTGCATTAATCAATCAACTTTACTTCCATATCGATGGATGGATGTATGGATGTATGGATGTATGGATGTATGGTGAAACTGGTCCTAAGGTCACCAGGTGATGCTCTTCCATTACCTTCCTCTAGTGGTGGGCAGATCAATCCAAATACTGATATCTCTCTAGTTTCTCTCCCATTCTCTCCTCTGTTACATGCTTAGCCTGTCACTTTAAATGACAAGTGCATTGTGGGAAGTGGAATCGTATCATGTTTTGATTTTGGGAAGTGTCGCTTTTGTTTCGTCACTGCGCTCCAGTGTCGTACTGCAGGTTTATGTGAAATGACTGCAGCAGATAACTTTGTACACTTTGTTTATGTAAGAAATTAATCCAGATGTTACAATGGATGGGACAGATGTCTTTTGTTACTGTTGTTTGAACACAATCTTTTATTACAATAAAGTTTTTTTCTGTTTACCATACGTTTCCCAAATTCTTGGTTCAACTAATTAATAAACCAAAGGAAAAATCCTAAAAACATTTAAAGGTGCTGAAATTTCATCCAGATTTAGCCCTTTGATGATGCATTAACCTTGAATATCGGTATTGGCAATACTGGTTCTGTATTTAATTGGTATCAGATCGATGCCAATTCCTGGAGTATCGCACATCACTCACTTCCACTAACATTCTGTATTTATTGGTTACACAAAGCTAAAATATATTCCCCCAAAAACACCTCCTTGTATTTGTTTGTACTTTGTGTTTGTAACAAAAATGTAAATTAATGATTAAAAGATGAAATGAAGCATCATGCGGGAGCCACCGCAGAATAAATGTGCATATCGCACAATTCAAGAAACATGTTGTACATACATAAGTGTTATTTTCGAATGTGTTGCTATTTAAGTCAGAACATATGCATCGGGGATTCTTCACCAAATCCGCCTGCGTGCTGCTTGTGCCTGTTTTGCATGAGGTTTTCTTCTCCCTCGTTCCATCTGCTCCCGTTATCGGAGTCTGGGGCTTCTGATTTCAGGGAGCATCACAGTTCAGTTAATGGAGAAAAACCCCGGAGCAAACTGCCGGCACAACTCCTCCGTCGTAGCCACTGACTGACAGTGAGATACGTCCTTGTGTGAGATTACATGTGATGCATGAGCAGCTTGTAGGAACAAGCTGTTTGCGAGCTGATACTCGAATAGATAGCTGGATGGATGGTGTTGTTCATGTATGATTATGGACTTTTATTATACAGTGATGCTTGTGTTGTTTTTTTTCTCCAGACGTTGCTTTATGGATGTTCTCAGATGAGATAAAGCTTGAGGTTAAGGCTCAAAAGTTGAGGTCTAATCTGTCTTGACAATGATGTCCCAAGTCTAGCTGGGAAACATAATTTAAGACCCTTTGCTCTCAAAGAGGACTTTCACCTACTGATGCTAATTTTAAAGTCATCTCTTTATTAACACCCTTTATCATCACTCTTTCAGTCTCTCCCTGTCTTTCTCGGCTGAGCTAATCTTATGAAGTGTCACCACTGCTCTAATGGAGAAATCTTCAAATATCTGGTGCACCAATTAAAGAAGCCGCTGTCCTCATCCTTGAACCAGCCTGAATGCTGAAAGACAGGGACACTTCAGTTCTCAAGATCTATATTCTCTCCCCTTTTTTTTCTTCTCCTCCTTAGTCCTTCAGACTAAGACTCTGAGCTCTCTCTTGACCTTCAGTAATGTATCCACACTTAACATTTAAACAGGAGACGCAGCAGGGGGTGGGTGGGGGCGTCACTGAAATCCAACTCGCACAATGAACGTCTTCTTAATTTGGGACAGGTTCTGGAGTGAAGACACAAGTGCCATTGATTATGTCCCGTTAATCAGCATGGCGGAAACGTCTCTACTGTAATAGGAGCTGCTCAGAAACTCAGCACATGTCCATATGACAGCCTCAGCTCGGAGTGCATTTGGATTACAAAATGCTGGATCAAAGGCACGCGGGGAGGAGGATTTCTGGCATATTTACGGGTCAGATGGTGGCGCCTCTTCTCCTCCTTGTCCTGTCACCCGAGCTACTACGGGAGGGTCATTAGAGGCAGGCACATATGCCATTCAGCATGCATGGTCTGCTGTCCAATTAGTGGCCTGGAAGCACCCGTCTGAAGCCAAGCACGGAGAGCGGAGAAACACATGCAAGTTGGGAGTAATCTGCTCTACATTGTGTACCTGTTATGTTTGGAAGCACCTTGGCTCTTCCAAGTTTCCAGACTTGCGTCATAGTGTGAATGCAGAGTGGGGAGAAAGAGATATTTTCTTTACCCTCTACAGGAGTGTACACATGCAGGAACACACAACCCGCTCACTGTGTGCTTCATAAATCTTTTAAACTCCTGTCAAGTCACACCAATATTTCCCCCTTTCCAAAGAAACGGTGTCGCCTCTCGGAGACGCATGAAAATCTTAGAAGAAAATATATTTTCCAAGCTATTTATTTACTTCTCTTTCCTTCTCGCCCACACAATCCTGGCAGTTTTCATCTGCTTCATAGGTGCTGATATCCAGGATTCGAGGATGTCTGACTTTTTTTATCTGCTGTCAGCGGAGAAGGCAAGGACAAGGCTTCGCAAGTCGCACAGCGAAAAATCCAACCAATCCGGTGGTTTGCCATTAGCATACACAAATAAACCTTGTGCTCTACAGCATCTACAGATACACAACAACCATGACCAATGTTTGTTTGTCTGTTGTATAACTGGAAGCAACAGGTCAATTGAGCAAGATAAAAAAGCTGTAGGAAAATGTATACAATCTGCTTATATGTATTAAGGGAAGGAATGTATCAGCATTGGCTGAAAAGAAAAGAGGAAAATATAGAGAACCATGATGAAGAAGGAGAGGTTTTCTCTGTGCAAATCGCACAGTAGGTATCTGGCAGAGAACGTTCTCACAGTGTGAAGGGGAAAAAATGTAAAACATTTCACGAGTACAGGTCAGATAAGATCACTGCTTCAGCCTCGACGTTTCCAAAGTGGTATGGTAATTTTCACAGAAAGTGAAAAGGCCTTTTCTTCACTCAGTCTGTCATGAAAAAGAAAATGTTCTTTTTCGACAAACAGTAATATCTATTGATTTCACCAAGGAGCGAGTGTATCTCTAACACCAAATCAACCATATTCCGTCTGAACTGAGAGAAAAGGGTCTTCGCCGCTCATAATAAAGGAGACAATGTGTCGCTGACATAAACACCAGGAGTAAACAATTAAGCAAAGTGTGAGGGCATGGCCTCAGTAAACTGAGGTATTAAAATATTAGCAGTACCTTGGTTGTTTCACACAATGTCTGCAGGTGATAAAACTAATTCATTATACTCGCCGACAATTCTTGAACTACACAACTTATGTAATCAAGCTAATCAAGTTTAAGTCCCAAAGTACAAAAAGCAAGAGGCTGTTGCTCATCAAAGTCAACTTTAGAAGTTATAAAAGCAAGATGACCTCCAAGACGACACAAAGAAGATCTACTGCGATGATGTGAATGAAAGCAAGTAACAATGAATTCTGTCTTGGGTTTTCATGTTCTCTCTGTCAGCATTCTCCATGTTTCTCCTTCAATCAAAAATATACATTTGAGGTTAACAATTACTTCAATTGAATCACCCATAATTGTGAGTGTAATATACAAGTGTGACCAGTCTTAATCAGCTACATCTGACACAGATCACCAGTCCATCACAGGACAAGCTCATACAGCTACATTCATATATTTTAATTTAGAGTCACCAGCTAAACTCAAATACTTAAATACAAATGTACCTGGAGAAACCCCATGTTACAATTATTATAATTATATTATTATTATTATTAGTAGTAGTAACTTATATGCACAAAAAAGAAAATACACTTGATTTTACCTGAGGCTCCCCACAAAGAAAATGTTTCAATGAAACATAAAGTTCAATGTTGACTCAAATTGGATATCCCGGTTTGATTTGTGCTTCCATCTAGCACTCAAGGTTGTCTTTTTCTCTGTGACCATGGGCATTGTCACTTTTGTAACCAGGTCGATGATGGTTACAAAAAACAGTATTTAAGTTTAACTGACAATGTAATAATTTTTTTTCGACTCGAAGTAATCTCTTCAGTGCTCGAGTGACCCGGAACCACAATACTCGATCAGTGTTTCTTTGTTTGTTTTTATTACGTGTTATTCTTATTTCTGACAGAGATTTGTGAATGTTCTGGAAGCAAAGACATATTTTGTTATGTGACACAAAACAGCGTCTCCACATCTCCAGAACAATATCTAAGCTCAGCCTCTGGCCGATCCTTGGCGCGAGGGTTGACTAATGTCCGAGAGGGAAGGATGAAAAACAACATCCCCTCTCTGACAAATTTGGCACAAATGCCCGGCCCATTTCTTTTCATCCCCAACCTACATTACTTTGGCACTGCACATCTGAACCTTTGTAAAATTTGACCTATACTAGAAGCAGTATATTGCTGCTTTGATATCTTAGTCAAAGATATTTTTTACAATTTGAAATAGATGCACTTCACACAAAAAATTTACAAATGCCTTTGTTTGGTTATTTAGCCTGTCAGCTTGACTATTTATGAGAACAAATACTTGATATGAACACTGAATAGAAATATATATTTGGTGTTTCAAGCTCTCTTAGATAACATTCGAGCAAAAAATTTTAATTCGGCCAGTAGACCAGAGAGGATGAGTGATGCCAGCGGGTTGGAGATTCTTTAATAATGAGAGAAGTATATGAAAATAAAGTATAAAGAAAATGAGACTATAAACTACAGTATGTTCTGCCAAAAATATCAAGAGATGGGGATAAAAGCGAGTTCGTAAAACACCAGCAACAACTTAATCACCAGAGACATTTGGACCGGCAGAATGGAGACACAGAGGCTGTGACAAGGTGCTTTGCAACCTGTGTGATATAGGCACTTATGATCTATCATATTTTTCATTTCCAAAATGTTGACATGTGTTTAGGTATCTGTACATCGTTCATGTTTTTCCATTGAAGAATAAAATGTTGTAAATTTTGATATAAGTCTTGACAATCGCGGCACAAATATATTTTGGACGCCCAGATGTTTATGTGAAATGTAAAGTTGATGCAAATATATGAACGTATCAGAGAACCAACCAAACCAATTTAATTGCCCACTCGTTCTTTGAAGACTTCATGTCACAGTGCCTAAACGTAACACGAAGCAAAATGCAGAGGTAAAACCAATCTGAAACACAAGCCTTCACGAGCAATGCAAGCAGGAAAGGAAAATATGCATATATGGCAGCTGCAGCTGTTATAATCATGATGCCCCTGAGCCATCAGTTGGGTGGGCTGGGCAATGAACGGTTGAGGAGAACGCCAGTGAGAGGAACGAGAGCAGCTGGAGGACAACAACTTAATATGGGAACCTGAGTCCAAGTCCAAATCACATCCTCTGGTTTTTAACTTTAGTGTCAGCTTGTTCATGTAAAATTATAAAAAGCTCCCACTGTTTGAATGAATACAACTATATGCCGTCAAGGGATTTTAACATGTGCTAATATAATTAGTACAATAGGTACGTAAAGATAATGTGATCGGAAAATGAATTATTCAATATCGCCATCGACAGAGTGACCAATATAAAAACACTTCAACGTGTTCCTCAGTACAAAGTTGGGAGAGATTTCCATGTGCACCTACCTGTGTGTGGTTCAGCACTGCAGTCTTTGCCCTATTCTTCCTAACTTTTTGACCTCTGCAAATAAAAAGAGTATCAACAACAGAAAAAAAAAGGTTCTGTTTGGGACCACTTTGGTTTAGTTTGGGCACTCGTGACCTCAGAGGAGCCAAGGACTAGCGGTCCAACACCCCGAGAAAGATGGATTCCTCTGCCCAGAATGGGCCCGGATTATCTCTCTGGCACAGGAGACGGAAGAAAGGGAGCAACCGAACATCTCTGGGCTGTGAAAAATGAGGGAGCGAGATACTATTTCTCCTTTAATTCACAAGGGGTGGCCTGGCTCTGCCTGTGATAAGACACAAGTGATCAACATCCTTTGAGTTGGCGGCTCCCCGCTCGTCTCCCTCGCTGATATGTAGGACGTATTTCGCTTCCACCAACAGGTACAGTGTAGGTAAAAAAGAATGCGGAATGGGAGGGGGCGGGAGACAGAGAGGAATCATCTGGAAGCTGTGGGCACAAAGCTACCTCATACTGCAGAGCCCAGATCTGGATTTATGATCATGGGCAGTGGAGAATGCTTCATTGGACCTGGAGGGTACTGTTGAGATACTTTTAGGTCCTTTTTTCTCATTTCTTGTCTGGTTTTCACATTCTTTGTATTGTACATTGCATTTTCTCCAAGGACAAAGCACACCTCCAAACATAACTCTGGCTATGTCTTCAACTTTCTCTTCATTTTATTTCAAGGACTGCAAATGAATAAATAAACTTATATGTCTTGGCCAAATATATGAGAGGCTTTATACACACCAATTGGCCCTAACCTTATGACTGTTGGCAAGTAAAGTGAATAACATATATTACTGTATATATCATATTACCTGTTAGTGGATGGTATATATTGGATTGCAAGTGAACATTTTAGCCTCAAAGTTTCTTAGAAATAAGAAAATATGGGTGATTTCAGTGGATGTAGGATTTCAGTGTGACAACTGTGTTGGAGCATGCACAGCGGCTTTTGAAGGTGCTTTCCCAGTTTGCGTTGGTCAGAATCTATCAAAAGTTACTCAAAGAGAAAAAAGGAGTGAACTGGAAGTGAAACGATGGGGAAAAGACTCATTGATGTACATTGGGAGTGGAGACTGGCCAGTGTGGTTCAATGAAATCGATGAGTTCCTGCAGCTAATGCTGTGCTACAAGTTAATTCTGTTTCTTACAGAAAGTGTACAATAAAATTAACAAGTACATCTCAGTTTACTGAATATTGACCCGTACAGCAGCAGAGCAAGGCAGGGGCCCGTGTGGACTTTTGTCGCCGGTAAAAACGAATGGTGTGTGTGCATCACTTTCCTGGGAAACATGTAACACAAGAAGGCATTACCGCAAGAAGGTAAGCATGAGAGACATTGTACAGACTAAATGGTGTTCTGCGCAATCACGGCCTGTGAATTCTCTCATTAAATGTTTTGGCACAAACAAAACAAAATACATTTAAATAACACAATGACCAGTTTTGATTTCTTTCACTCATGTTGCATGATTATGTATCATGCATGGAATTATTGTAGCGTATGGATTATGGAAAGAGTACAACACATTTCTCCCTCAAAGAAGATAGTTTGCTCACCGATGGCTGGTTTGACATGAAATAATTAGAATCTGTCTGGACTGCTCTCAAGTACTTTCACATGATCCAATCTGGGCCTCATTGAAAAAGGTTTAGATGTGTTGAACAAACAAACTGAAACCACAGAAGCCCTACCTCACAACTCCCAGAAATTTAAGGAACTAATGCTAATGTCTTCACACCACACCAGAGTCACCCTTCAGTGGTCGAGTGGATTTCATGCCTAGATGAGTCAAGACATGGTGGCAAAAGAGGAACCTATATAATTTTAGGAAGGACGCTATAATGTTGTGGCTAATCGGCTTATGTAAAGTGTTTCACACCCGGTTGACTTGGTCATTCATGTGTTATTAGCTCATAGAGTCAGCATTTTTGGAAGATTTCTGAATATTTCAATGAACCGAGTGAAAAGAATCTGACTTGGTCCATTTAAAGTATTGTTAACACCAAGCACTTTCAGTTCAGTGGCTCATTTTGCTTCAGAAAATACAGTAGGAAGTAATGAAGGCAATCAAGTGACATTTGATGGAACAATATTCTTCAATAGAAGTAGTACATTAAATCCACTATTCACTAACTGCTGCATTATCCATGGATAAAGAACTACACGACTGCTGAATAAATTACTCATATTCCTCCCTTTGAACTGAAAATTGCCTAAAAATTAGACACTTTATTCCAGATCATGAAAAGTTGATCAAACTGAGCTTGTTCGCTTCAGTTTCTCTGCACATCAGTGAGCGGTCTTCTAAATGGGCACAAACAAGTAATTCCATCAAAATCCCTAAAAGATCTACTTCAATAAAACATTAATTAGAAGGACTGAGATTGTTTTTTTTTTTTTTTTTTTTTTAGTCATTCATTTCTGCGCTGTACTCTGTTTTGGTTAAGAGGCATTACAGGTGTGTAGCAGGAATAAAGCTGTGAAGCAAAAGACCAAACACAAAACTATTTCCAAACACCAGCATGAAAGCAGGAGGAAACCAAAACGATTAAGAAAGAAAATGTAGTTCTCTTATCTGGCTCTTCTATCGTGAAGGTGATACAAGTTGTAATGGAAGTCCCTCTTCCTGTCGTACACTCCGCAGCCTGGGCGCCGACCCTGGCCTTTATCTCACCTTGGTCGGGACAAATGTGACTGATTGCTGTCTGAGCTTTTTGCAGGACTGGGCAGTTTGACAGCGAGACTCACAGCGACAGTGCTGCTTTGCCTTGCCACCGTTTTAAACCCTTCCCTCTGCAGTTTCACAGTTGTCACAAGCAATGAAAGAAATGGTCTCTCAAAGCACCCAAACTGTGATTTAATCTTCACGTCTGAAAATGCCACAGTTTGGGCTGGCATCTACTCGATGTGTGCTGGTAATTACATTCTTCTAATATATTCATCTCTAAGTGATAATTGTTCACCTTGACATAATCCAACTATGTGTGATCTATTGCTGCAGGCGAATCTAATTGCTTTTATTATATAAATTGGAGAAAAACTAATGGAGAAACACAAGAATTTAGTACTCTTTAAGAACTCAACTAAGTTTAAAAGATGAAAAGCGATTGTTTGAAAGTTGTAAAAGAGTGTTTTTGCATCAACTAATACCTGCTTCCTGGTCTCTGAGCCGCTCTGCTTGAGTAATCTCAAAGACCGGAACTCCTAGTATCCAAGGATTCCACTCCAATCTGTCAGTCAGCAACGCCACTCAGCCCATCCGCAGCCTCGCTTCGCCTGCTCACATGCGAACCCCTCCCACAGTGAACATAGTCGACTCCAGGACTCGACTCTGAAGATTTGATCTACGGACGACGCAACTCTCAGGAAAATACCCAGATTGGAGGATTCGTCTTAAAGGACCAGCTCGGACAGAGTCTGCAGAATACTCTCTAATCAGGCTCAGCACCTTCACAGAGAAACTTGTTTCACAATAAAATCTCTTAAACTCAGTTTTTGTCTCCTCTACTTGTGTTCCACGCGTGATAAATCATTTCTAAACCTAAGAAGGAACAACAATGAATACATCATGTAATAAAGCCGACACATACAAGCCATGTAGTGCCAGCTGAGGAAACTCCTCTCACCATAATAACAGCACCATCTCTGCTAAACACTGAGCTGGTGCTTGCATCCCGTTTTCAAAAGTGTTAACTACAAACACAATCATAAACAACAAACACGTTAAGCCATTGTAAATAACATTGTGCACTTTATTTTGATTTTTAGGCATTCTCACAATATTTTGCACAACCTGGAATTGATCCCTAATTTTCAATAAACATGAAGGTCCCGCCCTCTGCATACTCTCAGTCTTGTTCTCATCATGCAGCTGTGCTTTTATCCAACTGGAAGCTGAGAAAGTTACCAATTGGAAAAGTCTCATTTCCCAGTTGGGAGCAATCACATAACAGCAAGAGACTGCTGACAAGTCAGCATTTCAAGATCATTACAAACCATGTTGGTATTTCCTATATAAGCGAAAATGTCAATAGAGTAATGCTTGGGATCTTCCATCTAATCAAAATTCATATCCCTCTTTGGACATGTACACAACTTCTTTAAAGCCCAAAACATATTATTCAAATTCCTCAATCATCAACCCGATGGAAAGGCCTTATCTCCAGCATAATAACATTATGACATTTAAAATACCACAATGTTCCTTCAAACAGTGTCATCATCTTGGAGAAGTGTTGCCGCAGCTCATCTGATCGAGTTGTATTATAAAGCTCACTATATTTCCATTCTCAGGAATTAAGGTGGATCCGCTATGGTGCATTTTCTAATGACATCGCATCTTCCATAACAGTCCTGACATTTTGCTTGCCGTATTTGTTTTGCACTCTTCGCCTCCTCTTTGAAGGTCACCATTAAATTACTTTACAGCATGCAAATCACTATACCCACCTTCAATCCTTGATGAGTCAGACCCAAAAGGGGAAACAGCTAAATGGTGTTCCGAGAAAATATTTAAGAGCATGGTCTTGATTTTTTTTATTTTTTTTTTTTATAGACATAGGTGTTGTGATGAGCGACATTCATTCGCCAGTGTCTCTTACCCAACCAGTACCGCCTTATTCTTTTGACCCTACAGGAATATCGACTGTCGTATACTACAGGGGAGGTCAGGGGTTCACTACCAAACAGCTCATCAGGAGGTTGCGGTGACCTCTTGAACGATGACATGAAAGCGCTTTGATGGCACAAACATCCAGACTGAGCAATTTTCTTTAATGGGTGCCCTTTAATTTTTCCACTCACAAGTTCTATTCATACATGGTTTTTTATTACACCACGTCCTCCTGCCATTTGTAATAACTGTAGAGGTCGTGCCTTAAAAAAAAAAAAAATTCAACCACAAATGGCCTGCCACATTTTACTAAAAACAGTAACCTGATTATATTAAATTCACATGAGTCGTTGTATAAATAATTTGTGTTTATCCTTGCAAGGACCCTGTGAGGTCTCTTCTGTTTTCCTGCTCATATACTGAGACAGAGATTTAGTGCATTTTGGCTTGAAAATCAGGAGGCGCATCTTCAGAAGCTACTCAGTATTTGGAGACAGCACAGATTAGAGTTAGTAAATTTGAGTGAAATACAGACTGCACTCACGCTGTGTGAATGCGTAGCGAGAGACACAGACAATGGGCTGGATTAATGATGTTGCTCTGTGGTCCAAGACAGAGAAGATCCCTCAACACTTTGGCACGGGGCCCTGTTCAAAGAGCAGACGAGCATCCATCTTTGACTTTTCTGAAGCTCATTATATAAATCCAAAACTTAGCACTCGTGCCAACGTAGGACGGTGTGTGGTCTTTATGTAGCGACGAGGGAAGAAAGAAAGGGTGTGGGTGGGAGATGAACATCCACTGAGTCAGCCTTTTCAGGAGGCAGGAGACTGGAATTCCCATTCTGTCAGAGCTCTGCAAATAACTTTCTGCGTCTTTTAGTCACAATTATCTTTTACTAAGCAAATTTATACGATGCCCAAGGGCCAAACTATGCTGAGGAAAAAAAAAAGTTATATGTAATTTGTCATCTGACCAAGTTGCAGGCCAAAACTGTATACAAATGTCTTTTTTTATTTTTAAACAGCATAAAGTTGGATTGCTGCCAATGGGATAAATTAAACGGACAATAATTTTGGATATGAAGTATTGTAATGTGTCAAAATCTGAAAAGCAGTCTGGCATAAATGTTGATGACCCTCCACATTTAGTCAACTGCTTGTTAATGCAGCATCACCATCCCATAGTATTTAGATATCGTCAAGATGAACCAAGTACATGTCAATGATCGGAAACTGGAAAAACGTGACTTATGCGGACTTACATATTTCAGGATGCCACCACTTGATCCAGTTGATTTCCAGTGAAGATGCTTGTTTCAACAGGAGCAAGACGACAGCAACTTAAAGAAACGCTCATTATGATCATGATATGCAAAAGATTTATTTCTGACCTTGACTCAGATGGATGGTACGCAGTCGAAGTGTTAGGGTTTGTTTGAGGAAGATTCACAATGACAGACACTGCTGTCAGTGCAACAGGAGCTCATTTTAGTCCAGCACAAAAAGCCCCAAATCCAAAAGACCAACATCACAAACTCCTCAATATCATAGAAGATAATATTAAAACTCTGGAATTATATCTACAGCCACCAGGTGAAGAATATCATACACATACAGGCACAGATGAAACAAATCAGGGCGGGGCACAGCGATCAATCATGAGAAGGGGAAGTCATGGAGCCTAAAACCAGACGCAAAGAGTCACGGCTAAAAATAACACAGGAAACAAAATATGTACCACAACACAAAGACCATATATTGGTGTTATCCCTGCCACCTGCAGAAAGCTCAAAACAACTTTGCCTGGTCTGATAAATATTTAATTATGTCAATATGCAGATGCCATGGTTGAAAAAGTATTGACATATCTGGTATCAAAAGGCTATAATAATATGGCTCTTTAGTGTCAATACAGACCCTCCTAAGTGTCACATAATGCCTGGTTATTGATGCCCATCCCACTGCGACCACAATGACCCTGTTTACTGATCCTTTGAGTAAGATGTCAAGTCACGATACTTGAAACGTCTCAAGCTATTTTCTTGAACGTGACAGATAAACTGTCAGATCACAGTACTCAAATGTCTTCCACAGCCAACAAATCTCAATCCCACCGAGCCCCTTTGGGGCTCCATGCGATGGGAGATCGGTATCGTGGATGTGCAGCTGACAAATCTGCAGCTACTGCGTGATGCTATCAAGTCAATGTGAACGGAAATCTCTGGGGAGCGTTTCCACGTTCCTGTTGAATACACACCACAAAGAAGGGATGTAGCTCTCAAAGCAAAAGGGGATCCTGGCAGTGTCCAAACACGATGTACTTCTGACGGCTGGCAAGCGCGGATTTCCCTAATCTTGATGCTAATCTGTTAATGTTGTTGTATGCCTGCAGGAAATATGAGTTTCCATTTGGTCTCGTTGCCGGTTCTTGTTTCATCTCAAAACCACTGATCACCTTGAGTATCAAAAGTTTCACAGGTTTTGTCTCGTGTGGATAATACGTTACCAATGCTACTCTTTCCACTCACTGCTTGTCCCTCCATCCTTTGCATTTTATCTGCCTTGAGTTGGAGACAGAAGTATGACACATAAACCAAGTAGCTTGTGTATAATCAACAGTCAGTGCATGATATTATTGCATTCAACATATCAAATTGTTCCGACCGCGAGCTTCACAAATGAAACAGCATATATGCCTAAGGAGTAAAAGAGCTCTTCTACTGCAAGCTAAATAACAGCCTGGGAGAGCACTGACCCTTCTGGATGTAAAGAGCCTGTCATTGTTTCACATATTCTGCACATCCATCCTTTAGTAATATGCCTCCTCTCGCCAGCGTATATTTGAATATTTCATTCAAGACAGATGGAATCCTAATCTTAGCTCCAAGCTGTGGCGTTTTGTCACAGATCCATTTTCCAATCAAGCAGTCTCCATCTACTCCTCCATTTTTCCTCCCTCGCCGCTCTGTTTTGTCCTCCCTCTGGCTCCGCCAGTCATCACTCACTCACTCAACTTCCCTCCTCTCGCTCCCTTTGTTTCCCTGTGACATACTTTACTGAGGTGCGTCAGTCTGAGATGCTTGAATATTCAATTTTTGCCACCATATATTATAGTGAGGCTAATGAGCATTAACTAATTTAATATCTTGACATAAAATTAACTTAATGGAGTGTGCTGAGAAGGAGGAGTGATGACTCATGTTGTTGAAAGGGGATTGCATTTTTTTTGGTAAAATAATCTGATGGTGAAATATGATGGGACAGCTTTAGTATCATGATACTTTATTACTTGTATTTGAGAGCCCACAAGACAATGGGAAGAACAAAAGTAGGTGGATATTACACTGCATGTGATAATTGTTCATTATGGTCTGGCTGCCGAGCACAACGATTAAATTTTACTACAGCGGTCCTACATTTGCATGTGTTAAATAACTGTCCCATGCAAGCCTCTTGGCTAATTCATGGTAAGTCCCTGATGAATAATGGATGTGATTGGACTGAGACAACCTTAAGCAGAGAGAGATGCACTGCAGGTAGCACCAGTAAGAGAAAAAAAAATGATACAAAGCAATAATCGGTGTTGAGGCAAATATATAAACCATCAATGAACACATTTGCTGGTTGTGGGAAATGATCCTGTTCTTCATGCACCTCCAGCTGGGTATT
Organism: Blennius ocellaris; assembly: GCF_963422515.1. Classification (NCBI taxonomy): domain Eukaryota; kingdom Metazoa; phylum Chordata; class Actinopteri; order Blenniiformes; family Blenniidae; genus Blennius; species Blennius ocellaris. The sequence continues at coordinate 9,402,443 of NC_137672.1, forward strand.
GTTTCCATCTATTGGAGATACTAGCTGGCCCCAACTGATAAATTACATGAAATGTAAATGGTTCCAAAAACAACCGAATGGTGAAAATGGCGAGTCCTAATTTATCAATCACTTCACACGAGTTTCACTCTCTGCACCAAATTACACTGTTGGGAGAACACACAAGCCAATGGAGTGAGTGAATGTATGATATATGAACTCTGAGCAATACCTTAACATCTACTTTGGAAACGGAACCTATTTGAAAAACTTCCACTGATGAAAAGTTAGTGATAACACAGGATTAAGATACCAGTCGCATTATTGTAATTTGAATCATGATGATGATGATGAACTAGTTACACATTTTCAGAGGCTTGTAGTCTGGATTGACATTTTTTGATTATGTGCATGAATATCTAAGTACTTCATCCATCTGATCAGCAGCCTTCAAAGCTTTTGTTTACTTGACTCTCAAATGGTTCATCTCCCTGTTGAGTGTTTTTAACTCGCAACAATCAATTATCGCTGCTAAATTTATGGGAAAGAGGAGTAACCAGACAATTACTGCTTTCATTTGCTAATTGAACAATGTTCCATCTATCTTTTTGGGTTGGGTTTTTTTTTTGTTGCTACTTTGATAAGAGGTTTTTCACTTTAATTAAAAAGTGTGGAGTGACGTTACACACCATGCAGAGCTTTCACTAAATTATGACTAAATAAACTTTTTCAAAGTTGCATACAACACTGTCTTTAATGGGGACTTTTACATTGCAACTTGATGTTTATTCAGACGCTTATGAATTAAAATATAGCCAGCGTCATGATAACAAGAGTTTCAGTCAGTGTGGACAGACTCATTTAAATTCATTGGTAATGATGCTGGTTTACCAGTATATTTCATATGGGAAGATACATTAAATAAAACAAAAAAGCCATATTCTATCCCAATGGGATCACTATCCTACGATCTCTACAGACACATAAACAGTCTGTTTTCAGTAGACCTCACGAGAAGAACATTTAGACTGGCTGAAATTCAGGACCAAGGCTGGATTTGGAGCAATATACACTTTGAAAACAATAATGTTGGACATCTGACAACTATGTGAAATTGACAAAAAACTGTATAATATGGGACCTTTAAAAAAGTATAAACGTTGAAACAGCGAAAACAGGTATATTTAATAACATATGTAAGACAAATAATATAGATAAAATGACTTGAACTTCTCACAAGGTTAAAAAAAGCCAAAGCTATAAAAGGGTAATAAACTGCTAAAATTGCTAATTTTGTTATAATGTATCTTTCCCCCCCCCCCCCCCCCATTGTATGTTTTGAATATTAAAAGTGATTTTAATTTTTCAGCTCCAAACATATTTTATTTAATCCGAATTAAGCCAAAATGGCTCATAAAGGTTGCAGATTCCTGGTCTATTATTCAGTACATTTGTCCGACAAAGGTGAACCAGGATTGACAGCCTGCATGCAAATTTCTTTAAGTATTTATGTTATAGGCCGGTGAAAAAGTTTGCCTGCAGTGAGGTGTGCACGTTTGTGTGGACTGGATGTGTCTGAGTGCCCAGAAGTGTGTTTGTGTGTCCCTCTGGGTTGTCAGATCTTATTAATTGCTGCCTTCCTGCTGCTTTAAAAAGTTGTGACTAGCTCACCCCCCCCGACTGTCACTCTCCTTTCATTATTTACCCATTCAAATGAGAGAAAAATGTTGGTGTCGACATTAATGACTCGACGAGAGCGAGGTAGAAGAAAGACGAAACTCATTAAAGCTGCTAACTCACCTCGCCATTACGGAGAATTTAGTGCAGATATTGCAGCGTGCTTCCACTGTCGCCTCAACATCAACCCCTCCTCTTAATTACCGTGCACTTAAAAAGTTTGTGCCAGTGAGGGACAAGAAGCGGCTAGGGTCTTTTTACTGGCCCATATTTTCCACTTCAAGATGTTTTTGAAAGCTACTGCAAAATGTGGAGTGACTTTAACTTCACATTTGGCCTTTGTCCAAAATCTGATTCATTTGCTGGAATGCGACAATAAGTTTGATCATTTCCTCCAACCAAAACATCAAACTCCGTCGTGTGAGGTTTCATTCTATATTGTGTTTTAAATCTAATCACTCTAGAAAACCAATAAAGCAAAATATTTCAGCAGATTCTTGTCATGTCAACAAGGTCTAATTTATGCATGGCCCTCATTCCAATACTCACGTTAGCATGTCTTATCATTCATTATATTATTCTGAGTTGTGCATTTAAAAAGGTTCTTTTTACAGAGCTACCATCAGTAGAAACCACGCTGCCAAGATTGATAAGGAAAGGTACATCTTCAAAAGTAAGAATTGGTGAAGCTCAATCTTCTTTTCTTTGAGTAAGACCAAGCTTAAGATCTTCAATCGCAACATCAAACCATCTTATTTTCCTTGTGCTGAGACCTGGAGGGGAACCAAACACATCACAATGCGGGTCCAGGTGTTTGTTAACCGGTGCCTGCGTTCCTTCGTCGGGATCAAATAGCCACGATGAAGATCTTTGAGAGATTACCAAGCAGGAAAGAATGACACTCTGAATACGCAGAAGGAAGTGGAGGTGGATCAGGCACACGCCCGGGGAAACTCCAGGACTGTGTGACAAGACAAGCGCTATCTTGATATTGGAATATCACATTATTATCTATTATATATCAAAGTCGGCAAAGACGATCACCTGTGGAAAAAAAGATGACGTAATTGCCCAAGGAATCTACTTCTAAAGTTCTATGTGCTCTGTCTTCTTCTGGATTTTTGGTGTGTTTGGTAAGTCACAGCACCTCTAAAGGCCTGGCATGTGTACTACATGCCCTGAAGCCTCGTGTTGAGCCGTGTTCATAGTGAGGTGAGGACAGAGTTTTTTTTGGAGAAGGCTGGGGAGAAAAAAGATCTTTTTTTAATCGTGTGGATGTACCCTTGGTTGCATGATGAGTAATCAGACTACAGTGGTCTCAAGACAAGGTACATAATCAGTCATAAGCAGCCACCAACCATGCAAGCTGCAAACGCACCACAGGGAGTAATTTGGAATGGGGATGAAATTACCAACTTTGGGATCAATTGGGATCGGGCTATTTATAGTTTCTGAAAAGAGCAGAACTATTCAGATCACAAAATTCTTACATATCAGGAAATGGTTTTCAGTACAAACGCTGGATATAGTGTTTGCCTAAGCAATCCATCTAAAAATCAACAACAATGATGTTAAATCCAAAAGGGTCAAAATTAAACAATATGGCGCATTGGCTTCTCCATCAAAAACCATACTATACAGAGCACAGTAGCAGGAAATTTGATCTGAAAAAAAAAAAACGCACGATGGATGTTTACAACACATGGGTTTTAGCTGTTCTCCTTGGTTTTCACTGCAGAGCTCCCTCAGCCTCACCAGTTAAACAAATAAATATTTCAGCCTTATTTCCTCCAAAGTATTTGGCAGAGGAAGGCAGAACTGACTGGACTGATGTATAAAGCATACACATTAGAGTATTTATAGTGTCCGGTAATGGCATGTGTGTTAAAAATGAATGGTCTGTGAATGACAGATTCCCAAGCTCATGAAAAAAATGGGGAGAGGGATTAGATGAAATGGCAATGCGGAACCCGCAAGACTGATCTTCTCTTTCAGTGGAGGCGACTCCGACAGAAGTACCTGCTAAGCAAATTTATTTCACCGGAGTTTAATGCTGCTGGCCCGTCTCTTATCCTCCCTCTCTCTGTTTTTCTATCTCTCTCTGTCTTTCCCTGTCAGCCTCCCTCTCACGCTCACTTCCTTGGAGCCCCTCTCACAATACTTCCAAGATGAGCACCCCACCCGCTTTAAATCACATCCCTTTATTTGCAAACCTGACACTTTTCTCTAAAGGCAGGCTTTTAAGAAATTAATCTTGATGCTGAAAAACACTACTGCAAAATACGTCCGCAGACACTGGGAAAGCAAGCCCGACTATTGAGCGGGTGGTAAATTGCCAATTAGAGGGTAACATTGTACTGCGAGACCGATCTACATTTAGGGATGGGCTCTCTCTGTTGTAAGACTACCTGCCAGTCAAACCACACCTGGGGCAATTTTGTATTTCATTAAGTCATAATTAATGAAGGTAGGTATTATTCCCTCCCATGGGGACAAAGAGGCTGGGCTTCCATTGTGAACCACTTTCTCATTATGAAAGCATATTTCCAAAGGAAGAGCTGGGCAGGTATCTGAATGCACCCTTTAATTATGAACTCTCTCTTCATGTCATTCTTGATGATCTAGGCGGCCGGGTTGTATGCATCACTGCAGCCAAACACCTGGGTCAGTGTGATTATGCTCCGGCATGCGATACACACATGTGCAGAGAATAGACAACAAACCTCACCTCAGTGGGCGAGGTCAGCAGAGAGGCCGGCCGGGGTTAAACTGCATCAGTCACTAAAAGCGTCTTAGATGATGTCCTTTGGGCTCAAAAAAGAAAAAAAAAATACCCTGAAGCCATCACAACTTTGGAAAGATGATAGAAAATCATCCAATTTGCAGTTGTAAAAAGAAAAAAAAATGTTTTGATCGGAAAATTGTCACCCGAGGCACAACAGACAGAACTGTGTCGCTTCATTTTCATCACACTACTCTATGCCGGAACGTGTGCATATGGGTGTGAGCATGTCGCTGGGAAATGTAGATCTGTGCACACGTGTCAGAATATCTCAACCTGTTCAATTAACACCTTTAAATTGCGCGCACGCTGTAGCATTCGGCCTGCTTGGATTCAAACTGAAAACAACGGAGTGGCAAGAGCGAAGTATGTAAGATGATCTATATATGGCTCTGCTGTCGGAATATGAAAGGTGTGACCCGACTGCAGATGAAAACTTCATATTCATGTGTGATGAAGTGATGCGATCAGAAGACAGAGGAGATGATCTCGTATGGGGAAAATGGTTTTTCATATAAGTCGGTTCAATGTTCCAGTGGCAAAAAGTGTCACCAATCGACATTGACGTCTTTTTTAATATATGTATCCAGACATTCTGTGTGTATAAAGCTCTGTGTACTTGAAAAACATTACTTTTTCACTTTAAAGGGACAGTGCACTGATTTAAAGAGGGTTTTGATGGAGATGGGAAAGTGTTGCTGCTCCAAACCTGCTTTTATGTGAAAGTATCAAATATCAGTATGGAAATGAATCAGAATCAATTGATGTTTTCTAGTGAAAATGGAACACTTTCATTTTGGGTGTCACTTTACACAGTGAGGGTGCTCACCAACACACACACACACACACACACACACACACACACACACACACACACACACACACACACACACACACACACACACACACACACACACACACACACACACAAACACACACACAAACACACACACACTTGTACCTATAGCTATAGTCACCTGGACAAAGAACCCACAGACATCATGACATTTATTATATCATATACATTTTGATAGAATAGAAGGACGTGTTACAAGTTAATTAAGAAGCAAAAAATATTGAAATATATAGGGAATCAAGACTAAATGTGTTGAAATGTAAAAAGTAAAGAAAATACAAGAAATAGAGTACAAATATCCAAATTTGCTTCTATTAATTTATTTCCTGCAAGCTGTCACAAGCTGGCTGTATATACAGTATGTGCACATGTGTATATAGCTTTATCTAGAGATAGATGGATATCAGTGTAAAAAATAACCCAACATATTTAATGTAGTAGTATTTGCATCATTGTCACTCCTTGTCTAGCTACAGTACTTTCTTTATGAAGCAATGATTGATGGATATTTGGTGGTTTTAAGCAGGACTACGATATTATGACGTTTCCTGATTCAAGGGTACACAGTGTCAGTGGTTGCACAGTGTCATGCAGTTCCACCTTAAATCCATCATTTAGTGTGTAAAGATGTATTGCCATAGATCTTCATTTACTGTGTAACTCTGAATATTTATTTCTACTATTGGGAGTGAATTCATTAGCTCCCTGCTTCTGACAGCCGTCTGTTATTTGTGGTGACTGTCACACCACTGGAGGCCTCCTTCATTAGGAGAGGCGGTTCATTCAAAGACAGATCTCATCATGTAATTAATCATGTATTCTCTTTGCCGTTTGGAACTCACCTGTCTCCATAATCATAAATTGCCTCTGTTGCTTGTTTCGATTATGCTGATGTTGGCTTTTCGCTGAAAGGCATTCATTTTTTTTTAGGCCCACAACAAATATAGGATTATTGATCTCCCATCAAAACTGTATTGTGCTTGTTTTGCTCTGATAATATCCCCAAAGTAATCTTCGTGCAATACTAATTTGTGGAAAGATAATTTCAGAGCGCATATACACATTTGCTTCTCAGTTGTTTGAATGAGTCTTATTATACACAATCATAAACCAGTAAATGTGTTCACTGCAGAAACTTCTGAAGCAGTTCAAATATATTTTGTTTTGGTTTGGGAAACATGCCAAAGATGTACCTCTCCCTCTTGGGAATACAGTTTAATTTGTTGCTAATTGCCTTATTGAACCTATTAGAACAATACTCCAGTGTTTCATTTAAGATGTTGTGTTGAAATGTAAAATGTGAATATGGTTGAATATCTCCTCAAAGCAGCCGCTAAAAGGAGATTATCCACCACTGTTTTGCCACATACAGTGGTTTTATTCATGGTTTGATGTGGTTTTAACTTGAGCTTTGAATCTGCACTAATAAGTGGCACGGTTGTGAATCCTTCACACACGTGAATAACCAAATCCAAACAAAGGAGTATGCATAGATGAAAAGACAACAACACACACATGAATGCACACATGCATGTTATTTAAATACTTTATTTTAAAAACGCTCCACCTTGTTGGAAACATAGAAAACAAAATGTTTAAAATGCTGCTACTGTGCATGTGATAAATAGTTGTTTGTTCGTTTTTTGTTTTTTTTTGCACAGGTGCAAATAGATGGACAATAAGAACAATGTAGTCTGGGAATCCAGAGTGTCATGACTCCCGGGGACTTGGTAGTTTTATAGACAAAGTCATCCGTAACAATCCAACTTTGCCGTCTCTCCATACGAATGTTTGCTGTATTATAATATCTGTGCATGTGTTTGTGTGTCGGCATGGTTTCATTACAAAAAAAATAAACAAACAACAACCGCGCAACAACCAGTGGCCTTGTATGCTTTTCGTCATCATCATCATTTTCAAAGTGTTGCCAGGTAAACCCAAATGGTTTCTTGGTGAAACTTTAACCATCACAAATAAGTGCGAAAAGTCAAATTCTGATCCTGACCATAAACATCTCACCAATCTGGAAACAACACATCCTGACCCTCCGATACTTGTAAAGCTGTGTAACAGCAGTCGCAGCGTTTCAAGCATTTGAGCCACACACACACACACACACACACACACACACACACACACACACACACACACACACACACACACACACACACACACACACACACACACACACACACACACACACACACACACAAATCTAAGACAAAGCTCACAAACTCATCCGTTTCATTTGAATTATTTTTGACTTACCACGACCACAGACTCTGATCCTGTCTCTCGCCTGTTCCCTCAGCTCTAAAACTCCTCCATGTTAGAACCTACAAGTGTGGTGTAGAAATGTAATAGAAATACAGGCACAAACAATTCTGTTTTCATGCTTTTTGAAGACATCCCATTGACTTTCTATCCGTTTGCTGCTAACTTACTCTATACTTGACCATAACTACCTCTTTGACTCACAGACCTTAGTTTCACCTGAAAACCAGTTTAGACCCAAAACAGTTGATTAAAAGATTATAATTATAGTGCCTTGCTTGTAGTCCCCACAAGGAGGACAAGTCTCTATATTGGGAGTATTTGAATAGATTTAAGACCCCGCAACAACAATAAACGCACACACTCACACACACACGGAACAGCTTTTTTATCTGGACAGCTTAGCAGCTCTGTGGACATTGTATTCACTCCTCAGTGATTAAAGGTTTATTTATGCTCTCTGCTGGCTGAGTGAAGATATTGGATACAGTATATTTCCACCAATAACATTCTATCACAGCGACTGTGGATGACTGCGTTATAAACCAGAGAGCATTTGAACCCCTTTGAAATCATATTCTATTATCTATCTGACAGTATATTGGGAACACTGTAAACTTCCCCGTGACATTAAACCAGATAAGATTTCAATCATGCTCTGCATTGCATTTTTACTCTCTCCAAGTTCTTTTTTTTCTCCCCCCCCCCTTTCTCTACGCCCCTCGTTCTCACAAACACAAAAGAAAGAAAAAAATCTGCAAAAGCCTTTCCCAGAATACAAACAACACACAGCATGAAAGATGCGACGTATGGGAAGCTACATCAGAGCTTTCACAATGAAAGGGGAGGAGGAGGAAAAAAAAAAAAAAAAAAAAAAGCAAGCACAACACAAGTTAATCAAGGTTTGCATGTTTGCCCTTGGGCTGTTCGCTGGCTGCCGCCACGGTTTCAATCTCGTACAAAAGCTTAATATTTACAGGGGGGCAAAATGTTTAGAGCTTCTGTCAAGGCTGAGCGCTTTGCGCAACAACACTTTGAAAGGTGAGACCTGAGGTGATTTCTTCTCACAAGTGTGGCAGAGGAAGACAACAGGGGGGCTGCAAGTGTGTGTGTGTGTGTGTGTGTGTGTGTGTGTGGGGGGGGGGGGGGGGGGGGGGGGGGGGGGGGTTTAGGAAAGAAAAAGCAGTAGATGTGTGCATTTATGTCGCTTGATAGTAATAAAAAAAAAAAACATTAAACACAAAAAAATCTCATTAAATTAATAAATAAACCTGAGCTGCAGAGGAATTTGGTGTAACAAGTCAGATGTCAGTGGCGGCGCTCCAAATCTCATCCTCTGTGTTTTACAAATACATAAGGAGTCGCTCTCGTTTTATTTATTTATTTGTTCATTTACTTGTTTCATTGGATGAAAACAGCAAAAGTAAATGTCAAGGTTTCCCGGGGTCTGAAAATGTTGTTTATCAAAGGAAATATGCAGAATTTTAAATGAAGATGTTTTTGAAGATTGTTCGAAAAGTAAAAACACCATTTGAAAACATGCCGCAAAAAAAAAAAAAAAAGGTGTAAATAAAAGTGTCTGTTTATCTCAGCCTTGCTTACTTGCTGCTTTGGACAAACAAACACAACAAAAAGACTGCTCAGTCTGTGAATCTTGAATGGAATAATGTAAGTTCAGATGTGATGATGTACAGCATGTATGTATACCAACACTTATCTCACATCACTGAGTCACAGGTGAGGGGATGAGCAGTAGAGAAATAGAGATTTATTGTCCATATTCACATTTTTCAATTTAGCAGCTGCTGTTACAGGTGGAGTAGCGGCTCAGTTGAGTCTGAAGCTGTCAGAGAGACATCAATGCTCAGAATGTGGGATGGTGGCGAAGTCGTTCAAGGTTATGTGCGTTTTCTGTTTCCTTCAACAGCACAAAAGCAAGTGAAGTCAACTGATTACCACTAGTTGTCTGTTTCTCTGTATTCTCCCTGTGACAGACAAGAGACCTGTCCAGAGTGCACACTGCCTTCCCCTGTAGGGCCCCTTTACATGGCGAAGATATCAAGAATAAAAAAAAGACAAAAACATTGGTTGTGTTTTGGGTGTCCGTTTACATGAAAACACAGTTTTTTTGAAAACATATCATATCGGAATTTTTTGAAAATGCTCGGGCTCCGTTGCCGTGCAGACGGTTGAAAACAACACATCCTGGAAACACTTGGATTCCGTCCCAAGTAGACTGCAGAACACACAACCGTTTTCTCCATCTCAGTGGAAACAGAAGAAGAGACACATTTTTGAAAAGGCTTCGATTCAGTGTAAGTGGGGAAAATGCAACTTTTCTGAACGCTAACTCCATAATTTTCAGTGTTTTTGCCATTGCTGGTGTCAACATTGTTTTCAAAATGTTGCCACATAAACAGTGACCTGAACTACACATCGTGGTATAGAATGGATCGAGGAGGTCTACAGCAAACACTGAACTGTACTTTCTCATCTCTTGTAGCAATATTAATTTGTATTTCACACATAGGTTGTGTTCACACACACACACGTGTAATCTCATACATAAACCAACATCCATGGAGTCCGTATATAGACACATACATAGCCATACATATATACACATTTTGATGATAATATAAATTAATTAATTAAAGCTTGTGGAAATATATTCAGATAAAATAGATAATCTATATCTAAGTACTCCCATACACCTACAAACGCGCACACGCACAAACACACACACGCACACACAGACACACCTCATATTTAACATGCCTTGAAAAGGGGTAAGAAGTAAAAACATATAAAATACTACCCATCCTTCAATATTTATAAAATTTCTAATAAATATTTATGTTATAGTTCTATTTTACAATTATCTTTCTGTATTAAAAATAGAGAGCCTTATATATATATGCAAACGTCTGTTGAAAGAATGTTTTCGCATATATCTAACATAGATGACATATTTATATATATGTTGAATAAATGCAGAGACATGTCATCCCGCTTGACATAAAGATGGATTTCCACCACATTTAATTCATTCATAAGGCAGCCGTCACTTTCACCGATTCCAATGATAAACCTTAAAATGACACTGAATTTCATCAAGTGGCTGAACGTCGCTCCGCCCTGATTGAGGGATTCACATTCCCTTGTGCTATCAGATGTCATTACCCAGATAATGTATGATGAGTGTATGTTAATTTTAGGTGGAAATGTGGTCAAGACACTGTCATGCATGTTATGTGACTGTTCCGGCATGGGAAGAAAAAAAAAAAAACGAAGCAGGAGAAAACGCCAAGGTCCTCTTTGCCGGCGGACCCTGCTTTCTCCTCCTCCTCGTTAACTTGACTCCCACGGAGGCGACAACACAGACAGACATCTCATCTGTATTGCTAACACATTTCTCATTTTAACACAAATACCTCACTTTGCTGTCACGTTACATCAGGTCATGTGAGACAAAGACATCCAATAAAAAAGTATCAGTATCTTCTGGGGGCGACATTATCAAGCCTTTCACATGCTGTCAGCTCGACGTGTGCTGGATCTTTGTCCTGGAGTCAATCCGTGAGGGCTGGTGCATGTGGCGGAATAAAAGGCGCTCTTCCTGAAAGGAGGCATTCAGATGTGTTTTTGTTTGTCAGCGCCATGTATCCAGAGGGGTGGAAGTTTGTCAGAAGAATTAAAAAGTATGGAGTGAAATGAGACTCAACACTTCATGCTAAGCAGCTTGCCCCAGATACTAAAAATCTGCATGTGTGCATGTTTGTGCCTGTAATTCCAGATTACACCCAGGGAGACACAAACACATGTCAGTCTGAGAATAAATTACTGCAAAACTATTGGAATTCTTAAATAAGTCACAATATAGAGTTGCTAGTTGTCTCTAATTAATAAAAAAAACAAAAAACAAACAAGCAGTGAAAACAATAATACAGCACATGTTGAATTGATGCTTGACGTGCTTCAAGTATATCATAGGGCTTGACACTATTCACCCTTGCTCAGTCCTCCCATCCTCTGGCAGGATGTGGTAGCCATGACAACTCCCATTAACTCTTGATTGGAGATCTAATGTAACCCAGACTATGAGCGGTGCCATTTATCTGCTGTTAACACAGCGGTAGCAGCATTAGCACCCGTTGGAGTCAGATAGCCAAGAACCGAGAGTGAATCATTAGAGCGAGGAATACTGTAGACTGTATTGTGCGTTTATGACTCATAGAGAGAGAGAGAGAGAGAGAGAGAGAGAGAGAGAGAGAGAGAGAGAGAGAGAGAGAGAGAGTGTGCGTGTGTGTGTGCACCTGGTGCCTGCAGTGGATTTGTGTGCACGTTTGGAAACAAGGATCAGTAAACCTGATCACTGCGAGAGCCACAAAGACATCATCTTCACTGCCAGAGGGCCAAGCGGCTCTCTGAATTAGGTTCATTAAACTGACAGGCTCACATTTGTTATTGTTTACTTAAATACATTTTATAGTACATAAACTACAAAGTTATCACCATTGAAACCAGGTGCAAATGTGGTTAAAATGACTTCACTTCCCTCACCCGATCATCTTTAAAGCTGAATACTGAATTCAGAAAAATGGCTCATAGGCCACAAAGAAAAGTGACAGAGCCAGCAGTTGGCCATTTCTGCCTCAGTAAACCAGCTGCTGCCTCTGGTCCGTCCAACAACCAACTATATCAACATTTGCAACACTTTTCAGTTCGACATTCAACAAATTAGAATTCATCAGATTCACACTGTGCGTGTTCACTGTATTTGTTATTGTTACAAGTAAAAAAGTAGCATTCAGGGATTCCACTGTTACACAAACATTACACACAAAATACACTAATAATATGTTTTACACCATTTGTTCATGTGGTAGAAATTAATACTTTATATTTCAACTTCCACCTTTTATATGGCTTTATTCAAGTGTGGTTAAAGCAGACAGTCACACACCTACAGGAAGTGTTAGGGCCTGTTATATTAAAGGGTGGTAAATCTGAAAATAGGTGCAATTGTGATATCGTGCACACACAGAAGGGGAGCACTGAGGAGTGTGTGTCCAGTTAAACCTGTGTGCCTCCATGGATATAGAATCGTTGAGGTGTCTCTCACATCTTACTGACAACTGGGCTGAATATACGGTAATAGTTTAATGTACAAATGTAATGTGATTTACATTGTTTATCATTATACCGATTATGAAATGTTAAATTCCAGTATATATTCCTATTATACCTCTAACCCAGAGCTCCGGGTCATTTGTAACCTCTCCCTCTTTGTGTTTGAGACTAAACCAATTCCATTTGTGCTGCGGTGATAACACCTTCCCGATTCTCTTGCAAACAGCTACAGCAAGTACGTGTCAGATTTGGTCGGTGCGAGCTTGAAAGAGGTCCGAGATATTGACAAACGCGTCAAAAATATTCCGCCTTACCTTCTGTATATGGAAGCACAGATAAAGACTCTCCCCTGGATTCAGAACCCTGTGATGAACTGAAACAGTATTGCATCAAATCAAACTGAGAGCTTGCTGTAAACAAATCTAACGTGGCGTCTTCATTCTGTCAGTCCAAAACTGAAAAAGACGAGTCGCCATCGCGCAGAATTCAAAGCAGCGAAGAGTTGAGGGAGTATAAATGAATTCCTTTAGATTTCTTAAGAAAACAACAACACAGAGAGCTTCTGTTGTCCCTCACTATATGAGCAAGTGTGTAAAGTGCGAGCTGGGCTAGTCCAATTAGGCTGAGGGACAGAATAAAGGGGAAATCACAAACCTTTTCTCATTTCCTCGCTTCTCGTTTCTCCCTAAAAATCTGCCAAAGACGATCAATTTCCGACACATCTTCGATATGCAACAAATAAAAAGTGACTGACGTCAAATTATTTCCAAGCTGATAGATGTTACGATGTCTTTGTCAGGGGTGTCACCTCTTTCGAGAGATCTCTCTGGTTTAGAATAATTGAAAGAGCAACAGTACATTCAGATGAGTTGAGAACTGAAAGAAAAGTTGGCACAGGCGGGGTTTTCTTGTCTTCCTTTATAGTCTTTTCCTTCTCTCGTTCACGTGGAAAATAATGATATTGGACTGCCATGAGCCAATGAAATAAATAAATAAATGAATGAATGAACATGAAAAGAAAGAAAATGAGCATTGTGCAATGTAAAATATGTCTTCAAAGTCACGACTCTGACAACACAACAAAGCCACACAGATTGAGGTACTACACACCTGAGGTTACAGTATTTGTCATTAAAGAAGAAAAATGAAATAATAAAAAAAAAAAAAAAAAAAGACGAAGACGCAGGAGAAGATACAGCAACAGTATGAGATGTTGACTATTTTCTGTTATATTGGCCTGGATTCCCTCGAGTCGGCTGCCAAAAGAGTTGTTTTGATGAAGAATATGAGTGATGCTGTTTCAAGGACAGTCCATCGCATGCACCATCTAGATTGCATTTAAACAGAGGGGACAAAGTTCATGTGGTAAAACAAATATAGTGTGAGAGCGAAACGCTCCAGTCTGGCAGCCTGGGGCTGCTGTGCTGCCTCGTTTTGGCCACAGAGCACAGACTCCAGTACCTGCCCAGGAAACAAAGCTGTGCAGATTATCCACATTTGTTTACTACGGAGGCTTACAAAGTGTGGGAGGATGAGCCCTCGCAAAGGTAGCAGACTTCCTAATGTTTTTCAGATTATGAGATCACAGCAGAACTTAATAGGGCTCCTCATGAAATAGTGAAGAAAAAATACAAGCATACAAGGTTGTTGAAAGCTATTTAAAGAGTTATATCTATGTCATTAAACACAATTACAAGCCATTTCTATTTAATAAAATGTGTTCAGATGTTGAAAACCAACCAAATTTCCTTGAATTGTACTGTTTTTAATCAAGAAATTGAAACATAAAAATGTCATTTAAGGACTGTGATATGTTGATTTATCAATACATACGGCAGGGGAAAAGCCAAGGATCAATTGTGACATTTTACAAGAAAGCAAGGATTGTGGGAGTATGGGTCTCGCTTCCATACAAATTATTACTACGCAGCACAGCTCAGACCACTGATCTGCTCCACCCTACACCACATGCTGGAAAAAAAAAACCTGACTGTACAATGGCAAAACAGATACCTATAGTAACAAATTCATAAACAAGATATCAAATTAAATATGCAAATTCTGCTGACCGCAAGCACAAAAGCTATTACAAGAAAGCAGCTAAATCCTTCTACACCTCCTACTGAGGACAGAATAGACATTATATATGAAACATGTGTAATGAAAGACTGTCGTTTTCTCTCAAATTCCAAAAGATTTTGGACTGAGAATGTCTATAAAGCCTGATGTTTCTCAATTTGAATGTTTAAATATTGACTGACTGAAATCAATTTGCTCTATTCCAGTGAGTTTCTCGCATTCTTTGTAGTCCATACTAATGTTTGTAGGTGTGAAAAAAAAATAAACAAAATTAAAGGAAATAAAAATTGCAATGGAAGAGTGGAACTGAAGACCAGACGGATTGCAAATCAGATCTCCAGAGATGCCTTAAGAGGCAGGATTTTTTTCTTACTGAATTTCCACAAAATTATCGTATCATGATGATTGAGTAGGATATAATGTGCAAAACCAACCAAAACAAAACTTAAATATGATTCACTCCATGTATTGGGTGTGGAATATGGGGTACTTTTGGCGGATACTTTCACATTCATTAAACAACAAAACAAAGCATAAAAACTAAAGGAAAACTGCCATGCATTGTCAAAATTCATCAAATTCTCAGCTTTGCATTGTAAGCTTTCCTTCTCAGTTTGACCATCTTGTGTTCTCGGGCTATAGCCTGTGACAGAGAACACCTCAATGCAGTTAAAGCCCTTTCATTTACCAGATCACGTTCCCACACAGGTTTCTGTTCAACTGCAGCAAAACGTGTATTTTCACCATCCCTGCTGACTTCTACAGTACATCCATACCACTGAACGCCCAGTAGAGCCTTTCTGTAGGAGGTGAAAGCTGCATAGGCGATCAATCTGCAAGTGAGAACGTCTATTCCAATCACCTGCACAGGTTGGGAAACATCATATAGTTGCCACCCACACTGACTGTGGACTTCTCACCCGTCTCCCATACAGCAGGCGTTCCAGGAGCCATCTCTTACCGTCAGACTCACAGAGAGCTTCCCTCCCCGAGGCTACGACCCGCTGCACTTCACACCACCACTCTAATAGCATCATTGCACTCGTTACTGCTCTGTTTACAGTACTTAAAAAACATAAATAAATAAACACTGGCAGCTGCATTCTGCACAGTGACAGCAAAATTAGTGTATTCTGCTAAGTGTTTTTTGTTGTTGTTGCTGTTTTTCTTTTATTATTGTGGATGAACTCACAATCTCTATTATTTTTTTCTTTTAAATTAGGCAAATCTTGTTTTTCCACACACCCACGAGGAAGTGCAGAAGTAGCCCCCCTGGGGCGTGAGTAGCTTACAAATCACTACAACAAACGAATGCACGATATACAATTTACGCGAGACAGAGTTGTAAATAGACTTCTTTTTTCCACGACACCAACACTGACATGTGACGTACAGAAGTGTTCACACTCCCAGCAATCCCAACGTGCCCTCAAACAGATTCGTGGCACCATGTTGTGTGTGCACCGCTTCATTAGGCGTGTATCCAATCAGTCACACACACGCACACACTCAAGCGGCGCCTCGACACGTCGCGCCACGGTTTACTCCCGGCCTATAACCCGTCTGTCAGTCAAACGGCTGGAGTTCATTAGAGACACTGAGAGCCGGTGACAACTCCCTGCTGATCTGACCCGTGTATACAAACGCAGGTGATCTGACCCTCGAGGAGGATATCACGACATAAACAAAGATATTGTGTCACTTGAGAGGAGGAGGCGGCGAGTGCGACGGGGGGGAAAATAGGTGCAAAACACTAGGAGATCCATAAAAACAGCCCGAGGTCCGCATGGAGAGGCAAGTGGTGGGGAAGTGGAGACAAAATATGGTGCTTTCTGTATCTGCTGCAGGTGGTGAGCAATTAATCAAAACTTCCCCACTCAGCCCACAGGATTCCTTGAGTGGATATGTACTGTAGCTAAAGATGCATTTGGATCCAAAAACACATTCAGCTGTAAAGAAGCTGCATGCAGATGTCTGCTACACTGAAGGGCGACTGGAATGTCTAGCATTTGGCGCATTGAAATTCCAATTAAAAGCTTATATTCAGACCTAAAGAAGCACACAAATGCCCTTCATGATGTGAAAAAAACAAAACACTTTCATAGCAACCTCCTCACTTGATCTGACTGAATGACACTGGTCACTGGAGGAGAATGGCCTCGCCGAGAGTAAACACAAGTTCGGGGAAATCTGTTGTGTGGCAAAGAAAGGCTTAAGACTTTATCCTGTTAATAAGATTAGAATTTGAAATATTCATTGGGAAAAAGACTTAATAATAAATGGCGGGTATTAAAAATTGAATTAATTCAAATTCCAGCCATGAATTTTTAAAGGTACATTATTAAGAGTGCACCAACAAGCCATTTCGTTGATGTAGTGTCGCGGAAACGCGGAAAACTTAAGTCCCACCTACGTCTCGTCCAGTCATTTCTCACACCCTGCACAAAAAGTCTTTAGGAAAGAGTAACGGGCCGGTTTGACAGCGAGGTGAAGCAGAGTGTGCCCCCACAGCCTCCTTCCTCCATCCCTCCATTTAGCATTAGCACGCACACCTCCTGTAAACTGATTGCTGACAGGAGGTGTTAAAAAAAGAAAAAAAAGAAAGAAAAGAAAGACAGACGCCGGGGTCAATAATTTAAGGAACTTGAAGCTAATTTTAATCTATTACCCCGCTATGTGCATACTGTGTGTCAAAGGTAAGGCCGGCGAAGGATCCGTCATGTGATTCATACGCCGGAGAGAGAATTACTTTCATGACACATCATAATTTAATACATTTTGAGGAACTCAGCATGACTTTGCCAGGCTGATGGAGGGAGGGCGGGGACGGGGGGTGGGGGAGGAAAGGAGCGAGATGAAGAACGAGAGGGATATTAAATTATGGAGCACCTTAACAGAGCAATCTGTCTTTGAGAGACATGATTGCCTTAACACTGTGGATTGATGATAATCTGTTTGTAAGGGGCCTTGTAAGGGCTGCACAGGCGGTAATGGGTGGCGGCTTGGAGCCCCGGACGCCACAGAAACATTACTTCTGCCGTTCGCTCAACATTCAACTTTAGTCACATTTTGTACCGTGGTGACTTATTTTAAAGGACTTATTGCAGAACTCTTATATCATAGCTTATGTTATGGCGTGCTTACCAAAGCTGATGGAACCGCAGATGAATCCTTCATTATTGCATTCTGTTAGGGGAAAAAAACCCAACAAAAACCATCAATAACAATGATTTGGTTGCCATGTTTTGAAGTTTTAATTACTCTTCATTAGTGTTGCCATTTCAAAGTAGAACACTCGATTAACATTTTATATGATTGGAGACATCCATTCATCTGTAGCACGTCCAAGACATGTGACCTAGTGTGAGGCAGGACGAACCCGGGACAATAACCAACACATTCACTCACACGTCCGCAAATTAAGCTAAAAGCATGACTTTGTGGGAAGGCAATAGAGTACCATGGGGGGGGGGGGGGGGGGTCAATACGATTTTATGCATCCATCCATCTTCTACTCTGCATTCATTTCAGGGTTGCAGGATGCTGGAGTTCAGTTAACGGGCCAATGCAGGCTACGCCCTGGACAGGCTGCCAGTCCATCCGAAGAGATAATAACACATTCACAAAGAGCAAACATAAAAATCTAGGGTTATTTAAGCTGAATGATTGTCCTCAAATGCATGTTTTTAGGCTATGGAATGTAGGCCATGAGAATATGTGGCAATGTCCATGTACTGTGTATAGGGTATTGTTCTCTGAGCACATGTGTGTGGTTTATTACAAAAAACCAACAAACAGCACCCACTAGTGACCCGACATGCAAATAATTTATGTCAAAACGTCAGTGTATATACAAAACTTTTCAGAAACAGAAACCAATGCTTTTTCACTTGAATCATGCAAACAGGACCTTAATGTTTTCTGATAAGCCATTTACATTGATTAAATAGCTTCAAGAATGACATCCGAAGAATCTAGAACCTGGCAACCCAAACATGGATCTCATGATGGGTCATCAAAGATTGAAAATACTACAATATGAAACCCAGTTATAAGTAAGAGATCAGTAACAATAGCAATGTGATTCACTAACCTGGAAAGGAAAAAACAAAAAAAAAACAAATAACTGAACCCCCACAACCCCAAATCTAGGGGCCGATCTGGAAAGAAACATTGTGTTTAAGCACCAGTTTTAGTCAAACATTTAATTATTGAGTCGTATAATTAAGAACATGTTGACGTCAATGGAAGGTCTGCTTTACTTCCATTAGCATTAGAATAAAATAAAAGACTGAAGGACGAGAACCAACAGTCGAGATGAAATAAGATGTGTTAATGAATGATTTATTGCAATGTAATAAAAAAAAACTTCATTAGGTTTGATTTACGACCAGGTAGTGGCAGTTTTTTTTCCTAGATGAAAGTTAATTAAAAGTTCTCTGGATTGTGTTTTTCTTTAGATTTTTCTTTTTTTCACTTGAATAACACTATGAGACAGCAGCATTTCTCACCTGAAGCACACTTTACAGGGACGCGCTGACAGGTGAGGTCAAGCACCCTTTTTTTTTCTTTTTTTTCCCTTTCCCTCTTATTTCGCTCCGTCTTTCTATTCATGGCAGTCACACAGGCTTTGTCTCGCCCCTGTTCGATGCCTCGCAGCCGGGTCTAGAGTGCGGAATAGTAAACTAGCCTATCGCTGCCAGGGCTTACTTCAGAGAGCAGGACGGCTTTGGCTGTCATAGGTTCTCAGGATCAGAGCCGAGAGCGAGGACACTTCATTTGCCGGTGCTAAGGAGGAGAAGAAGAAGGTGGAGGGTGGAGGAGAGGACGAGGCGGGGAGTGGAGGGGGGGGGGGCAGATATGTGCCAGGGTCAAGTGCTGTGGAGAAAGCCAGGCAGTTATCCAATAGAGCTTTGCTCTCTGTTAGTGTCTCATGCAGCCCACTTTGTCCCGAGGCTTTCTCGGCTTTGCAGGTTCTGTTGTGGCAAGGGCATCCCGGATCAGCATTTGAAAGGCATTATAACTGGAATAACCGGTGAAGGTCTGTTAAACCTGCAACGCATCAGCAATTCATGAGGGGCAGGAGGCCCATCCCAAGGAGCAAAGCATGTGGATCAGATGACTTTATTGGACTTTCTTGTGGAAATGAACACACATCACAGTTTCAGGAGGCGAATCTGGCTGCATTGTGAAAAATGTGATGGAATTAAACCAGTCCTCTCTCTTGCATGCAACTTAATTGCTTGTGCCGGGTTTTTACCTCACACGCTTGTTGATTTAAAAAAAAAAAAAACAGAAGGCAAGGTGCCCAACAGATGCTGGAGATTGTATCTGTAAACAAAGAAACAATTCCTACATTTGCAGGTAGCATGTTAGCGAGCCTGAGAATATGAAGCTCCTCCGGCGGGCGTGTGTGAGAACGTGACAACAGAGGAGGGAGGAGACCGGGGAAAAGTCAAGCCTTTGTTTCACTCCATCAAGTAAACGCTGGGTGGGCGATTGGATTCACACACTCTCCGCATAATCCGGCCTATGCACCTGCTCCGACAGCCCCTAGCGGATGCGATCATCACTGCAGGATCGTCTTCACGGAGCAAGGCATTCCTCCTCCCCGAGTGCACGCCGGCTGTTTGTCCATATCGACTGGCGTTGACCCGGCGACACACAGATCTGGGCTCGGAAAATTGGAGCTGCAGTCGATATGGTGTGGGAGGAGTGGGATGAAGCAGAGAGCACAGATCAGAAGAAGTGAGGGCAGAAGGTGGAGGGAAGGAAAGCGTTATTGGCGCGGGGGGAATAATGTGTCTTGCGAGGTAGAAGGTGTGGTCGTCTGACAAACCAGAAATCCACCAGTCTTCCAGCAGCTCGACAGTTTGACATCAACACCCGTCAGGTTGTCAAAGACTCATTCATCTCCAGCTGATAAAACGTAAAGTCATCCGTCAAAAACACTCAAAACTTTCACAGAACAAGTCTTCGCATATGGATTTCGTGTCTCGTTAACGACTGCATCAACTATTTAGCTGATCGTGCCAAGTGAAACCCTCTTTCCAAAATAACATCACTTTCTCATCAACTTTCCTAGACAATGGCCAAATGACGGTGGAAACATGAGTTAAATATGAGCTCCGTAGCTATTAATTAGCAAACTAAACTCAAATCTTAACCTGCAGATTATTTAATATTCTTTAAAAAGGAGGTTTATATACACAAAAGTCATAAAACTAATTAAAATTTTACTTTATATTTTTGACAACCATGGAAAGAAGTTATCCTCAGATAATATTATCCTAAAATAGATTCAACTCTGCCTGTGAATTTGTCTTACGACCTATCAATTTCTAATAAATCATACATCTAAAGACACTTCCGAAGCTTAAAACAGCTGTTTAATATTGTATAAAGGACCTGTCTCAATATTTGTGGATCAGTAAGATTTATGGCGGTAAGAAAAGTGATATCATTTTATCTGTATGGCGAAATGGAGCTTATGTAATGTTAGTTCATGCTGAAGAACCGGAGAACGTGACGCGACAGCGATTATTGAAAGAAAAGCCAGAAAACTGCAGTCATGCAGTTGTTTTCCAAGAATGTTTCTATGAAGGAGATGCAGAGCCGCAAAGCAAAACTCGGTCTACATTCCTGCTCTCACCTGAAATTTGCTCAAAGAGCGAGATCGCCAATACAAGCGGTTAATATAAGTCTGTCATATTTGTGAATAGATTTATTGATTTTCAATCAATTCCCTTAGAGAACACTTTGAGCTCTTAATAAAATGTTAAGAACATCAAGCCTCTTGTAGTATTCGTGAACATTTTCCTGGCAAACTGCAGCCTGACCACGATGGGGAGTTGTTATTTTCATTACTGATTACAACACAAACTGATGAGTCCATTTTTCTTTGGCCAACAATGAAGATTTTTGTTCATTTAAGAGTTGTGATTTTATCCCACTTTTATCGGGTTTATTGCTAATATCAATCTTTTAATAAGATATAAAGCTGGTTATATTATCACCAAAAAATAGTAATTACAAAACTACAAATCAAATACTTAATTTGTTCTTGTTATTTGAGTAATTCTTGTTATTTGAAAAGTTCATTTCATCATATTTCTTTTGCTTTATTTTAAGAAGAAATACAGGCCCACAGAAATAAAGGCTAACCAAGGTCTGTCGGAACCAAATCACAATGTGAAGTCAAGCAAAACCTTCAATGCATGCAGCAATGTACCACATCTCGGCGTGTTTATTTACCTTCAGCTTTGATTTGTGCCCTTTGTGGCTTCAGAGTGGGTGCGCGGGTGTTGAGGCTGTTTCCATTGTGGCTGTTTAATAGCCCCGCTCCTCAGTGATGCGCCTGTAATTACATCGCTTCCTCAGCAGGATCGCATGAACCATAATCATCATCAACAAAACACCATCGCTGCTCTAAGCAGCAGCCACAGAGGCCCATTCACCCGCGCTGCCGCCAAAACAGCCCGATGAAGGTCAAAGCCTCAATGTCAAGCAAGCGTCTTGGGGATCGGTGAGAACAGACTGCGCGCCCGCTGGAAATCCCTCCTGCTATTCCCCACGAAGCAGCCAGAGCTCACGCTCACTGCCCGCCTATCCCCAAGAAGCATTCCAGGAATCTGTTCCCTTTTTTAATTAGCTTAGAAGAGAAAAGCAGTTTCCTCTTTTCGTTTTTTTAGATCTCCGCTTGTAGTTTTTTTTCCAGGACGTGACGACAAACAGGCCAAGTGGGGACATGAAGACAGAGATGTGTGCTTTTTTTTTTTTTTTTTTTTTATCTATTGAAAATAAATGACGATAAACAATGAGGAAAAGACACGAAGAGCTACTATGGATACAATTATCAACTTTGGTATATCACAACGTGACTGACTTTATTCAAGTTCGCAATTCCACTCAGTTTGTATTATTTTATATAGGGTTTTATTATTATGTATTTATTTACTTTTACGCATTTCCTTTTACACATCAAATAATAAACAAATGTCGCAAATAAGTTGGAAAAATCTATCAAAAATACATTAAACAGATTATCACACATTTTTTCAGGATTTATAGCTCAAACTTTGTGGTGTGTAGTAGCTGGAAAAACCCCCCCCGACATGTTTAAGCCCAGTTTACACGGCCACGTTTTGAAGTGAAATCTTTAGATGTGTTTTCATATTCAAAACCTATTGAGTTTCACATGTATCAAAGTTATGTTTGATGTGTGATCAAGCCGACAATCATGATTTATTCTGAACGCATCAGTCACTTTCACGAAGAAAAAACCCTCTTAAGTAAATTATTTTTTTTTTAATTATCTTGCTGTGTGCCACATTCAACTTACTCTCATTTTGAGTTTCTACATACAAAATAACTGCCAGTTGCATGGAACTATGTTGATGTCCCTATACTTGGCTTCACTTTGCTGGTTTTCTTCAGCTCCTGCTTTAAGTGCACGGCTGTGTCAAGTGATTTTACTGAGCCATTCTTCTCTTGTAATTGGACAGGCGGCACTTCCCACCTTTCAGCAGAGAGTGGCTTATTAACCCACTCATAAAGTTCCCTTGTTTTTCTCCAGTTGTTGTTGTTTTTTTTTTTTTTTTTTTGCGGGGGGGCATAATTACTGTTAGACATTTTCTTGATTAAAACTCCCTCTGAAAGAAAGAGGGGAAAATGAAAACTGCCAACAGTTTCGTTTACTCTTTTTGTTTCCCATCAGCATTCACTTGCTGGGTTTTCTTCTTAAATCAATGTTAATTTCAGTTCCTTTTTTTAAATTAAAGTGGGCTGTGCAGCTGATAAAAAGCATGTATCATCTTAGTGCGCGAGAGTGCACATGCGGAAAATTATAGTAAGTAGTTCGAGAGTCTAAATTAACAGCAGCAGCAATTGTTTAACAGCAATTGCTCAGCCTGATTGTGGCGGTTTCAAATGGTTTCTGTTATCTACAAACTCTGCAGGTAGATTAAACAGCCTGAGGGGGGAAAAGGTGGCCTGTTTGCTAATGCCGATGCAGTTTTGTTCCTTCTTTTTTTAATCGCATGGAGCGAAGTAAGATTGAAGCTTTAAGAATTGTGCGTGCATCAGGAAACAAGAAAATCAAACATATGATCAAGAGGTGGACGGCTGCTGATTTACAGACAGATCGCAGCTTTTCATATTGTGGCGCAGGGGATTAGTGCTTCATACAGATGCATTTACATAATCACCCTTTAAGGCACTGAGAAGGAGCAGTGACAGGAACATCTGGATGTGATTGATATCGTTTAAATCAGTTAATGCCACAGGATTTGCATTAATGCGTCAACACTTTCCTATTATTTTGTTGTTTTCTTGCAACATTTACTCTCCTGATTAAGTACATGTTGGTGGGAGGAGGATCATAGTTTCTGCATTAATTTGCCATACAATCTAAAAGTTTTAAACAGTCAATGAAATATTGTAATAGATTCTTTGGTGACGTTGGGAGTTCTCAAACTGTAATGTGAGCCTCCTTTGCATGAAAACATGAAAACATCTTTTTCAGCGTTTGTTGTTTTGTAAATGTAAATGGCCATCGTTTTGAAAATGCTGTCTCATAAACACAAAACTTTTCTGAAAACCAAAATGTAAAAATGATGGAATGTTATTGTAGGATCTAAATCTGTGAAATCTTTATATGCGGGTTTGCAAACGTTAAAACTTTCGGTTTTGCACTGAACCTCATAAAAGTAATTCATCATCAACCAAATCAGTAGTATAGTTAATAAGCCTCATTTAATCTCAGTCTACTTTAACACATATTTTTCATCATGACTTCCTTCCAAATGATATTTAAGTCATATTGTTGGAATTTTTTCCAGAGATCTCCATAATTATCTGTTGTGACTTATATGTAGCATGAGTCACATTTCATGACCAGTTATTGTACAAAACCAAAAAAATTCCAATAGAATTCCTCGCCACTTGGTGCAACTCCACAGGATATGATTTAAAATGTCACATGGTGGTAACGACGCCGGCACACAAGCAAACTGTTCACGCTCTAACCGTCTCCGGTTTTCTTGCTTAACGTTGCAGGTTTCTAATAAAAGGCCTTTTGAACAAGCCAGGTGAGAAAGCGCCCCGCCTGTCGACATATGGCGGCCCTCCAAAGTGACACCGCAGTTCGCCTCGCAATTGCAAAAGCGAGCGTCAACATCTGGCGAAAGGTTTTATGGGGGCCCGGGAACATCGGTTGCACTGCGGGGAGGCTCAGGAGGTCGCCGTCATTACACAGGTTGTCCATTCATTGCGACTCCAGCTAATGAATTCAGATGTTTGTGCATTTCGGGAAGCAAGCTCCGACTGCACAAACACTCGCCACTGTTTTAAATCAACTTTGCGTGCGGAATTCAATGCAGTGACAAAACGTTGTGTATGTAAAGTTCATATTAGACAAGAACTAGGCTGCACTGATGCTTGTAAAAGTACAAATATAAGCCTGAGTGTGTCTCGTGCCTCCTCACTAACAAGCACATCATTTTCAAAAGTGCACAATGGTGTCAAGTCGCTTGGGATGATCCCCCCCTTCAACGAGTGCTGGGATTACTGTAAGCTGATTTTCCATAATTTACCCTTACCGAGAGGAAAAGCACAATCCGGATTCGCCTTCCTAACTCCCTCTCCTTATCGTGTTCCTCCTCACGCCATTGTTGTCCCAAGAACAAATATGAGTTGTGTGCGCAAACGAGGGTTCAACTTTCAAAGTTGGCAAATTGCATTGCAGGTCAAAGCCATGCAGCAGTGATACTCTAATAACCAATTTTTTTTTTTTTCACTTTTCACGAATGACACACTGTCACTGTACTGTGTCTGCATATTTTTTACGCCATGTCTAACGTTGGAAAGAGGACAGCCAGTGATCCACATTTTTTTTTTTTTTGCTGACTGGGTTCTTCTTTGATCCACACGTGTGCTAATAAGACAGATGACGCCAGCGCTTTGGAGGGACCCGCGTGAAGAAAATGGAGCAGCACAATGACAAACAACCTCCTGCAGACGGCATTGTGCTGGAGTACAGTAACGTCCTCTAAACGCTGAGCCCCTCTTCATTCCCGCTACCAACACTAAACATGGTATCACAGCGGTATTTTCAGCCACACGGCTGCTTTGTTGAGTGTATATTGAAGTCCATCTTAATGGAGATATGCAAAGCCATGTGAAACTGCTGTTCCAATCCTGTGTACCTGCTGTGTTGAGATGGAAACATTGCGGAGGGTGGTTGATGTGATTTACTAAGATCCTGCGCATTCATTTGGCAGGTGACATTATGTACTGCTTGCATTTTTCCCATTTACACAAGAACCATAACATTTTTAATCATATAGGAAATTTAGGGCAATTTTTTCCTGAATTTGGCAAACATCAGAGGCAACCTGACATGAAGTCAAATTTGTTGAAATAAAAAATAAAAATAAAACGAGCAAAAGATATACAGGAGTAAAATATTGTGATCAACCTTGTACTCTTTCTTTTTTGCATGTCTATTAAAAACAATTCCATCTGTACATCCACGTGTGCGCATTATGCACTTGACATCAGTTTTAAGCCTTTGCTAGATCAGGCTCAATACAACAACAGTTATTTATACAAAGATCCGGTGCATAAAGCAGCATCGAATGACTTGGATCATTGCCTAATAAAGCAATATCCGATGCCATGTCGATGTGTGTGTGAGCTCACAAGTACATTGATTGTATCCCGGTTTAACAATTGTGCTTTGCGCCAACAAAATGAATCGAAACTTTCCTTTTCAAGAAGTTCCATGACTTCTGGCTAAGAACTGCAACCACCTGCAGCAAAACACTTGTCCTGTCGAATACCTACAAATTAAACACACTCCATAAAGCTGCGACAAGGAACTCTAATGGCCTAGGAGATGGACCGCTGACTTTATCACCACTATAAAAGGTTGACATTTGTTGCTTGGCGTTTAATAACTAACATGATGCTGGATGTAGGTATTTGGACCAATCTACCTTCTAAACTCTGTGATTACAAATTAGCAATTGCAGTGAGTTGAACAGAGAACAATCTAGTAAGTGATGATATGATAATATGACAAGATGCAAACATCTTTAACGTGGTGCCAAATATGAACCTTCAAATTAGCCAATGTTAGCAACCGAACAACTCACTTACTAAAGGTGTAATGTTGGTTGATTTTGCGATGAAAACACACACACACACACACACACACACACACACACACACACACACACACACACACACACACACACACACACACACTCACACACACACACTCACACACACACACACACACACACACACACACACACACACACACACACACACACACACACACACACACACACACACACCACAGTCCTCCATTCCTCCCTGACCCGCCCCCTTCTCCACTTCCAACCAATCACAGGCCAACTCACTCGAAAGGTGCATCCAGGCAACAATACAATGGAAAGATGTTACACTATTTTTCTGTAATTTAAGAAACATATACATTGGCCTGAGCCCTGAGGAAGAAAAACTGAAGCTTTACATGTAAACAATGGAGGGACTTTACTCATATTTTTACGGCTTGATCAGTCCAAACGTGTTCCACATGATCAGTCATCAGCTGGTTTTGATCACTCGATCAATGTTTACATATTACATATCTGCTCACACCACCGATCGAGCCCCATTTGGAGCAAAGTATCTCGGCATATGGACAGGGTGAGATGGGGAATGGAACTAACATTATGTTTGGAAGACGTCCCGCTCTCCCATGACAACGTTATGAATATTTACAGTCAGATATATTTTATGTTGCTGTCAGGAGGACTGAGTCACTTTAATAAGTTTGTAAGTCTATAGCCTTGGCCAATGCTAAACTGAGACTGGAGCTCGGTGAAACTTCAATATTTGTAATTGATTTATTAATTTCATCATAATATTCAGTCTCTATTTGGTGCACCATGTGTTGCTAAAAGCACATGATTTGAAACACAGCCTATATTATAATTTTTTTAAATATTTGGACAATATTGGAATGCGAAATTTTGATGAAACAAAGCTGCTACAAACACATTCTTTATTTTAATCGCTTTGTGTGTGTGTGTGTGTGGGGGGGGGGGGATGGGGGGTTGAAGTCAAACAGCACTCATTGTTTCACAACAATATTTGCTGCGAAACGAGGATGTGTTAAATCATCTAGTTCTGGCAGGAAGTTTGACGTGATATTTCCTCCCAAACACAGACAGAAAAAGAAGTTGGCAGGAGGGGCAGCCAGGCCCCACAGCAAATAGTGAAGGTTGGCTGCCAGTGCAGTCTGCATCACCTTCCAGCATGTGTTATTGTTCCTTATTACTGCCCATATTTTTCATCCACTCTCTACGAGCTGTCTCCGGCTCTCTCTGCTCTCCCCCTCCGCCGCCCCGTGTTCGGCATTGTTATGTGAAACGTCTGGATCAAGCCGGCGCTGAGTGAATGACAGACTTTACCGATTTGCACGGAGGCGAGCCTCAGCCTTTTTGGTTGCCTTCTCCAAATTCTACACTTGAAACGGAGGTGCAGCTGAATCAATGCGCTGTTAAATAATGCATGGAGAGGCGATATTTTCTGATAAATTTATAAAACTGTGAATGCTGAGAAAACATTTCCAGGCGAATTGGTCAGTGCGTTTGAGCGTCGTTCAATTTACCTTCATGCTCTCCTCTATTGACCAGCAGGGCGTGGGTAAATGCAGCGGCTCACCTACTGTATTTTTCATCCACAGCTGCATATTGCCATCTTCCCTGCACTCTTCTCACCACCGCACGAGTTCAGCTGCTTCAGCTGTGTCAGCCCGACTTCACTGCGCCCGTCCTCTTCGCACATTAGCCTGATCTTAACCAATGGAAACACGTGTAGTAGGATTCAATCGAGGCCACCAATCAGCCAATTACACCAACATGTCCTAAGGAGGACACTTTTGGTCCGATGCAATCTTTTACTGACCACGGCGAGTGATGAAGTGGGGAAATAAGCTGTCATGCATTTGCAGTGCCAGCAGTTATTCGAGGATTGGATCAATCTCTGAATGATTGCTTTGTTTTGGAGTGAAACAAAAGCATCTCGTCCCGTTTTATCCCTTTTGGGTGCCGCCGAGGGGCTGACTAGGAGCTAAGCCGCAGCTGAGGAATATTATTTCATTTGCATACCGGCAGTGATGTTAGCCTGGGAACGTAAAAGATGATTTGAGATGCAGCAATATGCTTTTTCCCCTACTTATTTTTTAACTACTTTGAGAGCACAGCTGTGAGTACTTTGAGTTTTGACTCATCATAATTTCATTTAAAAAGCTAATTAAAAGGTCATTAACCAAAACTTGTCTATCAGACAGTCTTAATGTCTTCTCTTTTCCAATCTATCATCTTTTTCTAATTAATTGCTTAAGGAGCAGCAGATTTTCGCCTCTTTTGCCAAATTTTTTGTGATGTCCTTTGCAGGCATACATTCAAATTCTTACGAAAACATGTATTCTTAGTTAACATTCCGAGACTTCATCTTAAAACGTTTGTCTATTTTCTTTTGCCGAAAATCACATAACCAGAGTGTATAAAAGTACCAACATTAATTTTGGCATGTTTAGTCTTCCATAAGTGAAGGGCTGGACAGAAAACACATTTTGGAACATCTGATTGAAGACATCGTAGCTCACTATGCAACCAGAGTTTAGGAAATGTGCAAATTTAGGAATTTTTAATTTAGAAAGCAATCAAAATGGTTTATGTTAAATGGAAAAATTTAACTATTTAATGTATTTCTTTATTATATATTTTATTCTTTCTGACGACTTCCTGATGCATCAATCAGATGCAAAAGGACACATATATAACATTATTCATTATGAAACTTGTGAAGCAGAAAGGTTCCACTTAACTTACACCAGCAGATGTTCTTCTCAAGTGCAGCTCATACTTTTATCACATGTTCAGTAATAACTCATCAGTGGACCATTGTTAGTTTAGTATAAGAAGAAGTATACTTGATATACTTGATGCTTGAAGGTCAAACTTACCCTGATTATGAGTATAACATCCTACCGACTGTCACAAGGTTACAAACAAGAACACCAACAATAACATCGGGACAGAGTATTCATCAATTAAAGTTGTAACGGGACAGCTTTGCTCCAATGCCATTAATTGCCAGTAAAGTCTGGGGGAGAGCATGTAATTGGCATTTAACGCTATTGATGGCAGCATGTGGTGGTATTTAGCTGTCGGGCCACAGAAGGGCCATGTGGAGTCAAAAATTGTCAGGGTGGTGGCGAGCCAAATCCTGCAGGAGCTGAAGCATGGCTCAGTGTGATTAGACAGGGTTCTCATCTCGGTGCCAAGCAGAGAGGACACCGAGGTCAGACGTGTGCTACGAGCCGAATAGGCCCGAGATGGCGGCGCTGCACCGATGGCAGCGCGGAGACGTAGGCGTTCGTATAGACATGCCAACGGGCACGGCCTCGGGGCTGTCGAGTAGGCTTGGCAGGTTGATCGTTTGGCGATCTTACCTTTTACATGGTGAATTTTATCTCTTTCCAAGCATGGGTTTTTATCAAACATTGGCATAGTTTAAAGGCATGTGTTGAGGTGATTTCATAAGACCTCAACAGTGTAGTGCGTTCCCAAAACAAAATGGCGCATGAATAATGTATAAACATGGTAATAAGCACCTATTAGAGATGGACACAGTTATTGCCAGGACACAACTGAGAGATGACTGACTTCCCACAACAACTTTTACATTTCTTCCTCCCAATTGGATAAAAATGCTGAATCTGAAAATATAATAAAAGCAAGATTGAAAAAGTCAATTTTTTCCCCCCTTCTCTGTAAGTGGTGACATGAAGAAGAAAAAAGTACTAAGAGCTCTGGAAGTTGATTTGCTGCCAGGGCACTTTTGGGGAAATCAATACAGTAAATGTAAATGATCCATTTCTTTTCTCCCAAACTGCCACTGGTTTGAATGTATATTTATGTGAAAGGTAGGTGTAATTTGATTTTCAAACTCAAATATCTAGCAACTGTTAAGGTCATGTCACTACTCGGGGCCTATGGGAGATTACAAGATGGCTTGCATTTCTTATGTGCATACGCAAGAGATGCTGTGAAGTCAGCATGCCCAGAAAATTAAATTAAAAAGCGAGAGGCCGATGCTGTTATTTAGAAATGATGAAAGCTGCAGATAGAGGGGGCAGCCCATAACAAGGCCTTGAAAAAGAAATAAGAATCAAATTTAAGCATTTTCATTTTTTTTTCTGCTCCTCACATGGGGCTCGGGAGGCGGCTGGGGCGTTTTGCTACAGTGATGCTTTGACTTCATTCCATTTATTTTTCATCTATCTGTAAATGCCTCCAGCGTTTTCCGTCTGGATCAGAAACTGTCTGTCCATTTTCTCTGTTACAACAGTGAGATTACCGTGTGGCGTGTGCTTCGCCTCACAATCGGAGCCATTCACGTTTTCAAGTGCTTTGGAAGGGGATTTCGGCATATCAGGAAAGCCACGCTGGGCGCTCCCCAAAAAACACAGCAGGTGGCTTAATGACGATGGAGCATTCATCCCCTTATTCACTTTATTACTTTTGCCAATATTCAACTGCCCATGTCACCAATACAACAGGTTTTCAACTGATGGTTAAAGCACTTGTGGGTTGTGTGTAGGAAACTCCTTCAAAGTAGCGACAAAAACAAATTTATTCTGAAAAATTAATTGGAAATCGGATGCTTTTTTAGGTCAGTTTCATGGTTTTTAACAGACGGAATTATATAAAAATAGCAAAGCACCATTGACTTTACAGTGTTGAAGTACTCAAGAATCCGTCAATTACAGTCTGGGGTTGACATTATGAATTTCTAAAGATTTCAATGAGTGCTGTATGAAGTGTCAATTAAAGGAAATGTACACATGCCTGTATGTATCCAGCATATAGGTAATGGGATGTCATAATCAGATTACTCTGAAGCAGAAATCTGCAGTAATATTTAAAATCATGTTGTTTTTTTGTCAAAATTGCTCCTGAAAGTATAAAAAAATGCTCTAAAGGCAATGAGAAAATGCATGGAAATAAGTTTAATGTGTTGAATAGTTGCGTATGAAGCAATATCCCCCAGCATCAAGTATTCGGATATAGAGTTACGACTAAAATAAGAATACCGTAATTTCCAAACTATAAGCTGCTACTATTTTTGACATGCTTTGGACCCTGCGGCTTAAACAATGAAGTGGCTAAATTATACATTTTTATTGGTTGAAGAGCTTCATGCTGCCAGTAGATGGGTGATGCGTTCAGTGCATCAGGTAATGCCGACCTTTCTTTTATTCCTTTTAAACATGGTGGGTGCAGCTTATATTCAGATGTTTAAATTATGGTAGAATACATGTATCATCACAGATATTTGTGGCGACAGATCGCTTTGTTTGTAAATAATATACTGGGTACATGTACAAAAGTAGCATTTCATAACATTTATCAAAACACCAGATAAACCAGAAGTGGACGGTCTGAGAATGCTGCTTTGTTCTACAGCAGCGTTGGCATTTTTCTGGCATGCAACTCATATCATGCTCAAACCGTGTTGAACATAATACAAGAAAAACCATCAAATGCTACATATTCACCTTAGTAAGTGAGGCAAAAGTTTACATTTGTCTACAAAATAGTATTGATAGGTTGAAAAAAATGTCCAATTACATGATGGTTATTTGTAATAAACATGAGGTAAAAGTGGCCTCATTTATGCATGAAATTGGTTTTATTTTTATCCAAATGTGTGCATCAGGGGTACATTTCCAGTGCAGTCATCACATTTTAAAATGGGCTGCCACATTTGCATTAGACCTGCACAAAATGGCAACCTGCTGACATAAGAAAAGCTACATGCTAATGTTTGACTGAATTACATTAAAAAGTCA
Source organism: Blennius ocellaris (assembly GCF_963422515.1). NCBI lineage: Eukaryota > Metazoa > Chordata > Actinopteri > Blenniiformes > Blenniidae > Blennius > Blennius ocellaris. The sequence goes on from NC_137672.1 coordinate 9,435,155, forward strand.
GGCAGACGTTCAAAATATAGAAAGAATTCATTGCTCATGTCAATCTGTTGGTGAAAATACAGAAAAGATCAATTGATCCGAACTTATGGGACACATTTAGAAAGCACATGTGTCTAAAATCATTTATATCAATACATAAAATGTTATCAACCAATGAATTGTCCAACCCTACAGCTATTGAAAGAGCTCTTATAAAAGGCAAAAGCAAATGGAGAAAACACTACTGGTAGAGTGAATGTGTCAGCCACAACTCTTTTGACTTATAGCCTTCGTTTCTTCTTTCCTTTCTCCTTCCCGTTTACGTATATTGCCTGTGTTACAAGACACAGCTTCACGGCTGTAATCTTGCCCACCAAGGCTGTGGAACATCCAGCTCTTGAGACTGCGTGAGCATGTTCTGAAATCCCAAAAATCAAAGCAGAATGAAAGCTGTAGAAATAAAAAAAAATAAAAAAAAGACAGGCTTAAAGCCCCGCCTGATGAGACTGCCTGGTTTCTTCCCTTCACTCCCACCATTATCGTTTCTCACCTGAAGAGAGATGAGGAAAAAAAAAAAAAAAAATCTGGATTTTTGTATGTATTTTTTTTGCCTCTTAAGAAAATATAAAGTAAAACCCTTCACTGACATTCCAGCAAATGTGAAAAGCCGAGCTGGTTCAGAAGAAAATCAATGGCTTTGAAGACTGCAGGCATCATGTTGTGTGATTGAAATGGGGGTCACAGTCTTGTGGCACCACTGCTGTCACCTGAGAGCGTTGGACAAAACTCCACTGTTGGTTTTCAGTTTTAGGCAAAATAAGCCCTTAAGTTTGCTCAAATCTTTGCAGAAGAGAAAAAGTAAGTTCTGAAAGGAAGAGAGGATAAGTTTAAAAAAGCTGGTAAAGCTAATATTTGAAACTGTGTTTCAGCAACAACTAATGCAAGTGACAAAATGCGTGTAACTATAATGTCGGTACAACAGTTGCAAGCTGCATACAAAGACTCACTACTATCTGCATTTGGATCCGAATCCCATCTTTAAGATAATATGTACAAAGTTCAGCATCATAACCACAGTGTTCTACTTGGCATGAGACAAAGTAATCTGATTACTTGTGTGAGGCCTCAAAATGTATATTTTTTTCATTTTCGTTTCACTTTCACATGGCAACGTTTTCAAAAGGATGTATGTTTACACAGAAATGGCAAAGATGCTTAAAACAATGTAGGTTTCATATTTGACCACAAGTGGGTGCTGGTTTTTTGGTGTAATGAAACCACACACCTGTATAGAGAACAATACACTATGAACATGAAGAATGGTGAGAACACATTTGGACAGACGGCGAAGTTGTATTGTTATTACGGTGATTCTCAACTATTAAACTACCAAGTACCAGGAGACTATGGACTGGGTTTCAGGACACTAAAGGTGAAAATCACTGGTGGAAGAGGATATGGACTCCACAACAGATAACTTCTCAATAGATCATTTGATGATCTCCCAAATGTAACATAATTTTTGCAGTTTATTGTCCTTCCCACTTTCAGTGTAGATTTGTCTTTTTTTTTTTTTTTTTTGAAGATGACTTTCTGAATCAGATCAGATCCTCCTCCCTCCACCCCCACCCCATTTCCCACGACAATGTTGTCTCCTGCTTTTCGCCTTGAAACCCTCGGATAACTGCCGAGTTCTGTGCGCTCCTTTTATTTCTCAAGTTCATCTTCTCAGCGTGGAGCTCTCGGTGGGAGAATGTGGGCTTTAAGGATCCAGCCAAATGTTAACCATTTATTTGCCTTGGGAGGGTTGCAGCTGCAGCAAATCTCTGAACGTAAACCGATCGCAAAGTTATATGTTTTACCCCAATATTGCCAAAAGAAACAAGAACAGCTGGAGTTGGAGCTATTAAGACTTTGCAAAAATCAAAGACGTTGTACTAGAATTGTGTACTCCAGGCACGTGTGTGTTGAATAGTGCCTTTGTTCACTTATTTATTTTTTTGCTGGTATTTCATACTAACATCTCTGAAGTGTGTTCAGTACATTGCCTGCCCCCACCCCACCCCCACCCCCACTAGTCATGGGTTTAGGTAGGAAACATAGAGACGCCCTGTCACAGATGGCACATTTGTGCTGATAGCTGCAACCCCTGTGGTCCGCAGTCGTGGTTTGCAGTTGCAGGGGAAGTGATTGTGGTGGTGTATGAATAAAAGCTCCTCCTAATCTTCCATCCAATCTGCAGAAAATCAAGATCAGAGCCACTGAACCAAATCTTTGTTTTCTCTGCTCCCCTCAGTGCTCCTCAGGAGCGGAGCTGTCAGTGACGAACGGAGAGGAAGAGAGGAGCGCGGGAGGGGGCGAAGGACGCCGGGGAGGCGTGCTGTGAACGTGTGGGGAACAAAGTGAGAGAGGGAGAGAGGAAGAAAGTCAAAAGATGGAATGTGGAACTGCTCGGTGAGAGCTCGGAGAAATGACCAGGGAGGAGAAGGGTGAGCGGAAATGAGCAGGGGATGGGCACGGAGGACAAGAAAGAGAATTAAGGGAGTCGTCTGCAGCCAGATGGTGCCACTGGGCAGCAAATGGTGTCATCTGTGCACCACTGCGCTTTTGCTGTGATTAAAAAAAAAAAAGAAAAAAAAAAAAGGGATGCAAAAGATGCATATACAGACGTGATAAACAGCGTGAGTTAAACAAAACCCTCTGCTGACGCCGGTGCCAGAAATTAGCTGACGACCACGAAATGAAACAAATGAGCCGGAGTGGCAAATTAAATGCTCATCCTGGGTTGAGCGGTCCAGCTGTGAAGCAAAACTAAACTTTTCTGCTCGAGTAAGGAGACATTTGTGATATTGAGACGGCCTCCTTCCCTAAAGTAAATAACAGAACAAGCCAAGTCATGTGTATCTGGTAAATAACCTTGACTTTGTCATTTGCCCCCAAGAAAAACAATTAAAATTTGCTGAAAGGCGACATTGGCTGGGATTTGAGTCACCCCATATCATATTACCCGTTTACAACTACGACATGCAACCTTTAGCCTGTGGGTCAGAAGGTTCTGGTTCACTCACCCTGCTTTAGTTGAACTGACTGCCGGAGAACTTGTCACTCATCCGGTTTGAAAGCCATTTATGAACAGACTTCTTTTTGTCTTCAGTGCTGGTATAGTCATGACCTCATCCAGCTCGGCTAATTGCATGGTATCTCAACCATGAACAAAAATCCAATTATCATAAAAAAAAAGAACAATTTTAGCAAGCTTACGTGGTGATAAAAACTCATCCATCCATCAGTCCATTGTCAATACTACTTTATCCAAGTTAAAATCGCAGGTCGTTGAAGTCATTCCCAGCTGATCGTCGGTGAAGTCCATCACATAGACATTCACATTAGTGAAGATCCACCAATTAACCTCACATACGTGGAGAACATGCAAACTCCACACAGACAAGCCTGACTATCGCTATGAGGCGAGGCTACTAATCGCTAAACCACCAGACACACAATATATTCACAAATAATGTAAATTGGAAGTAGAATTATTAAAACTGTCAAGAAAATTAAGTATCTCATCTTGAATTAACAATGGTTTCGAGAAACTGCACTTAAAGAAACAGTCTGCTTTCAAGTAGTGGTGAGATTCTTTCTATTAGTTCATGTCAAAAACTTCAAAAGCACATACATACAGAGACTACAACAAATACATACACACATATACAGATCAGTATAAAACACATTTGGTGTTAATCTATATATATCACCAAAATTAATAAGCATAAAAAAATGCAACTAGAAAGAAAAGGAAGCATCTCAGCATCATTGCTGAATTTCAGCACCTTGGACAGCACCACACGTTCAACTGAGGTTGGATCAATGACAATGAAAACCTGCTGGAAAATGTTGATGTTTCCTGCTCTTTATTGGCCAATAGTTGCAATTTATAGTCCATTACTGCCACAATCCCTCATCCATTCACGTTATAGACTGCCATTATTCCCCTCTGAATCACTGTACATTGTGTCATTGCTGTGTTTCAGTAGATATAAAAGTCTCAACAGACAATACAAAATAAATATGAAGCTGGACTAAACTAATTGAGTGCTTTGGAGGCTTTATGGCACCATTTATGTCCATAAATCACAAGACTGAAGAGGCCATAATCTATATGCAGTAGAACCGGATCTGTCCAGGCTACCAGATCTGTGCCTTCTGATGACGTGTCACACTATGATTGGCTGTAATGACATTTCGCATTATCACTGGCTGAAATTTTCTCCGGTCACAGTATGAAGCTAATATTAGCTTTCACAGTTTGCTTCATGGAAAGCTAACAATTGCTGTGTGAGGTGAACAGGAGGCTACGAGTGGATTTTATGCCTCTGAATGTCCGGAAGTGATCTGTCTGGTTTAACTTCCGGAGAGTGCAGTGACTGAACTGGAGCTTCGTCTGATTTTATCAAGTGTCTTTGTTTTGCCCACTTAATGCTGTAAAGACCTGTGATGGGTGACAGTGACATTTAGTCTGTTTCTCATACCTCAAGCAGGTGAAACAACTTGAGTGGTTACCAAGACTGAAGATAAATATTGTGGCCACATGAATGAGAAGGATGAAGCTTTATGATGTGATATTATGACAATTATAGTGTCAAATGGCCATGAATCCCTGTTTGCTTCTAATATATCAGAAGGATAATCTGTGGCTGATTGAGTGCAGTACCACAGTTTATTTACTACTGCATTACAAGATTTTTAAAATATATTCAACAGGAGTCTTTTTAAAAAAAAAACATGTTCAATACATGTTGTTCCAAATTCAAAGACATACTCACTGTGTAAATAGTCGTGATTTCAATATTGCCGAAAATAATCATAATTATGATTTTTTCTATAATCGAGCAGCCCGACATACAATGTCTGTTTTTACTTGAAAAAATATTATATAAATGGCACTTTTGACATATTTCCAATAATCCACTAATCAACCACACATGTTTTTGGACTGTGGGAGAAAAAAAACTGAGAAACCCAGCACATGTACAGAGAGAACCTGAAAACTCCACACAACAACCAAACTGCCGTGCAGCACTATATCATATCAAAATTAAGAAAAATGTGCTTTTTAAATCCAACAAATCATTGTTTAATAACCTTATAAACTAACAAAAGTGAATCAAAGAGTGGTACTGCAGTATGGAAGTGACTGTGAGAGTCATATCCACATTTAGCTGTAAAAATGCACAAAATTGTTTTCTTCATAGAATGAGATGCAAAGTTAAGCAAAGAATTACAAACCAAGCAGAAAAACTTTAAAGCGTAGCGACATTTCACAGGTAAACACCTGGCGAGCGGCTTCTCCTGAAGCCCAAAAGGTAATTCCTGAAGTTAGTCATTTGAATCTGCGCTATAGCTGCTCAATGTTTTCTTTCTTTCCCCTGCTCCACTCCGCCTAAATTGGACTTTCATGAACAGTGACAGTCTCGGTGCACAAGCAGAGGTGTCCTGCAGGCTAAGAATGGAGTGTGTTTTGTTTTTTTTCTTTCCATCCACCCTCGCTGGTTTTTGCAGCCACAGAGCTACTAACTCAATTTCATACCTGGAGACTAGCAGAGACGGAGGTTATGCAGATCTACTGCCACTGAGGATTCCAATGGTTTCTCTCGGTTTAACGCCATTTTCATTTTTATTGAAAAAACAAACAAAAACAAAACAAAAAACACTTTAACAGAAGAAATACATCTATTCAAACTAAAACTAGGATGGCCCAGACAAAAAAATTATACTTTAATGCAAGCTTGTTCTTTATGAATGAACCTTGTGAAGGTTAGATTGACTTTAACTAGTTTTATTTGGATTCTAGATGTTTCTATATCATGAACTCTTCTCACCACCAACTTCACACAGGCCCAAAAATGCCTCGTCAAATGTGAAAAATAGTTGACAATATATGGAAAACTGAGAGAGCAAGACTCCAACACTTTTTTGTACATATTTATAACAGTTCATATTTCCAATTGATGCTATCTTACAATGTGTTCATGTTCAATTCCAGTCTCTACTTCATTATAATCCTGAAAAATCCAAGTCTGTCTTTTTTTTTCATTTTAAACTGTTGTTACATTATCTTAACACATAGGTATGCTCGGGATTCTGTGAGATTTTGTGTTTTGCCCACAGTTGAGACTCATCATATCACTACTTTGTTGATCACCAAGATGTTCAACGTCGATCCTGACCAAAGAATCAAACCCTCGGACATCCACAATCATCCTTTCATAACGCTCAACCACCTGGACCGCAACTGTGACAGCGAGTAAGTGTCTCTCTCTGAAGTTTGGTGTTTCATCACACTGTAAATGAAGATGCTGACCTCAATGACTGATAAGAGTCCATCAACATCATGAGAGTCGGCCCCAAATGGCGTGCCGATGAGAAGAAAAATGCTCCTCCTCCATGTTCTCCTGCCACCAGCAGCTCTTAGCGGAGCAGCAGAGAGTGCTGCCTTACAAAACAGCTCAGGACGAAGTAATTCCACCGATTTCAAGCACGATTTGATCAGTTAGATGAGAATTATTTCACACGAGTGCTTTACATCTATCGTCTGAGGTGAGATGTTTCAGCAGCATTGTTTCAACACAAACATCATGTTGTTTTTCAGAAAACAGGAGCAAGTCAAAGACTCCAACAACAGAATAACTTGAGGAAGAAGACAAGGGATGAATCTGAGAAAGCGACTGACCCCTCCTCCTGAGTCAAGTGAAAGACTCCCAACAACTCAGAATAACTCCAGGAAGAAGACAATGTGCCTCCTTTGACACGTTTTTTTTTTCTCCTGCATTTCAGCCTCTTTATATGGAGATACAGGTCATGATTACTGAAATGGACAGTAGTGCATCTTGGTGGACTAAATACTGAGTCATGCTTAGAAATAACTTCCCAAGATGCAAAGCATAAATACAGCATGTGGACTGATGTATTCATAATGTCGGGACGCCATTGCATTTTTGTCATGACGTTAACAACACAGCTGGATTGTGAAATTGAAGTCTTCTTATTTTCAGGCAGTATGACTCATACTGCCGACTGTCAACCGGAGTCACTGAATCTTTAAAAAAGAAATGCTTAAATTAATTTCATATCGACTTACTGTCTGACTAAATGATGAAAGGTTGGTCGGAGACAGTCGGACGGTGTCGCAGTCGTCTAATTATGATCCTCTCCATGGTGTTCCGAGGAGGATCAAGAACGTTGAAAAGGTGCTTGCAGTGGTTAGATAAAGAGAGTCTTGGCTATTGTGAGTGGCTGATTGAATGTCAGGAGTTGTGCCGAGTGTCACCTCCGCTAATGACACAATTATCAAGCCAATTCAGTTGTCGCTCTTCCTTTCTTTACATTCTTTTTTCCCCCCTGTTGTTGTTTTGAATGCCTGGAAGAGTCAACCAGTCCACAGAAGTGGTTTTAAACTGCGTCGAAGGCAAATTACAATGTAAAGCACTTTGTCTGTGCAAAGCGGTGGAGAGCAGAGCTGCGGATGAATGCTTTCAGATTATTTACTGTCTCAATTTTTTTTATTTTTTTTTTTGTGTCTCTGTGCTTGCTTTCTAATTGCTCTGGTAGGCATTCGTAAAGTTACTGAATTGAATAAAAAGGCCACAAGGGATTGCGCCATTTAGCAAGCCGATGACACAGAAGAAGTGTGAAGCTGAAACAAGAGTCGGTCCTGGAATTGATGGGATGACCTTCATAGAACACACATTACCTCATAGAAACTGGACATATAAGATCTATGTCAAATATTAATTGACACCCATCCTTGAATTTTTCTTTTCTCTAACATGAATACCCTATGGGTACTGTAGATGCAGTTGGAACCTGGAGCCTGTAATGCTGTTGGAGATGTACGTTAGGGTAGACACTGAGGCTGTCCGACCTTCGCATTTCATTTGTATACGGAGTATAAATGAGGCTTAATATAATCTAATAAGTACTTGTATCGGTATTCAGTATGGGAAAGTAACTAAATGTTAGTATGGGTACTTGTCCTTTAAAAAAGTGATATCTGTGAATACCTACAATGTGTATCTCTTGGCTTTTAGGTTTCAATAATTTCACCTAACTGTATCTAAACAGACAGAAAACATCAACCACACTTCCATTCATACACCAGTCGGCACTGTTCAGTTAAAAAAAAAAAAAAATAGATAGATAAAATAAATCAGTGTTTCCTTTGAGAGAAAGAAAACAGTTCACCGACACAAACAGTTCAGCCAAACAAAGTAAGTCAGAGGCCTACGACTTGTAGGTCCTCCTTCTGTGTAATGTGCCTTGTGGACAGGAGTTAAAGCGGTGGTGGAATACCTGCTTCATGCCAGTGTGTGTCCTACAAAGAGGTTAAATGGTTCACGGTGTGTCTGAGTGTGAGTTGCTGTTGACAGGAGCCTTTTTTCCCCCCTCTACTGGCAGCAGGGATGAACAGTGAGCACCCCTGGCTCGGTACCAAGCCATTACTTAATTCATTGACATTTTGTGTAATTGCCTCGGGGCAGTTTGCAGAGGAGGTACAGGGTTCTAATGGGATTAGATTAGAGAAATACAATCACCATTCCACATATAAAGGGGATACACTTTGAGAAGCTCATCAGCTGAAGCGATGCGGGTTTATTTGTACGTATGTGCATGCTCGGGAGTAAACCACACGATTTCTGCAATGCACCTGCATTCTTGTGATGTGGAAAGTGGGTGAGGGGGATGTGTAAATGTAAGGGGGAATTACAGATGTTGAATGGGTTTTTTTTCCTTACGGTTTTATCACGGTGGCTCGCAGTGGCAGCCTCAGCCTCAGAAATGGCCCTGTCAGGGCTCTTGGAAATGTCGATGTGCAGATAATGACATGTTGAAAGCCCCGAACCACCGGCTTGTCACCTGCTGGTAATTGGTTCTCCTACCAGTTTATTGTCTCCAGCTGCTCTGCTCATCACTGATATCCCCCCCCTTTTTTTTTTTTTTAGAAACAGGAAGAGTGAGGGAGAAAGAGACAGAGATAAATATGACGTTTTTTCACATGCGTGTGAGTCCACGCGCACATATGCATGGAGTTTAAAGAGACTGCAGGTGCACATTAGCCCGCGAGTGCGTGTCTGTGCTTGTTAATTTTAATTTGGCATGTCCTTTGGGGTAGCTGGAGAGTGTGGTGAAATAACACCAGGAAACGCAGTTGTTTACTACATTTAAATAGCTCTCGCATAAACACACGCACACACACACACACACACACACACATACACACAGACACAAACACACTGCACTCTATCTTATCTTCCCAGTGACGTTTTCAACTTTTCTGTGTTGCTCAGTGAGATAACTCAAGCAATCCTCAAGTTGATTCAACTTTTTAACCGCAATCTCACATCCTTCAGCATTCAGGAGATTGCAGTGAGTTCAGGTTCACAACCTAAAATATTGAAGCTTAATCTACTGTGGAAAGAGAGCTTCTGTGTCATGTTTCTTTACCCCCCCCTCCAACCATTTTCTTTTTGATGGTTAGGACGATTCACATGTTACACAGCAGTTACTGAACACCGGTGCTGGTTCTTGCCCTTTAGCGGTTATTGCATGGAAGTTTTGTTACAAAGGAAACATCCTTTCACTGCCAGATTTGCTGCACTGGGCACGGAAAGCCTCTAGCATTTAAAAACCTGCGTTTGCAATCAGCCTTTTTTCTTCTTCTTTTTTTTTTTTTTTGTTGCCTTGTCAGCTGATATGTAGGACAGCTGTCGGTTAAAAACTTTTATAGCTTTTTCGACACACATTAAAAATGTGTAATGTGCAAGTGCTACAGAAATAAACAGAAGTGTGTGTGTATGTATGTACGTATGTATATATATATATATATATATATATATATGCGCAGTTTTGGCGTGTGTGTGTGTGCTCGTGCTTTTCTTTTATTCTATTTTTTTTCTATGTTATGTGAAGCACTTTGTGTTGCAATTTTTCTTTGTATAAAAATTACTCTTTAAATAAAATGTCATCATACTTAATTTGAAGTGAAAACGTAAAACTTTAGTTGTGTTTTAGGTGACCGTTTCTGTAGCAACGGTGCTCAGAGCAACTGTCTCTGTGGAAACAAGGGGGAAAAAAATGCAACTTTTCAGAAATGCTGCAATTGCATATGTGCACCATGGCTGTTATGAAAACTAGTGGATCAGATTTTGAGCTGTGGAAGCTATGGTGTATTGTTAGGAGTTCACATTTAAAAACTCCTAATTTTTTGTTATTATTTCGGAATAAAAACAATAATTATACTTTTGAAAACATGCAAGTGAATCCCATTACTTTTAAATCCTAAATCATTATGTGTCTTTGCTGGTAATATTATAGCAATGGTAATATTCTTAGAAGCTAGGGGGGGAAAAAAAGTATTTTCTGAATAATAACACAGTGAAATTGCTCTACCAAAAGGGATTAAAACAAACCAAGGATGCTGGATGCATTTATATAGCTGTTTTGCAGCTACAAATGTTTAATATCTCATCTAAAGTAGAGCTGAGCATCATTTGTTAAGTTATTTTATTTTCTCTGGGTTGAACATCTGTGAAAGTACACATTTGTACTTTTCTTTAAAGTCCAGTAAGTCAGAAGAAAACTTTTTGTTTTAGATTGGCAACAAGTGGTCGATATTAAATGTCATTATTGAGCAGTACACACATAACCTCTGCAGCCTCTTTTCTCTGAGAAGTGAAGAAGTTCCTCTCATTCATCTTGACCTTGCAGTCAGCATGTGTCTCCACTCAAAGGGCACTGGAGATTATGGCAGTTCAGTGATTTTGTCAAAGGATGGCTCCGGTGATGATTTATCAGGCACCCTCTATTAATTTTTCAAACACAAATGATGGTCATGAATCATGCTATAAGCTGACCGCCCCTTTCCTGACCAATGTTGACCTTTGCATACACTTTGAATAGCTAATTTCCAAATGCCTTCGAGTTGCCTAAAAAGCCTCCCCGCAGTTCACGTCCTGACTTTCATGAGTTTGGACTGTGTTGGGAGTTACCTGGGGTCATGCAGAAGTGACACGTGGCGGAAACTTTCAAGCCCGGAGATTACACCATACAGTATGGTGAGCTCGGCATTTCATCTGGCCCTCGTTCATGGCTGTAATTTTGTCTACATGACACTGATGATTGCATTTTCAAGCTGTCCTTGACCTCCCTGGAGCAAGGGCACGTCAGTCTTTTTTGAACAAGCGTCATAATACCTGTGGTTAGAGAGAGAGAGAGAGAAAAAAAAAAAAGGATTGCAGAATTCTTGAGGACTTTACTGGAGTCAACTGCTGCTCAAAAGGGCTGTTTGTGCAGGACTAACTCATGACAGGATGTGTTAACAGGGTTATGACGGGGAGGGGGGGTGGGCAGCTACATTTCATGCCATTTCATCTGTCATGTTAGGATATCAGACGTTTAATGGGGACTGCTCTCAGCCAATGATGTTTAACCAGTTCCCATTATTAGAACAGTTTCACTCTCTGATTTATATCTTCATTTTGACCACTGGATTCTTCTTGTTTTTTTTCTTTTTTCTTTTTGAGCCTTTCCAATTGCCCTCTGCTGCAGGGGATTGAAAGTGGTGAATCTCGAGTCGTGAACTTGTCAGGTGTTGTGAAAATCCACAAGCCTGTGCAATTCATCAGTATCTACATTCAGGGCACACATCCCTTCATCTATCTCACTGGAACTGGAAAAATCAATTGATGTGGCTTGAAAAGTCTGAGGCTTCCTTTTTAGAATGTCTCGGTTTCTTATAATTTCCATTTAACAGGTTGGTGGAAGAAGTTAAACTGTATTAAAGACTTCCTGTTGAAAAAAAGAAAAATATATATATACACCAAAGCAATGTTGGGAAGGTCATACTTTAAATAGGAGATGCTGTAAGTTTCACACATATAAGACTCATTGTGACATTTAGATTACAAATGCATCAATTTGTAAATAGTTGATCATTGAAAATGTGTCAAAGCTGTCCTCAGCTTCGGGGTTAACTCCCTTCCCTCACAGAATGCTGGAAAGCCGGACACAGAACTCAGTTTCTGAGATAAACACTTGTTGCATTTATTTTCCAGTTCCGATTATGTACCGCTTCTTGCTCGACCCGCTCCGCTCCCTCCCTCATCACACTGGGTCAAGCGAGCAGTGCACCCAACCATAAAGGGGACACGCACCCACACACACACACACACTCTGATAACAAAAGGTTTTACTGAAATGTTTTCTGACAGTATATGTGGCAGTGCAATCAAAGAACTAATTTTGAATGTCAGTACATCACAATGTAAGAATGGTGTTTCAATAAAATATCTGGAAAAAAAATAATGTGTGTATTGGCCTAAGTACTTGGTATCGGTGAGAACTGAAATGCAAGTACTCATACACTATTCGTTTTGGAATAAAGTGGTATTGCTCGTGTTTGCTCTTTTATATCAAGGTGATTTGTCCTTTATTTACATTACATGGTGGGATTGGCTCTTGCTCCTGGCAAAGCAGGAAAGCAAGTTCATGTAGTTGAGCATATAAATGTCAAATTTCTAAATTTCAGTTGCCCAAACCTAGCCGCACAACAAAACCATTTGTGTTCATAATCACCATGAAGTCAGGTCCAGATCACCTATTAGAAGTGGCTTCCGTCTACGACGTATACTATACACTCACCAAACACTCCACATCTAATGAAGAAGCATGTGAATATAAAATACTAATTACCCTGAGTGACAGTCAGAAGCAAACAACCAAAACATTTCGTTCAGGATGAGATGGTTCATATGAACAATACTGCAACGTTCAGCAAAACGTTGGACTTGTGTTTGTCCGCAGTACGTTTCATACTTGCACCTGTTGAAGTAACCACTGAGTGTTTCATGTCGATTGAAGACCTGCTATTTCAGAGCTATTAGAGCAGAGGTGTCAAACCGATTTTCTTGCAGTCTTGATAACAAGTTGCAGCCTCAAAACTAAGACAACAGCAATGTTGACGGCTGTTCATTTGTATGACTCAGAGTGCCGGAGAGAAACGAAAGATCACGTGCCTCATGCCTCAATGAGGAACTGTATAAGAAGATGGACAGTATCAACTTGTCTCGTGAAGTTAATGGCTTCCCAAAGACAGGATACCTATAGATGTCATGAGATGGACTCCAAGTGGAAGAAGGAAAAGAGGAAAAAACAACCTGGTGAAGGACTGTGATGAAAGAACTGGAGGAGATGGGACTATCATAGGGCAAAGTGGAAGCCAGAGCTCAGGACACGGCTGGGTGGCAAAGTATTATTGTGGCTTTCTGACACCGATGTGACGAAGAGGTTGAGTGAGAGAGCGTGAAACCAGAGATGAGAGGCAATAGACAGACCAATGTTCATCTTTTGGTATAAAAAAAAAAAAATACATTCAATTGAATATTGCAAACCTCAACAAGACAAAGACAAATAGAGGTAATTTCCAAATTTTTCTTATTGCATCTTGCAAGTTTTTTTCTGACACCCTGTGGTGAAAAAATGAACTGCAGTTATCTGTGAAGAAGTTATTTTTGTACACATGCACAAAAATAATGTCTACCATTTCAGACTCCAACTTTATCTTTGAATTTTTGTTGTATCCAAAAATGTAAGAAATTACTTCATTTTATGCTTCATTTGGGCAAATTTAATGAATCTGATCTTTAACACTGTGACTGGCACTAAGTTTTGATTTATGTCAACCACAGCTCCCAGGCCAGTGCCACTGTAGTAGGCAAACAGGAGCCACCAGTGGAAACAATAAATTAGAAGTGCACTCTTTGTTACGAATATTTTGTAGACATGAACAATCATCTCCAGTTACATTTCTGACCGCGTAATTATACAAATTTGTGCTTCTTTTTTAGCACTGTTGTGTTCCCACCAACTCCGTGAGCTACCTATCAGGCACAATCGCAGGTCAACGCTCGGCTCCATTCAGCAGCCTGTTGCTCACTGTGATGCTGATCAAATAAAAGCTTTGTGAATAAACACGCTGCTGCCTGGCAGGCTGAAATTGAGTCTGATGAGAACAGGTGATAATCCTTCTGCTGGATCATCATGATGAGTGACCTCAACAGCTTCCGCTGACATGGATCAAAACACGCGCACCCATTAATTTCTGCATATGAACAAACAACAACAGCAGCAGCAGCAGCGACGGAGTCTTGTCGGGTGTCACCGTGGGAAGACACATGTCAGCGCTTTCGACAAGCAACAGTTTTATGATGTTTGTTCCCGAGATCGGCACACCCCAGCCGCCGCGCCTCAACTAATTCACGTCTGAATGACACATCTGGTTTCATCAGTGGGCGCCAATCGACACGCAAGATGCAATGCTCCGTGGCAAACTGTGTGTATGTGTGTGTGTGTTGCACTTGAGAGAAACTCATACATTCATTTGATAATGTTGTGTGAAAAGCAGTAATTTATGAGCAAGCTAAAGTGAAAGTATTCACACTTATTCTTTGAACACTTTTCATAGTTTATTTGATTAACGACAGAAAAAATACCGGCAACAAAGAGTATCAGCGGGTATAATAATAATAATAATAAATAAAGGATTAACATATGCCTGAAGGTGTTTTGATTCTTTTATTGTGAACACCATTGAAAAGCCTGAAAGTATGTTTACAGCAGCACAGCTCATTAAAAGCTGCACAGTTTGGCATCACTGTCGAGGCTTTCAAATAGAATGGTCACCTTGCAATTAGGGCTCGGTGACATCGGGATCTAAATGCCGTCTAAAGAGAGGCCCACTGTCTCAGTCTCGTCTCAGTCGATGCTTATTCTTAGCCGAGGACAATTACTGAAATACTGACTCATTAGTTTCCTTCACATCCTTTTCAACAAAGTGTAATCTATCTCCCTTGTAACCACATCCTGTCTGGGATGTTTTCAATTACTCAGTGTGTCCTGTTCTCCGCTTTACCATCTCAGCAGAATTCTCCACCTCCCTTTAAGCGTCCACAGACAGCCGACAGCAGCTGCTTGTCTGTAAACATTATGCCCTCTCCATCACGGCTCAATCCTCAGTCACAGCTACAATACTTGGAAAACAATGTAACTGATGTTGGGTATGTAAGTGTCTCTCAACAAACACAGCACTGCAGCCAATTTGATTTCTTTTCTTTGTTATAATGAAGCTTATTTGGCAAGAAATCTTATATTGTTGGAAAACCGGTAAAATTATGCCACATTATAAAAGGATATGTTTTGGTAGGATGAACAGAAGTGCTGAGTAAATGCATTTACATAACACTATTCAGACACAAGGCAAGCCACAATGGTTTACAAAGAAATACATTAAAAAAAGTATTTTTTTTAATCCAATTCTCTAAATATCATCAGGTAAGAGCTAATAGTGGAACGAGTCCCTGTTTACACAACAACGTTTCAAGTGAAGACACATTTTGAAGACGCATAAAGGGCAGAAACAGTGAAAACAACATAGTTAGCATGCAGAGCAAAATAGGTTAGAAATGGTAACACAGACAGAGACCTTCGAATGGACAGACGAGAAGTTGGATTGCTATTCTAGGTGACTGTCAACTATAAAACTACTGAGTCCCAGGAGAATATGGACTGGGAGTCATAACACTCTGGAGGCCGCCATTGTTGTTGTTGTCATTGTCCATCTACCCGACACGAGCTGAAGAACTATTTACTTGGGCCATAGAGTGCATGTGCAGAAGCCTTGTTCAAGAAAAGGTGCATTTTCCTCGGTTTAAATCAAGACGGAGTCAGAGCGTTTTCAAACATTTGCCCCTTGTTAGCCCTTTTTCAAAGTGGTTCTGAACACCACTGCCGTGTAAACAAACCCCCAAAATGCAACAAAAGCACTTCAATACATTGCTGTCTTAGTTGCCTGACATTGAAAATATGGTAATGAGTTTTTTTATGTGTAAATAAACTATTTTTCTTTCAATAGTGCACCATTTGTAGTAAAAAACTGAGTTTGTGGGATGAGCAACGCAGCTGGTACGACAGGTTGGGCTCATGCAAGACAGCTAATTGTTTGCCATTAACCAATCATCAAACACAAATTCCCTTACTTACAGTAGATTCCCCCACTGTCCAGCCAAGCTATAGAATATTACAAATATTGCCATGTACAAGGTTATTCAGGGGGAAGAAGCTGTATTATTACATTTTCGGTGGACAATATTTCCTATTTCCATAACCTTGGTTATTTTCACCCCCCTTTAGTCATGCATTTTCACAGGATTTACAAGTCCCTTGTATTTCGACCTAAATATATGTATTTGTGATTGTGGCGCTGCTGGGTGCAACGATATCTGCCACTCTCAGCGCCGCTTGGGGGCTTTTGTGTGGCGCTTCAGAAAGGTGTTGTGTCCCTGAGACTCAACACCTCACCAACCAAGACGGATTGCCGGCCGCTCTGCCTCCTGATAAGTCTCTGTGAAATCCCAGAGATGGTGAGGTGGGGGTTGATTAATATTATCAACAACAAGGTGAGAATATCTCTATATTTCTGGAGACATTGTGATAGAGGAAGGTCTTTCAGTAGCAAAAAAAAAAAAAAAAAAAGGTGTCTAAAGGAGTAAATTGTGCTAACAGCATTTGTATCTGCAGAACTGCTAAAACGCACTTTCCAGTTGTCCCCTGCTGCCCTTTTTTTTTTTTTTTTACCTCTGCAACAGTGTAGTCTGTGCAGGTGCATGCTGAAGTGTGGCACACAGTCGCTGATCACTTGTTGGAGAGGCCAGAGGAAGCGGCGTGCGCTGCCAAAACGTCTCATTATCACGTTCAGTGTCGACTTTGACAGCCTCCAATCCCCGAGATTTATCCCCTCCTAAAACTGCCACTTCAAAGTACCCGGCGATCCAAATTTGTCCAACAGTTTGAGCAGACTTATGACGTATTCTTGGTATAACAAGTCCCACAGCTGCTATAGGAAGCAATAGGCAGCACTGAGTGAATTTTATATTGATCGAATTCCTGTCAGTTTCCTTATAGGTTGAGTGACATTTTAGGGATATGCATCTGTGGGATGAGCAGCAGGACACAGAATACATACAAAAATGTTTTTGAGTAATCCCAAACAGTTTATTCTGCCGTTACTGACTCTATTTGTGTATGTCGTACCCATGATACCAGGCTATGGTCGCTGTGCATTGTTCTTTCATGCATTACTGAGTTGAGGCTTCCTGTTTGTATGGAAATATAAGCTGCAGCTCCCCCTAGGATAACCATAGCACCCCCAAGAAATGTGATTTATTTTCTAACCAAAAAGCTGTGTGATGTGATCCAGCCAATCGCTGCAGCGCATGCATTAGCCTTTGAACTTGACTGCTGTTATAATGAGTGCATTTTTCCTGGTGACTGCGTAACTTACTAATAGTAATGAAACATGGAGCGCTTTTTGGAAAGAAAAAAAAACTCAGTGCTCTGAACAACAGACGTATCGTTTTATTCTGAGATCTCATGGTGAGTGATGATTATTGCCTATTTGGTATTTAAGATTCAAATTCTGACTCCTATGCAGTGTTTATTAACATAATTAAATCCACTGAACCTAATATTTTTCTTTCAGTGGAGGTTTTGGTGACTGGCAGCAGTTAGCAAGTGTCTTTGTGTGTGAAGCCGAAATGAAAACCTGCTGAATTTTGCTTACTGTTGCTGTTGAGGCTCCAGTGAAATAGTTGTGTTAAAGATTACATTCAGTGGTGTCTTTAAGTGGCAGGCTTGTAAACCTTTCATCTGTATCACTCTGGCTGAATATCTTGTGTTTGGTGTTGCATAATATTGTTTTAAATAGCCGAGCTTTTACTGCATGTGTGCGTCGCACGCAAAGTGTTCGGCATTACAGTAGAAACTAAACTAGAGACCCTGTCTGGCACTGCCACTGAAGCAAAACTCTAAGCTCTGCTGCTAATCCCACAAATGCACTGTACTTACAATAGTAGTCACACTTACAGGTGGCCTTTGGGTAACCGATGAGCTTCAAATAGATTTTTTTTTTAGGGTTAGGGTGAGGGCAACGTAAGTTTTCCGTTTTCACTCAAAACCATTGTCCCTTGTTGTTGAATCAAGTCCATTCTCACCATAAAGCAAAGCGCTAACCAATGCATCACTGTGCAACCAGGGGCAGAATTTAATCCACCTCACAAAAAAAATGTTATTTAGTTTTTTTGTGCTTTGTTTACAGATGAATTGTACACATTTGCATTTCCCTGCCTATTGTTCTCACACTCATCACATAGAAAAACTGGAAGGCACAGTAACAAAGCGAGATGCGGGGACTTGAGCTGCATGAGGCCAGCGTACGCTATATACCTCCATTCAGGTGTAAATGAGTGTGAAATATTGCAGCGTTATAAAATGCACCGCTGATTGACGTTTCCTAACAATGCAAAGTGACAGACGGGGTTGGCGGCATGATGTGCTGTGAGTGAAGACACATGGAACTAAAACGGTCTTTTTTTCTTTTTTTTTCCAGTGCCAGCTCATCTACTCAGACTGCATCAGTCACTTCATAACACAACAATAAGTGGAAGAAATGGCCACGGTTTTATCTTTTTGTTGAACTTGCAGAAGTCAAGCCGAGATTAGTTGCATTGTATTATTTTACCCACTTTTTTTTAAAACAAATAAAAAAAACTTCATGTACACGTTTTAGGGTTTTTGCAGCCTGCATGAATCAACGAGTTAAAAGGAAATGAGAGTCAGGGAGTGTTACTAACCAATATTAATGCATGATTCATGAGTCCAGTGTGTTGGCTTAATGGTTTAGATCTCAGTTTGGCCCCTAATTTGCAGGATTTTTGGGCCGTTGTGCAAATCTTTTTGTGATATTACTCATGCCAGAATGAATAAAATCCAACAACCTACTTTTATTGGAGTGGAATAACAGTGAAAGGAAAAAATAAAAAATAAAAATAATAACCCTGGAAGACTTTTTTTGCCAAATCAAAATGAAATGAAAAGGAAAGTAAAAGTGAAAAGATGTTGAGATATTGTGCTCCTGTTTTGTCACAAGCTAAACATTCAGCTATAGCTGGAATTGTAAACTAATTATTTAAAAGTTACTGTTGAAGTTAAGTGCGGAAATAACAAAAGGCCAATTCAACATTTTCACATGTAAGCTCTCTCGTGTTGAATCCTCAACTGTCAGGTTTCATCACTTGTTTGTGTGCACTTTAGAGGCAGCTGTATAAATATAAAGTGACTGTAAAAACACAATTCCCTTTTCACCTCAGCTAAAGTGTGAAAAAAAAAAAAAGAAGTAAAAAAGAAAGTGCTGAGAATTGCGCAGCTGGTTCACGCAGGTGAAAACTGCAGCTACGCGAGCTAAGCTTATTCTAAATTTAACCTCCACTGAAATAGCCTGGAGAAGCGTAAAGTGGGAACATTCATAAGAACGGGGTACACAGAGGACACAGAAAAGAAAAAGTCAAGTTTGGCTCACCACAGGGGATAAAGGAAGGTAACTTATCACCAGTTAGCAAGTAGCTTCTGCCCTTTATGAGCAGCCACATAAAAATTCGCTTTAGTCCAATTACTGTCGTTTAGAAGGAAAATGTTCATCATTGCAATGGTAAGCATTGACAAAATAGCTCATGTATTTCTAGGTCATGTTATTGTAATTCTTTAATAACTGCATGGAACACAAACTCTCGAGAAAGCTTTCAAGTGGCAGGGATCATATTTCTTTAACATGAGCTTCTCTGCTAAAACTCCCGGTGCAGACGAGACTTTAAAATCCCCCTCCTTACACGCAAAGCCAGTAATGACCACGCTTCACCCCATCTCAAAGACCCCCATTGTACCCCGTCATCCCAGAAGAGCTTACTCGTGCTTGCTTGAGTAGGACTGAGGGCAGTGTCTTTAACTAACCGCTCTTCTGTGAAACCAGATCCCAGTTTGGGTTCAAGAAGCAGACGGCCTGTCAAATATTAAATAATCTAAGATGGAGGAAGAAAAAAAAACTTTCCTTTTTGATAAGGCTGAAAGTTCGGGCTGCCAGAGCTGACCCTGTGCCATCCTCAAGTTATGCTGATATAGGCCAATACAGGGAGTATTTCCCATGATGCAACGGCCACCTCTCCTTTACTCCCTTTTATACCCGATATGCACTTATATAGCAGTCTTGCATGTTATTAACTCTTTTCTCTTCTTGTGGCTTTTGTCCCATTTGGATGAGTTGCGCCAACTATCTACTCAGGGTTGACAGACTTGACACGACACCGAGTACGACAATATAGCTTCGTCGAGGTTTATGGGCAGCAACTTCACAGATCTACCTCGGCCCCCTGATTGTGGGTCGGCTGCAATAATTATTATCTAGGTTACTTCCCACAACTTGGACCATATATCCTGTAAGATCCTCCAAAATTGAGACGAGTCTTAATTGCCAGCGCCAGCGTTGCCCTTCTCAAGTCACGAAAATAATAGTCGTTCGGTAAGAGATCCATTTTCTCAGTTATACAATAGAGCTGCATTAGATTGAGATAACGACTTAATAAATGTCTTCAAATTATAACTGAAGAAGTTGATTTCATGGCGTGACCTCAGACTCCTCTCAGGAAGAAGACTCGGCCTCCTGAGCCAAACCAGAGCGGTAGAGCGAGGCTTATCTGAGATATCACCCGATACACATAATGAAGTCTCCCTGGCAGCGCTGTACGGCGTTGCCAAGATGGAAAGAGACGCGGTTGACAAGAGAGAGATGGATCTTCTCTCGCCCAGATGTTTTCACAGAAGCAGAGTGCAGATGATGAGACGCGCGCGGCTTTCAGCGGTAACTCCCAGTGATCGTGCGCAGACACAAGGGGGTCAGCTCGCCGCCTGGAGCCTTTTTGTTTACCACGCAAGGCACAGACATTGTTGATAGCCTCCATTATCCAGCTAAACTGGTTCATGTAAAAAGGATAAATACACGTGGATTATTGTAGGTGTGGGGGGGGGGGGGGGGGCACCATCACACAACGACAGAAGTTTATATATCACCTGCCCTGCTTTTTCTTCTTTTTCTGCTGCTCTAATCTATGCGGGACAATATTTCAGACACCACAGAATATGACTGCCATAAATAAAACAGTATTAATCATACCAACTCCCATTTGAGACCCTTCTCACATTTATCAGGCTTTTAATATTAACATAGATTAAGGGCATGTCTCCCACCTTCAGTCACTGTATGTAATCTTGCTCCAGTTAAAGGCTGCTCTTACACCTGGGGTGTGCATAACATCTGAAGCTGGATCAATGCAAATACAATCGGTGTGAGAGATCTATGTATATAGGTAAATCAAATAAATACAAAAAAGAAGAAGAAGCATGTGTGGAAAATGAAACGACAACTTTGATTAGGTAAGAGGGTTAAACTGAATTTTCCATAGTTGCAGTTGTTAACTGCAGGTATACTTTAAATATTTAGAAGGAAACTACTGGATACTACTCATGACTAGATATGCAGTGAGTATGTCTAAAGGATTTTCAGAGGAAAAAGGGATTATGATACTAAAAATAACTGGTAGAAAACCTTTTTTTTTGTTTGCTTCAGAAATAGTGCAATAAGTCAATGAACTATCTAGAATAGGTCTTAATCAAGGAAAGAGCACTGAAAAATATACATTTAGAATTTCATTTCTGACCTTATTTTCTGTACTATAAGTCACAAAAATATGATTTAATATTAACATTACATTTCTTACAGTATGTTATGGACTGTAAGTCACAACCTGGTATAAGTTGCGTCTCTCAAAAAACTCCTTCATGAAGCGGGAAAAAGAAATGCATACCTATACTAGGACACAATTATCTTTTCGTAATTAAATCCATAAGAACTTCTATACATATATTCAGGTTCAGGGGCCACATACAGTCCAGGTTCATCTTGTGTAGGCCAGAATGGTAAAATAGTGCCACAGTAACTAATTCAATTAAATTCAAACTTTGAAGATTTTCTTTGTTGTGATGCAGAATATATGTGATACAACATTTCTATACTTTCACAAAACCAAACAATTGCAGCCACAGAGTAATGCAGGCTCAACATAAAACCAATTCGAACAATGCAAAATGCAGTAAAATGCACAACCTCTTCCTGTAGTTGTTGCATTGCCATGTTTTTACAAACTCGGCCTGACGGCATGGCTTTGAGGCTGGTTTCATAGCAACAAGGTCGCTGGCTTTTGGGCAGCCTCACTGATATCTTGGGTCTCAAGTTCATTCTTAACATAAGCCACACGGCTCCAGTAGTGGTAATTACTAATAGTATTAACCTTCATCATAGCTTCCCCTCATAAAGTATAATTTCTACATTCTCCTATGAAATCCAGAACTTCGAAAGTATGAAATTAAGTTCTCTTTCTAGTCTGGTTTATTCTTGTTTCAATTTTTTCACTATTTCTTCTCCCCCTGAGTTGAAACACGTTGCCAATCACACTTCTATTCCAGTCACTGCTCCAAGCAAGCGCCTCTTAAATGTGAGGGAAGCTTGCATGTTCACGCCAGAGCTTTAACACTGTATTGTAATGTAGCTAAAGTGGTTCCATTTGAGATGAAGTCTACATGATAATGAGCAGGTGTGAGGATGTGTTTATGTGTGCACGTCTGTGACTGCCTTTGTGCGTCTGACAATAGCCTTTGATTGAGGCGATTCAGCAACAATGGGAGACTGAGGTTTAAGCTGCTGAGAAAAAAAAAATAGGATGGAAATTTGGCACATACAGTAGTGGCAGGTACACGTGTGCTCACATAATGTGTCTCCGGCTGTGGATGATGGCGATGTCTCTCGTTTTGCATGTATTTTTCTCTTGAGAAAATACATTTTTGAAACAAAATTCAGGCAAACACATGGTTCACCATCAATGATTGTTTCTTCGTTGTCATCTGGAAAATGTTGTTATACAAGATGAGTCAAAACTTGTTCTAAGGATGACATAAAGGTAGTAGAACCCTGGCATACAGAAAACACAATGACATCAGGAATGTAGAAATCACATTTTTATGGCAATGTGAGCATGTTTGGTTTTATTATCTTGGCGTGCAGAAGGGAAAAAAATCAAAGAGAACCAGAAGATTTCGTTGTATCACAATAGCAATTCTTGGGATCAAGAGTTTAAACTTGCATGAGACCCACAAACCTCTTAAAGGCCATGCAGGTATCAAACTTTGTGACACTGCTATTCACTTATAGTCAATTCCAGATTTCAGTCTACATAATTAACACCATGTATGGCATTTAAGAATCATGCAGACTACTGTGTTCTGCTTCATCACATCTTAACTCAACATGTATCGGCCTATTATCTAATTTATTATTTTCGAGGTGGATTACATAGAAATTAGACTGTTTGCTAGAACTCTGAGTCATCAGCCACAAAGCTACTTTTCCAAACACCCATTCACCCTTCCTCGCTTTTTGTTAAAAAAAAAAAAAAAAGAAGAAGAAGAAAATTAACACATTCAGGTTTGTTTTCATTTCAAAAAGGCTGCTTCTAGCCGCCAAACATCAACAACAAAGCAGAAACCACAAAAAAAAAAAAAAAAAATGGATAAAAGACGAATTTCCTTCAATTTTTAATTATCACTTCCTCCTCTCTTCTGTTTTTTCTTTTGATTTTTCTCAGAGATACACATACTCACTGAAAAGCAAAACAAACAAAAAAACCACATTCAAATACTGGCAAACACAGGAATTGGAAAATCCTATTGTTTTCTGATGTAAATGAAGTGAAAAAGCCATTACCTTGAAATATAAAAACGGGCTTGTTTTGCTTATCTCTACTTCTGGTGAGGACTTTTCAACTGAGGGGGAGACGTGTTAAAACTAAACGACCTTCCACTTTATTGCTTCTACAAGATTGTGGATAAAAAGAATACATAAATGAGGAGGAAAATAACAAAATATATTTGAGGCAGTAAAAATGTTTTGCCCTTGTTCTGCAGTACGGATGGATCTGATAATAAAAAGAAAACAAGACAACAATTATTGGATACATCGTCTTTACAATATTACATATGTTTTTTTTTTCCTGAAGGAAACTGTCTTGAATAAATATCAAATACTTTTTGGAAAGTGAGAGTTTATTACATTTACTGCAGAAATCTTTTTCAGGAGAAACCGATAGCAGGCAAGCAATTGTTTGAGAAATGTATGGAGGGACCTTTGTCACATCTCTGCTCCATTTAGGTGCTGCGCTTCCTGCAGTGGCCTTTGTAGAACATGCGCCCAG
This sequence comes from Blennius ocellaris, assembly GCF_963422515.1. NCBI lineage: Eukaryota > Metazoa > Chordata > Actinopteri > Blenniiformes > Blenniidae > Blennius > Blennius ocellaris. The sequence continues at coordinate 9,459,376 of NC_137672.1, forward strand.
AGCCCACCTTTGGCTAATGGGGAATTCTCCTAAAGGTCACATCAGGATGGAAAGCCAAACAGAGTGGAAGAGGATAATCCCTCTCTCGCTGCTCAAACTTCCTCTCGGGACGCAAATCCGCGCCAAAGCCGAGCGATCACATGACGCACACGTACACAACTCAGCACCTACAAGTTAACTTCCATTTCAACTTCAACAAAAACTGAAGAGAGAGAGAGAGAAGTGAGAAAGGCGATTATGGAACTGTTGTTGGATTGCAGAGTCGTTTGTGTACTTGTGGCTTTAGATGAAGGATCCACAGAGTACCAGGTCACATGAAAACAAGTTCAGGACCGATCACCACCGGTTTGGTCTCAATGTTACAGTGTGACTAGTGGTGATTTTTTTTTCACTGGAGAAGTGGGAATATTCTCAATTTCTGCCTTCTTTTAAAGCAGCTCAGGAACACCATTTTAAAGAAACAGGGGCATGTGATACTTCTTGAGTGAAAATCCATCCATAGTATTTGATCACCGTCACCTAATTACGGTATAATTTATCCGTTGGACTGAGAATATCGCAAAAAAAATTTTAAATAAAAAAATCACTTAAAATGTCCACGATACTTCAAAAACACTGCAACTCAAACAGAATTTGAATCTTGGCCATCAACATTTACCTAGTTTTACACAGAGAAGGAATGTATGCACTCAATTCAAAACAATCAGCTCAACAAGAAATGAAATGATTGCATCAGGTCGGCGTGACCTTGACAACAAAATGTAAGTCATTGACCTTCAAGTGCAATAAAAAAAAGGGGGGGAAACAAAAGACTTACCTGTTTGGCCAGTTGGTTGGGAAGCAGGTAAACGGCAACCAATTCGGTCAAGAACTGTAACGACAATAAATCAAAGCATCAGAGTGTGTAAGACAAACTGACAGGAACACATATTAGATGGCAAGTATGAAAGCACCTGGGCTGATTTATAGAATCGGAAATAAGTGGGGGAGTGGTGGAGTGTGTGAGACACGTGACTGGACAGTGACAATCTGGTGGGCGGACGTGATGTGGTGAGATGTTGAGGGGAAACTAAGCATGCAAGGCTGGTGAAAATGCCCAAGGATGAATTGCCTTACACTGAATAAATGCACCGGATGTATGAGCAAGTGACCACTAATTCTGCTTCTCTTTAACTTCTCTGCCTATTAACGTCGTTTTTATTAGACGCACAAAAGTCGAGAGACGCACAAACAGACAGAGACAAAGTGCCAAGTATATAATCTAAAAATATCCAATTTTAACTAACTGCAATCACTAAGAGAGTCTTTCTGGGGAAATTTAAGATCTGCAGCATGTTAAGTGAAACTTGGAACACAAAGACCTCACTGTTGGCAAGAAATAGAGTACCCTTGGGACAGAGGTCCTTGATGCATAGTGATGCACTGATCAGCTCCGGGTCCCAACGGCTCGCTTTCAAGTCCTTATTCTCGCAGTAGTTATGGCTCCATGCCTCAAGTTACTTGGAAATGTCAAAAGAGACCTATTAGCTTATGATAATGTCTGCCACTATCCAGTATGTCACTTCATACCTACATTGCTGTATGGCCTACTAATGAGACAACTCGGGAGAAAGACACCTCTTGATCCCGAGACGAGAAAATCACACGGTGGCAAGACTGACACAGATGTGAATCCCATGCACAGAGACCATGAAGCAAAGCAAGCGGTTTTGAAAAGTTTTCAGAGCTACGTGATTGTCGGAATTAGCAGATATATTCCACATGGCACTTGAAACCGCAGACACATGTCACTTGTTTGTCAATGATTTATTTCAGGCTCGGAATGTCCTGCGATGTGATAACACATACTGTAGATGCTGGCGATATCTTCCAGCGGCCAAAACCAAGATTAAACCCAAGTTGTAATTTCTCACTGTCATTCGGTTGTATTGTTTCATTTTCGCCGAGAGGCTGGCGGACAGCGAGAGACTGTGGCGAGTTCACAGCCCCTCATAATTGTTGGCAAGAGTGGCAGAGTGATTTCTGTTGCCACTAAACCCTCCTGTGAGATTCACAGCTTGAGCCTTGGGACCACCGCCAAACTAGTTTAAGGTCACCTTGCTGAACAAGCTGGCAGGAAGCAGAAAGCTCCCGTACAGCTGCTCATCCAACACGCTCCTCTCGTCGACATTCAGCTTGAAAGGAGGGGGGGGGGGGGGGAAGGGGGGTTTGCTGGCAATCATCTGTCTCGCCAAGCGACCCACTCGTCAACTGCATCACTCCCACATCTTTGCAAAAAGCGGTTTCATTTTTCACCTTCCCAGAGAACGGCTCTGGCCTCCCCATTCTGCCCCTTCCCTGAACCTTACAAACCATTTCCCATCGCTGTTATGTCGAGCCCGTGCTCCACCTAACAAGGTCCTGCTGACCTCAAGCTTGTGTCCTCTTCAGCCGTGGCCTTGGAAGCCAGTCTCCGCCGCAGGGTTTGCAAGTTTAATTAACCCCGAACCCGGATGAAGCCAGTTTTTCGACAGCTTTCGAGCATCTGGGCTGCCTGCAAGTGGTGGAGCAATATCATCCAGAGCCATACACCTGTCTGTCTTCACGGCATAAAGCGGACAAATTAAGGGTAACAGCTCATCACTGGATGTCCCTCCTTGACAGAAAAATGACTAACATTACAGGACATCGTGTTTTCCCCTCCCCATTACGCCGCACTGCATTTCCATAATGTCGAGGAACAGGGATGGATCGCTCTTAACAAGTGTTTTAGAATCTGTTTAGGGAAGATTGTAAAGCAAACACTATGCCTCTTGGCTTACAGAGCCTACCTGAATTCAGCAAAAAAAGTTACATTTTCAGGGATTTTGTCTCATTAATCCTTGATCAAACACTTTATATACAAAAGACCCACGGTGGCCAGCATGGGGTTGTGGGGGTCTGAGGTTAATCCCAGATGACAAGAGGTCAAATGCAGGGTCCACCTCAGAGCGGGTATCATGGCAAGACATACAACCACACATTTCAAAACACAAAAAACACCCACAAACACATTCGTCTACAAACTGTGAGTCTGGAGGAACCTGTGGCTCTTTAAATGGGAAATGGATTTCCCTCATATAGTCATTTTTCGCTTCTTTAGAAGCATCATAAGCCATGCATGCTTTAGTACTCATTAACGCACAACAGCGATGACGGCGATGAAAATATTCAATCAATTCATTGAGAGCATGTTGTGGTTTCATGGGAAGAGGGGCAATCTCACTGTACAGATGATGGAAAATACAAAAAAGGGTAAACTAGATGAAGGATTTCAGACTTGTTAAGTCTAAACAGAACAACCTATACAAATATGTAGACATTTGGTGAGTGGATAACAAGAGCTGTTCAATTTTTTTTTAAGAGGAGGTCATGGTTCGAGTTTTTTGAATCACATCATCTCTAAAGTAGGACTTCCCCAAACACCAAACAGGAATTTCTCCATTTTATTTGCAGTGTGAAAGTCCAATTCTTTTATACTTGGCAAGTACCAGGTTTTCTAAGCCCCTCGGTTGGAGTTTGTGAGATGTTTTGAATGTTATTGAGACCCTGGGCATAATAAAGCTGTATAGAAGATGGATGGATGGGTTTCTCTTGTAAACGTTGAAAAGCTGAATACAATGTTCCACTTCTTCCTCAGGCGGAGAAGCACTTATCATGACTACAAATCTGACCTTTATTCACCTTTACTGGTGGAGGGCCCTTTTAAAGGGATAAATTGTAGTTTAATGATACATTTAGCAAGCGCGGCTTCATGGATCGATCGGTCAGACGCTTTGAACAAAATGTTTCTTTCATTCCCTTTTAATACCTCCAAACTTTTTTAAAACTAGCACAGCATTTAATTTGAGTGAATACATTTCAAAACATCATCAAATAGTCCAGACTCTCTTGGGCAAACCCGCCGTGCTTTCAAAGTTCAGCAGTTAAATGAACAGATAAGTGAGCATGTTTTTTTTTTTTTTTCTTTATTTCCCAGCATGTTATCAAATGATCCATCATTTGTATGCATGAGGGTTGAAAGGAAAACATATTGAAGGGAAATATAACCCCGATCTCTCCTCACAGATATGGGTCAGCTATATTTCAGACATCAATGAGATTTTCTTATTTCAGGACATGCGCAAGGGGCAAGCCCGCGGAGGGGAGAAGCCGCATTCAGCTCACGGCTGCGGACGTGAAGAAAGCTGATCGCTGGCAGACGTAACCAATTCAAAGTCGACTTTAGGGAAAGGAAATCTAATTAACATAATGACAAACGGAATGGAGCAAAGACAGGAAAGAGGATTGTTTATACTTGCTGGTTGGAGAAGAGGAGCGATCTGTGTCAAGACGACGCCGAGGAAGAACCTCAGACATGCAGCGAGACGGTGAAAGTTCACGGGTCACACAGTCCTACTACGCCTGATGAAAGACCTGAGATCTTTTTGTCTCGCTAACGAATGCTGACTAATGTCTATAAATATTTGATCGCCGCAGTTGAGAAAGTGAAATCGGGAGGTCAGCAATCCAAGTGCCGTACGTCTGATTTAATTAGAATACTATAAATAATGAAGTCGTGAAAACAGGAGTTGGGTTTGTTACGGCTCCCCCGTGGATTCGCCTGCCTTCTCTTCTCAAAACTTCCCAGGACTTCCACTTTAGTTTAAGATGACCCGCATGAAATTTTTAGCCCCGGACTCGGATGACAGGTGGAATCTAATTTGTGGGACGCGTTCGGGAGGAAGTGAAATGGGAAGGAAAAGAGCGGAATCCAACAGCTATGTCAGCAGCGCTCCGTGAATACCTGGGCAGTGCGGCACCTTGGAGTTTTTGTCACCGCTGTCACGCATCACTGTCTCATGAAATTGGAAACACAGAGAAATACAAATCTTGACATTGCCGGATATCTGTATGACATTGGCCGCGTTAAACTGACTGGCGCAGTGTGCATATGCAAGCACTTGCCGGTTTGCATACCAAACAATGGCCTTTTCTGTGGGAGCAATTCACGCATTACAACCGAGACAAAGAAGCAGCTGTGGATGTGAGTTTTTGTCCTTCCGACAATATTATCAAATCATCCAAATCTGCATCCAGCCCTTCTCGCCAGTGACTGTCAGGATCCGGGGGCATGCATTAATTATATCCTCTTTGCCAGGTCACCGGCAGGGCCAGAGGACATTGGGAATAATTCATTGCATCAGTGGAGCTGTCGGACCCCAGCGGATAAGGAGACCTGTTGATGAGGGCACAGGGCACAGTCCTCCTCTGGAAACACTCATACCTACACTCACAAAGTCTCCAGCTCCCACCTTCTTCTGCCCTCCTTCTGCCCTCCTACTCCTCACTCCTACTTCTTTCCCTCCTGGATGTCAAGGGGTTGTGAGGAGGAGGAAGCGTGTCTTTCTTCTTCTCCTTTCTCAGTGGGACACCCTCTTAAGACACAGCAGCGCTTCATGATTATTATTCCCTCCCTTCTCCTCCCCAAGGTCTCTTTAGCAGCTAACTTCTATCCTCCCGTTTCTCAAGTAAAGTCACCTTACCCGCCAGTTTCAATGGCGGTGAAGAAGTCTCATCCGGGAGGAGATGGAAACAAACTCAGAGGAGGAAAAAGTGACACCGATTCTCCTTTAACCACTTCCTGAAATACTGGTAAATCAAATGTTTAACCCCAAGTGATGTCATTAAAGTATATTCTTAAATTGTTTTTTTTTAAACTTGCTTGACTCATTCAAGACTTAAGCAGTAAATACATGTAATATATAAATATTAGATCAGATACAGCTGTTATTAGATTTGTTTTTTAAATTGTGTCCATATCTTGCATATGTAGGATCAACAAAAATTAAAATGCGACAGACTGGATGCATCCTGCAGCTCTTGAGCCACATGTCTCTTTTTCTCTAGGGTGTGAACATTTTAGTTTAGGATTCACATACAGCCCATTTTCATCTTGAGTGGACTGGCCTGGTAATCAACCTTTAAATGTAAACATTTTAAGAGTTGTTTTTGTTGTTATGCAGAGTATACATGATATATACATGCAAAACCAAACAATTGCAACTGGAAATTAGTATCAACATGAAGTCAATTTTGAGGAAGACCTTTTGGTGGGAAATACAATGAAATGTCAAAAAAAAAAACTTCTCCTAAAACTGTTGCATTACATACATTTATACAAACTCACACTAACAGAATGACCTTGAAGCTAATGCTCGTTAGTTAGTTAGTTAGCGAGCAATTATGGCAACATCATCGATGTCTATGTTGTATTATGTCCACTATTTAGAAATGTGTTTTTAAAAATATCAATGTTATCCTATAAATGTTTACAATTTGCTTGATGGTTGGGCAGGCCAGATTAGAGCCGCTTTGTCTGCCTGTTTTGTCCAACAGGTCTTATGTTTGATACCCCTGAGGCTGAAGCCTCTCTGTGGCAGCTGAAGGTTTTACAAAAATTTGTGTTTTAAAAAAAAGAAAAGAAAGAAAGAAAAAATAAAGAAAAGCCAGCCAAAAGCAGCTAAACTTTCTGAAATAGTCCACATGGTTTAAAAAAAACCCAGCAAAAACCAAACAGTTAAAAACCATTAAAACTATGCATTTACATTAAAAAATAATAATAATAAAAAAAGACTAGTGTAAAACGGCTCACATGGCCAAAACAACTACACAAAAATGATGATAAAAGGGTTTAAAATGGTTAAAATGTAAAACAAACAGCAGTGTACTGAATTGTAGTTCTGAGGTTTCATAACTACAAGTATACGATAGCTTTGCAGCTCCAGATAAATTTGATTTGATGTAAAGTGGTTTCATAGATGTTTGCCAAAATACCAATTTTGAACCCAAATTTAAAGCAAAGCGTCTGGATTTCAAAATTTGAAAATTTGATCATTTTGGGGCTTTCAGGTAAAATTGATAAAAAAAAAAAAGGAGACAGATTTAGAACTGATTCGATTCAGGATCGAGACATGATTGATCTCTCGCAGTGTCTAATCCAGCGTGTGGCTGGCTGAACAAAAGCTGTGGATGAGGCGCAGCGAGGCCGGCAGCTCGCTGCAATCAGGGAATTCAGCTAATGATGAGAGTGCCAGGTGTATCGCCAGGTGTGGTTGATTAGAGCGAATGAAACGTGCAGTGAAGGTGACAACCGGCGCTGCGATCTCACCGAGAGCGGAGGGGAAATTTGGTGATCAATGTGGCGCAGAGGACAAAAAAAATCAGAGCGATCTGCAAGCCGACGGTGACTGACAACAACAAAAACATTTTTTTTGTATCCCCCTGGGTGTAGAGGAGTTTCTGCATGTTGATTCACTCTGGAATCAAAAAAGTAAGCTTCGCTATGTGACAAAGGACGCCTTTAAACTCAGGGTTTCATGTTGGAATGAATCTAATCTGATTAAACTTTGCTGCACCTTAGATCTGCAGTTTCACGCTCCTGACAAATAGAAAACCATTCTGACGGTGCTTACCTTTATGGGGAACAAAGAGCCATTAGGTTCACTACAGCATGCACTTTATTTAAATGCCCTGTTTCGGAGTAGGCAATAAACTGTTTCCGAAAAGAGTAATTGTTTTTTAGACAGTTACGAGTGAATTCATTGGCCCATTAGAAACCAAACCAACAAACGTGCACCCATTTAGCTTAGGGAAGGTAAATTTGATACCTTGAGGAGCTTCTTCCCATCACTTTGTTAAATTAAATTATGTACAGATCGGAACAGACAGTGGAAAAAAAATAGCAGGACCGGGAACGAACACAATAATTCAGCATTTCTGTCAATATCACAGATACTTTTTTATATACACATATTGGTTGCGTGATTTTTATTTTGATCATCTAGGTAACTGAAAATGAAAAAAAAAAGAAATAGGTTGGAGAACTTTACATATTAAGCATCGACGCATACAAGGAATATTATATTGGTAGTGTTTGAAGGATGTCACTTTTTTGCAAAAGAACTGGAAATGTGTATATATATATATATATATATATATATACGGTATATATATATATTTTTTTTTATTTATAGTAAGTAAAAAAAATGTGTGTGTGTGTGTGTGGAGTTGATTGTTATGTAAAGACTGAATACTGCTTTTAAAGATATTTTAGCTACACTTTCCACCCACTGCACACATTCATTAATTCATTAGTGTTTGTCCACCCAGAAAATTGCATAAATTACACTGAGACACTTTTTGTGTCACCGAATCTTCTGATTAGTACTAACCTAAAAACATGTATTTGAGGTTAGTGAAGTTAAGGGAAAAAAAAAAAAAAAAAACTTAATTTGAGCTGTATTGATCTTATTCAGCCCCACCCACTGTCAATTCTCCATTCTTCTGCATTTTGTCTTCAGCATTTCCAGTTACCAAAAATGACATTGTGGTGGACAACAACGTAGTGTTTGACAAATTGGACACATTTTTTCATGGATCTGTGTAAAAGATGGAACCTACACACTTTAGATCATCTCCGTTCTACTACCCATTGAGCAAAATCCTATGGAAACACATTAAGAGACAGTTACATGGATTATTGAAACCTGAAAGCCAAGAGATACACATTGTAGGTATTCACCAATATCACTTATTTAAAGGACAAGTACCCATACACAGCAAAAAGCAAAGGGTTGAATTAACTCCCACCGTGGGAGGTAATTCCACTCTGGGCTTTTTGCAGTGCACTAACCTTTAGTAACGGAATACCGATACAAATAGTATAGCCAAGACTCTCTTTATCTAACTCGATGCGCCTCAGAACACCATGGAGAGGATCATAATTAGACGACTGCGACACCGTCCCGACTGTCTCCGACCAACCTTTCATCATTTAGTCAACTATCATCAAGTCTCTTTTTTAAAGATTCGCAGCAACTCCGGTTGACAGTTGGCAGTATGAGTCATACTGCCTGAAAATAAAAAAAACTTCAATGTGGCTTTGAATATGCAAGATCATTGTTTGATCACAGTGGGAAGACATCGGTTTGGCGTCCAAGTCGGGTTTTAGTGTTCATGTTGCATGTTCTTTTTGTGGATGTATGGGACTTCCTCAGGTTACCTCCCACACTCCATGGAAATTGAAATATTACAAAGGATATATTATATAAACATAAAACATTGCACATATATATATATATAAAAAAAAAAAAGCCCTTCGATTGGGAGTTTACTTGCGTACTTGTGACATCTTTCCATGTCTGAATGAACAATTCTCCAGCTGATCAACACCACAACCAAAGAGCAGAGGTGAAAATTAAACTTCTTGTGGTTCTTCTCATATCTTCACTGAAAAACCCACAAAGCATTCAGATTATTGTGAAAGACGAACAACCTTTGTATTTGTGTGTTTAATTGCTCTGATTTTTAAAGAACTATTCTGAGAGGGTTTCTGTACATGGAGGCCACAAGCTTTTTCTGACATTTTTGCCCGTATTTGCATCAAGATGTCTTCGCATAATGACACTCATTCATGAGGACATTGTATGTGTAAATCGGATTTAAGAAGACCTACATTCATTTCAATGTCAAAACTGGTATTTCTCAGTGTGGAATTTGCTGTAGCAACCTCATGCTGGTATTCATTTTAGTCATCAGCATATTCATTCTTGCTTGAAATACAACTGTATGGCTTGTCTGTTCAGGCATGGCAAAACAATTTGTGTTTGCATCTCTTTGAACTTACATTGGGTTTTCTAATTATGTGGGCCACTGTAGGACGCCAGCTCGTGTCAGGGCAATGGAAGGTGGAGCTCAGGGGTGATTTGACAGTGGCATATTCTGTATGACCCCAAGGCAAACTCAACCAATTTTACTTAAGCCTCACTTGATGTTTCTCATATTGTCTGCACATCATTCAATTTCAGTTAAACATGAGGGTGGGATGAAGTTCTGCACTCTCCTCTCCTAACTATCATGGTCAAACTCCACCGCTCTCCTTCTGCTTATTAGATGCGGATCGTAACACATCTGCACATCGTCTTTCATGGAATTCTACCTCGGAAGCTTAGTTTCCTGAAATCTTGGTGGAAAGACTCCAGTATGTTTGCAGTTCTTCCACTAATACCAGTCTTAATGGGAAGCACTCTTGCAAAATAACGTTCAGGGATGACTTGGCTTTAGGGGTGGATCATAGGAACAACACATAAGAGGTAATTGTGATCATAACCATTTACTGAAAGTGAGGGGCTTTGCAAATAAATGGGCATTTGCAAAAACCAATTCAAAAACTAATACCTTTAAAATTACCTAAAGCTACAACTGCATTGCTGTGGTTATTAGACCTAGGCAAAGAGGTTTCCTTCTTTTAATGCTCGGAGAACAATATTAACTCTTGTGTTGGGTTCCATTTATTATCATTGGGTAGACTTTATGCCGGATCACTTTCCAGCACCTCCAGAGGCAGGTCATTCTCTGCTCCACAAAACACATTTAGACATAGTCACACGCATGGCTCGATCTTGGTGGACATCACAGAACCAAAGGAAAAGTGGGGCAGTGTCTGTCTCACAGGTTTTGTTTGAAAGTATATATCTAACGTTATACCTGAAATGTAATATTCTCCATAATGCGGCCTGCACAAGAAAAAATGTCACTTTGACATCAGAACAATGAAGTAATCATATGGGGTTGTATGGTGTAGTGTCATCACGTTCATCGTGATCACATTGCATCATCAAGCTCGTATTATCATATTGCCTTAATATGTCATGATCAAGAATATATTACATGTACCAGATTCTGATGATATAGTAATCTATCATCGTTAGATGGCATCGTTGATCATATATCACATTGTTGTCCCTGTCGTTCCTACTTGCATCCTCACGTATGATTGTAACATATCGTATATATCAATAGAGGGCTACAATTCACAAAACAAAGTGTGGAAGTGTTTCAAAGGCCCACAATCCTTTATTCCTTTGACTGCTAATGTGACCATTAATGCAAATCAGGTGATTCAAAAGTTCTTTTCTTCTGGCTTTACTTTGGATTGAAGTGACATTTAGACAAGTTAATGTTATGCATACCTAACCTCAGTTTTTATGGCCAGTGCATCAGTTTAAAGTCAAGTCACTCTGCCAAGTCAAATCAGGTCGTTTCAGCACAGGGAATCAAATAAACTTCATTCTGTCTCGGTGCAAACAAGCAGTAACACCCAACCCAGTTGCATTAACTCTGCCATCCCGTCATTTCTGCTGTCTTTCCTGATTACGGATCAAACGGAAACACAGACGTCTTGTTCCAGCAGAGCACTTAAGAGCGGCGTGCAGACTTTTCAGATAGCACTTGGCAGTTTGCAGGTTTGATGAAGACTGAGAATGGAGCCTCACATAGGTGTCTGCCTCAGGCAATGTGCAGTCAAGTACAAGTGGAAATGCACATTTCTCCTGCAGTATCCCCCGAGGCACAAAATTGGTCAACACCACAAAAACGGAAGGAGGGTGGTTTTTTTGTTTTTTTTTTTATTCCTGACCGGCTTTTTCCTCAAATCCACCAGCAGATCTGTCAAAACTTCAAACTTTTCCTGACAGGAGGGTGATGCAAGGACGGTGAAAGCTGAATGGATTCTATGCAAAAAAAACGTGGAGGAAAAACAAGACCTATAAATGTCAGATTCCTCGAGATATCTGATACAACCCGGAGCTGCAATCTGTATTTGCAGGTCCCGCTGTGTCACCCAACAGAAACACCGTGTGGGTCGGATTGAAAAGCAGTGTAGGTTTGTGGGCTCAGAGATTGAGGAACAGAGACAAAGAGACTTGAGAGAGCTACAAAAGAGAAGTAGAATACTACACACAGAGAAAATATTTTGGCATCCACTCAAATATATGTTCTTTGTGCCGAAGCATTGAAGGCTACAGCGAGCGCTTTTCATCCTGACACCACATCTTGAGCTCCCCTCGACCTCTGAGCACTCCATTCTTCAAGGTCATCCATGTGTGCACAATATCTGCCGCTGTTCTATTTGCTCCCGACGCCACGCACCTCCCCATCACTAAGTGTGTGAAATATTAAGCAGCAGTGGAATTGGACAGGGGCTTTAAACTGCTTTGAGCAGATGCTCTGTGCTTTTAAGTGCTGAATAATATATTTTGGTTCAATGTCTCTGTCTCCATTAATGCCCCAGCTAAACGCTGCTGGGATTTCACGTGTGCGTTATTATTTCTCATAAACACCACTCACACCCTGACAATCAAGTTGCGTCGGCAACCCGGTTCTGCAAGAGCACTCACGCACGTGAATACACGCGCGCGCCTCCACGTGCATGCGTCGGTCATTCTCCTGAGGATATTTTGGCGTTGCGGAGTCAGTGAGGCGCGTACCCTGACGGTCAAAATCACCTGCTGCCCAAAGGAACATTAAACTTAATTTTAGGAGTAATGGATCTCATCAGTCAGTGAACCTAAAGCATTATAGTCCGACACGCTTGGGCGCTCGGTCATTAATTCAGTCGTAGTGATACTTTGTCACAAGCATTGACCGCCTGCAATTACAGGAGCCACCATAGAACCAGATCTATTTTTACTTTTTTTTTTTTTTTTTTTTTGCGAGTCTAATCACATTTTAAGCTACATTTTCTTTCAGCAGAATGGCCTCGCATGGATGCTTCAGCATTACCTGATGCATGTAAGAGACTGTTAATTTATTACTTTTCTTCTTTTAGGGTTGATACAAGAAGTAAAATGCAATTAGGAAGCCAGCCCTTTTGCTCACAGTTGCAGTTAATATATATATATATATATATATATATGCTTTATCTTATTGCTTGTCGTCACTTTGCCTTTGTCATTTAACACTAATCCTCATCTTACAAGCCGAGTGTTTGTTCTCTTTGGTCACACTGCACAGCACCTTTCAGCTTTACCCTCTAAAAACCTTTTTGTGAGAACCATTTATCATCTAAGTGGTTTGACAGAGGAGGGAACACATCTCTCGAGCCCTGCTGATGTAGCCGCCTTACTGTTATTCAATTACGGCGCAGCTTGCTTCCCGGAGACCGCAAAGGCTAACAAGCCCCCCCCCCCGCACCACCACCACCCTATTCCAGGAAGTACGAGAGGCGATGATCTGCAGTCATGTCAAGGTTCACTGAGACACTAATGCTAAGACAGTAACCTCCCCCTCCCTGCGACACCTCTAATCCTTCAACAACCAGGTCGATCCTCGCCTTGCCGATCGATGGCCATTGACAGGTTTAATTGATTTCTGTGGGAAAGGGATGCAGGCTCATCCTGCTAAAAGCCCACAGCCACACAGAGTCCCACACTCACACACACACATGCAGCAACATGGAGATGTGGCTGTATGCATCTGCGGTGTGCCGTGTAGACTGAACATAGATCAGGAGGCCAGAAGAGACCTGGGTTACTAATAGCTGTTCACACTGCTGATGAGTGTTTGAGTCTGACATTTTTCCCCTTCCACGTGGGATGGGAATGTAATTTGAGACTAGACTGATCATAAATAGTCGAAAATCAAATCCTCCCCCGATATGAGACCTACACGTGCTTTACAAATGAATAATCCAATCAGAATTTGTCATGCTCGGTGTCACATAAATTACTATATGATTCACCTAGCACAAGCAGCAAAGGTCTTAGTTGAAAAAAAAATAAAAAATTTTTAAAAATGTGACTTGCGATGGTGCTTTATTTTTACTCATGTCTCCTTTTGATATCACTATCTGATATCTGATCACATTAGGGTTTCCTCCTGCTTTGGACAGGAACGGTCTGATTTACAGCCTCTGTAAGCCTGAAAAGTGGTAAGATCTAATCCCACACAGGGAGCCTTTATCTAATCCTTTGATGATTGGACATCTCCATCACTGATTTGAGATCTCACCACACTCGCTGTGTGTAATTTACATGGTTGAAGTTATTAGCCTTGACGACCCGGGGCAAAAATTAACAGCTGTGTCTTTCTTGACCCCTTGTCCTCACAGTCTTTTGAGAATATGAACAGTTTTATTTTCTTTGACAGAACAGAATGGCAGCAGGGTTGGAACATGTAATACATGAGCACAACAATAAGGAATGTAGGTGTTGCATTTTATTTTATGATACATAAAGAGGGATTCAATAATACCTTTTTTGCAGTATTTAGGTTTTGTAATGTTAGCGACTTTCTGGTGAAACATCTGCAATGTGTGATTTATTGGGACTTATTTTTTTATATTTTGGTTTGACGCCAAGTGAAACCAAAGATAGCATTGTCCGTACCAACGAGATACTGACACAATACTGATGCAATATCAATGAAATCTGATCTGATAAAATACTGAGACCTTTTTCAGAAGTCTCCAGGTCTTGGCGGTGTTCCACACTCAAACCGTATCTCAGCTCTGCTCTTGGGGCTTTTATGCAATTGGAGTTCACAAAACTATGTCAGAAACAGACACTTCCTGCCTCCCTGTGAAGAGTATGTCCTTTAAATAGAACATCAGCATTTTGGGATAATAAAAAAAAAAACCAACAAAAAAAACCAAACTGATAAAGTGTAAATATACATCTTTTAACACAGAAACGGATGTGAAAAAAGACAAATTTATTATTTGAAGTGTTTTTAGTTTTCCATCCAGATTCAATTGGAAAGCAGACACCAAATGTTTCCACCAAATACCATTCATTAGACTCAAAAAATCAGTGTGCTCAATCTGATGAATGAGCCGACTCAATGAGCCACAATCTGGAAAAATGATGAACACTAATATCCTGTAGTTGGGAGAAAAGGCATTTTTATGCACTACATACATAGAAAAATGCATATGTGCATGGTGAGAGCCTGCTCTAATGTTGAAATATACTGTAAGGTTCCGGTAACATGATAACATCTTAAATGAAATCGCATTGTTTTTGTGTTTTCAGTTCAAAAAGTTTTGCATTTACATGTCAACATTTTATAAACTATGTTCATATACAGGGAAACTGAAAGGCATTGCGGTTTTCATGTAAGGCCACTGATGGTTGGTGTTTGTTGTTTTGAAAATGAAATTGCAGACACATGCTCACAGAGAACAATATGCAGTAGCAGTGTTTTCGAAAAGTTTCCATGGAGACGGTGTTTTCAAAAAGTTCTGCCTTCGGAGCCAATTTACCAAAAGTATTTACAAATTGAACACATGTATGGAGACATCACGAGCCATGTGTCAGCTTTGCATAGAGTTGGGCTAAAACTGGATGAACAGCTGCATATGTCTCCATATTGATTTGACGTTTTAGAGTCCGTTTTAAAAAATTTTTCCACGTGGCATAACGACGAGGAAGTTGCTCCACACTAAAGAAAAAGATTCACACTGGAAACTGACTGTGGAAATGCTGATAGAAATGTCAACCTTGACTGCTATGAACGTGAGCCGAAGCCAGATAAAAGTAATGTTTGTGAACGGAAGAAAAATGAACAAATGACGTTCAGCTTGATTATCGGCCATCTGACCAGAATGGGTTGACAGTCTTTCTTGTAATGCTAATGCTTTCCTTGCAAATTCCTCCCAGGTAGAATGATGCAACACGGTCAGACTAAAGCGCTGTCAGAAAAGAGTGTGGTAGAGACGGAACTTTTTTTTTTTTTTCTTTTCATAACGAAACATTCAAGTCTTGGGAGCTTTTCTCAGATTGAGACATGGCTGTCTGCCACGTTTTACTCTGTTCGTCTTTTACTCTTCTTTCCAGCCGACTTAAACAGCATGGTGACAACTCACAACACTTTGTCTGAGACAGTAATGGATGCCAGTCTCGTGATTCAGCTCTGCAAAACCAACATTCAAAAGACTGAACGGCTCACTGATCAAGAACCAATCCATGCAAAAATGATTAAATGCACTGGGTGTATGTTAAACTCAGCACATTGAAATGATTTCTTGGCACACTGTGTGCTCCCTGCCAGAGCCAGCTCCTTTGATTATCCCTTAAAACTTGAGCACATAAATGGCAGGACATGTTTTGATTACTTGAGAGCCTGCACATTCGCTTAAATATCATTCCAATTTTTTATAGACCAATCAACAGCGTTGCACTGCCTAATTAATCTCCTTGAAGTTTTTTTTTTGTTTTTTTTAGATTAATCGTTTCAGATCATATTTGATGTCTTTGGTGTTCAATAACATGCCAATTCTGTGTATTACAGACATTACAAACAGATGATTGGGAGGAATGCGGTATTCGAGTTTGGATGACCATTAAAGTATAAGTTTATCTCAAATGGGAATTTGTGTCATCAAAGAAGAAAAACCAGTGACTTAGGTCCCGATTAAAAGCTTTTTAATATTGAAAGGGTACAATATGTTAACCTTTCAATCAAACATGCTTGGAGCTGCAACAGCTGCCCCTGGTAGAGGGCACTGGAGGGATGGCTTAATCCTGAAGGCCACAGACAACAGCACCCACTAGTGGCCCTACATGCTAACTACATTCTCAGTGTTTTTGCCGTTTCTATATAAACGGACATTTTAAAATCTTGCCGGGTCAATGCAAAATGTTTCTGAAATGAAAACATATTAGCAGGGTCGAGAAGCTGAGTTATTCATCCTGTGGTTACCTGTGGTATTATTTAACAGGAATGGCCAATCTTGGAAAAAAAAAGGTTTATCTGAACATGATGTCAACAGCTCTGAGAACAAACACACATTAGCTTGCGGAACAGTTCCGCTACATGTTCCACAAGCTGTGCATCAACAGTGAAACTGAAGAAGAGGAAACATTAAACTGATTAGACAAGCAGCCCCTCACTCCCCTCCCACCGCCAGTTTGCTCATATTAAATGCGGTTCAAGCTGAATTAAAACACGTGTGCGTGAATGCAAAAGGAAAAGGCCGCGCGGTGAGACTTGCAATAATTTTTTAATCTGAGTTTAAGCAGACGCCTGGAAGAAACGCCTAATTTGCCTTTTGTAATTGCTTTAGGTTTCGCACGTTTAAAATTTGCATAAGTTGTTGATTAAAAAAAATACAAGTCACGGCATTTCAATTCTTTATAATAAAAGATCCTTTGAATGTTAATAATTCTTTGATTGAAATCACTTTCTTGCCCCCCCCCCACACACACACACACACAAACTCAACAACATGTGATATTCATGCAGTGTGGGTTGAATCAGACTAAAACACAATTAAAGAAATCAATCTTATGCTTCTTTTAATGACTTCTTCTAATTAGTATTAATAGATTAATGCTATTAAAAGCAAAAGGAAATCATTTTCTTGGCCTTTACGGTGCCTACGTGTCACCTTTGACTATGTGTCGCATTAACAACTTTCAAACTTATTCTCAGCATAAATTAAAGGAGAATCTCTGGGAGGTGAGCCTCAGTGGAGATGTTTTCTGCCACGCAGTTCATATTTCACAGCACACCCGCGAGCATTAATTGCATTCACATACCCAGATATTCAGATGCAAACTGCTTTTAATACAAATTACTTCAGACAGCAAGTAATAACTTTTTCCCCCGCTTTCACAACAGTTGCAGTCTGGCACATCTTTCATATTCAGGGCTCATGAGAATACACCCACGGCCTTCTAATCAGAGCTCGTTCCCCACGTCTTTCAGTCACACGTTTTTTTTTTCTCCCAAATGTCACCCGTCTCCGTGCAGGTTGAGGTTGCATTAAGGTTCAACTGCACTCCCCGCCTCAAAGATTATCTGTGAGATTTAATTTGAATCCTTTTCATCCCTGTAAAAAAAAAATCGAAATATTGTGAAAGACTGAGCTGCACATATTGTAATAACTGTAGATATAGGAGGTGTAGACCCCTTGCAACATGCCAACCGTCCAATTCTTTTTTTTTTTTTTCCGTGATGTCCATCAGCCTCAAACCCCTTGAAGAGGAGCATCAAGGATCGCTGTGCCACGGACATGCCCTCTCCTTTTCACCTACGGGTTAGATCAACTATTTGATATTCTGCTGGAGTGTGTCTGTGGTCTGGCCTTCCTCACTTGGCTACCCTCCTGTTCTGCTCTTCTAAACTACCACTGTCTATTAAGGTCAGTCCAGGAAAGTGGCCAGTCTGGATTCAGGGCTCACTTTTTCCCAGCTGATTAAAAAAAAAAAAGAGAGAAAAAAAAATTGAATACACCAAACCATGGATAATTTACTTTATACATAAAGTGCATGAACTAAATGAAAATAGATAAAAGTGACTAATGGGTGATATAAATACTATATTCATTTCTACAGGAAACACCTGGAGTACTATTTTATGGGTGTTTAAGCATCTCAGGACATATTACTATGTCTCAAGAATGATTTAACTCCATCCACGAGGCCTGTGGGTCAAAATCAGCAGAAAAAAACACAGTTTTTAGTATTGAGTATCGAGAGTATTGAAGCAAATGCTATAATGTATAGATCCTCTTCAAGATTAATATTTACACACAAATGAACATTTACATCAATCACAAGAGGGTGTAACTTACATGCATGTCAATGTTAGAATCATCGTTTGCACCAATTAACTATAATTACCAAGATATATAAGATATATCAGGCTTTAATTGTACATGCAAAATGGTTCAGGCCCAGAGGTCCTGCAATTAGAGCAGACAGCACAATAAATTCAGAATTAATATGGGCTTGAAACACATCATTTAACAGGTTATTGTTCTCAATAGAGTGTCTCAATACAGTGGCTAAAAAATGGAAAGTTGAGTTTTACTTCCAATACATGATATCTCAAAGAATTATTTCACTCACGCTTCAAATTACAATTATTCCATATGGTTTGTGTGGTCTGCTGGTTAAGTAGCAGGTGGTCAATGTAACTGTAGTATAAACAATTCTTCTTAATACATAGGAATAAGTTCAATACTATTCCAAAATGTTTGATCATATGTAATGTGGCTTGACTAATTTATGGAGAGTCGTAAGGTATTTGTTGCACATAAAAATACACATATGTTGGATTCGAGTTAACAAAACCCCGCCATTAAAGTCCAGCAAGAAATGCATCACATGGCATTATATTTGAAATGATAAATTATTAAACAGGCCTTAAAATATGCCTTAAAAAGTATTTAAGTATAGATAACTTCATTGAACCTTCTATAAAACTGGCCCATTAAAGGGTTAAACCTCCTCTGCAGTTTCTTCATTAACCCCATACTTACTCAAGCACCACCACAGAGGTACCAGTGGTACCATGTTGACCATTGCCTTGAAGCATCAAAACACAAATAGGTTCAGTTTGTGCCTTTAGGTGTATTTATGATCTAACAGCTTTATTACATTACGTGAAGCAGTTTTATCACAAAGCGTACTTCATATTCATCTCTTTGCCATGTGATGGACGGGCAATCTGTCCCGGGTGTATCCTGCCCCCGCCCATAGCTAGCTGCGTTTGGCTTGATATTTATCTCCCGGGTGAATTCTCAGGTTGATGTAGATTTCATGTTCGGTGACTAAATACTAGACTTCTCAGTGTTTCCTTCGTTCAAAACTCAAAGTATCTCCATAGCAGCGACCATGCAACAACTTGATTCTTCTTCTTCTTTTTTTTTTTTTCCTCACACGTCCTTTCAAAACTCTCCTCGCTCTGAAGAAGAAAAAAGAATCTCACATAAAAGATTATGACACGGCGGGAAGTCCGTTTTCCTGATGGCAGGGAGTGTTTAAAGAGGTAGAGGTCACTGGCAGTGCTGCAGCAGCCCTTTCCTTCTTAATGACGCCTCAAAGTGAGAAACCATCATTCCCCCTAATTATTGTTGATTGCATTCATTATGTCATGTCCCGATATCTTGGAGGCGCCGTTGGTGGTTTGGGCTAAATGGCAGCTACGGGGTTAGCTTGTTTCTCAAAGCTAATTGGACAGCGGGCGAGAGGAAAAGGGGGGGTGGAGGGGTGGGGGTCTCAACAGCAGACTGTCCGCTGTCCAATGTATTTTTTATGAGCTGGCAGACCCCACACAGAGCAGACCGAAGCCCGGGGTTGGGATGTTTTTGAGATGTCAAGCACCTCCTCCCAGAAATCCCTCAAGCGCCGTTTTAATGAAATTAACAAGCTTATTTAAAAAATCTGCCGCACTGACATCTGACACAGCAGTGGACGTGAATGCAGTTTAGGTGGGGAAGCAGGAAGTTCAAGCCGAGCTTGTTAGAAATGAAAAACAGGAACAGAAACTTTCTCCCGTTTTTTTTCTTTTTGCTACATCTACAGTGTCACTCTGGACAAGCGTCAACATTTATTACTCTTAACCGGCAATAAGGGGGTGGGTTAAAAAAATTCCTAATAACAAAAAGGAAAAAAAAAAAAGCCAATAAATGTGTTTGAAGGCACCAGTGGGAAATATTTTGTCTGCGGGTTACATTTCCCCTGAAAAGAGAAAGAGAAAAGATTAGAAAAGCACTCTGGGAGCAATTCTAAATCTCGCAGATCAGCAGTGAAGCGACAGCCAAGCTGGCAACAGAGATATGGAGGCACAATGGTGAATCACTCCCACGCGTCCCCCTCCCAACAATACGAGGCAGGGCAAGTGACTCAGAAATACTGATTCACCTATATGCCTGCTTGTATGTATATGTGCACCCACACACATGTGAAAATATGCACGG
This sequence comes from Blennius ocellaris, assembly GCF_963422515.1. Classification (NCBI taxonomy): domain Eukaryota; kingdom Metazoa; phylum Chordata; class Actinopteri; order Blenniiformes; family Blenniidae; genus Blennius; species Blennius ocellaris. The sequence continues at coordinate 9,479,921 of NC_137672.1, forward strand.
ACCAGCACCTTCTGATTCTTACACAAACACTGGATCACGTTTTTTTTCTTCTTTTCTGGCTGGCGTCCAAATCTGAAATCTATCAAAAGAGATGTAATATTCAACATCTGAGGAGTCAATTACACCTTCCCACCGCTCTTAATGTCCTGCGTGTAATTTTCGGTGAGCCAGCATTAGACAGCAGCCGCGCTTGCATTTTCCCGAGCTCGCTTTATTCCTTAAGGTGAGGCAGAGACTTTCTTCCACGTTTTTTTTTTTTTTTACCCTGCCCCCGGTTTCCCTCATCAACCTACCTCTCCAATGAAATCTCCTCTCTGTCCTCTTAATGCGGCTTTCTGCTTGTGTCTGCACATAAAAGATCTCTGGGCTCTTCTCTGCATTACTGAGATTGAAGAGAGAGAGAGAGAGGGGGGGGGGGGGGGGTAAAGGAGTGGTCCATTTCTCAGCAGCTTCTCTATCAAAAAACCCCACACAAACACTATGTTTGTGTGTTCCCATTTACAGTGCATGCTGCTGTGGATTGCATGGTAAATGCCTTCTAACAGATTGTTCATGTTCTCTACAACACGCGCACACACACACACATATATATATATATATATATATATATATATATATATATATATATATATATATGTGCAATATGCGTGCAACCTGATGGAATTGCAAGAGTAAACCCTACAGCTGCCCGAACACAGCTTATATGAGAATTGGAGCTCTAGTAAATGACCGCAGCAGCACTGCAGAAAAGACTCCTCAGCACTGAGGTTGGAGTAACATTTAGTCAATGATACAGCTTAGATGTGAACAGCACTCCATTAGCAGCACTTGCATGGAGGGGGGGGGGGGTTCTGCCTTCAAAGTACTATTTTGACACTTTGGCAAATTTAGCCTTCTTTGCCAGTGAGGATTTATACCACTGTCGTGTTAGTGAGGACAGGAGGCAATTATCTTAGCTTAGCATAAAGACTGGAATACTGGAAGCAGGGGCAGGCAGCTGGCTTACCTCCATATTTCAGAAATATACCTACTGGCATGGAGCTCACTAATTAACACAGTACATATTATTTGCTTTATTCAAAGAAGAAAACGCAACAGTGAGCAATTGCGGGAACTATTAATTGATCCACAGCCAAATGATGCCATTTGCTTATCTGTTTTGACAGTTTTTGACCGTGGTGGCAGTTGAAATGTTGGATTGTAGAGCCGATTGATGTGACACTGGGTGCACATGAATGACACAGGGGATGTAGCTCTGGAGGAAAGACGCATAATGCATTTGTAATGCAAACGTTGAGCAATTTGATCATGCACAAATTTTATTTTGTGATTACCTGAAGTACCAAGGCTGATAAACCATAATCAGACACTGTCTGTATGTGTGTGTCTGTGTGTGTTCTGTTAACAGAAGCGAGACGTCCTTGCCCAGAAACAACCAGGGGTATTATAAACAACAGCCAGTTAGCCCTCACAAGAGGAGAAGTGTCATCTTTGTGATGTATTGAGGGATACAATTCTTAACACCGACAATTTGGAGTAGAAAGTGGTCGAAACAAAACACTGGCCTTGTAGTACCCTCAATATATCCATGTGAACTGGGCAAGCAAAAGTCAATGACAGGAGACTGGTAAGCATCCAAACATCACGCAATACAAATAAAAATATTGCAGGAGTCACAAAGTCCTCAATAAAAAAATAAAGGGTTTTGTAATGTTTCAAGATAGCATGATTCTAATCCATTTAAATAATTAGTTAATTAAAAATGGGAGCTTCCAAGAGGACTAGCTTGATAGAATCACCCGGAACAGCAATCCACTTTCGTTGGATGTCCGTGTACTCGCCATTGTTATTGCTAATAGTGTGTCGTATGTATGGTTTCATTTCACACAAAAAACCAACAGCACCGACTAGTGACCCTCCACAAACACAACATTGTTTTAAGCGTTTCTTTCTCCATTTAAAACGTTCACTTTATTGGAGAAGCACTATTAAATCTGAAGAGTGAACAGCACAAACGGCATTCTGCGGTCGTCCATTGTTTTTGTTGATATGCTTGAGCATGTGTAGAGCTAATTACTACAACTGCTACATCTTGTGCAGTGTTTCAGAAAAGTTGTGTTTTCCTTGTTCATATGGAGTTCGACATGTAGTGCTTCAAAACCAATGAGTTCTAGGAGTCCCCCATTCTTCTATACATTACTTCGTTCAAAACTACAACAATCCCTTGAGCTCACCATAAATCCTTCCTTTTGGCTCCAGATGGTGCCTTTTGTTTTTTACAGTACAATAGAAACATCTGAGATACAGTATTTATATTGCATTTCTATCTGGAACCATGTATTCTTTAAATGAAAAAAAAAAAGACAGTGAAAAGAGATGATGCACAAAGCATAATAATGTGAGGGCACAACAAACCTGAGAAGTGAAGAATGTACTGTGTTGCGAAGATACACCAGCTCCTCTGCCAGCTTAAAAATATGATGTTCCCTGAAACTAAACCCGAGTGAGTCACTACAGCTACCTGTAAAAACACGGACTGAAGTGACTGCGCTCTATTCTAAACCTGATCGCAATTCCCCAGGAGGGCAGTCTGGTCACACCACAGGCTCATCTCAGACACACGTGTCGACACAAACACAAACACAGACCAGTTATTCATGCACCCATAATGGCCGAACGCGCATCTCTCATCACCGACTGCTGCCACATTTGAAGGAGACGTCCAAAACTGTCCATTATTGGGAGACCGTCAGACAAATGCCGCACACTGTACTCACAGATCTCACAGCATCTCAAGGTGTTATTTATACTCTGCCACTGGACTGTGTGATACTCGGTGAGGGGGCCAATTTGAGGGAGATAGGTACTGACGATGGCACCCGTCACCACATGGCACCTGTCAGTGGCGGTGTTGACATGTGCGACTGGGGTGCACCTCCCCCTGCAGTATGCTCAGACAGCAATAGAGAGAGATATATGGCAGGTAGTCCTGAAAAACTCTGCCACTTGGCAACACTGCATCATTAACGGGCCCCGCTGAAGGCCTGAGCTTGGCCTGCTTCCAAGAGAAAAACGAGAGAGAGAGAGGAGGTTCTGCAGTGCCGACTCCTCTACTCCCCCCCCCCCCCCCTGCCTCCATATATCCTCCTCTATCTTTAGAGCACTATGCAAAGTCAGCACTCTCCAACCATCTACCTTTAACACATCAAATGCATGCCCGCCAGCCTCTTCTTCAAACTGTGTTTCGAAAAAAAAAACACTGCGAAAGAACAACAGGAGAAGCGAAGGGAAAGTGGCTGAGTGCAACCATTAGGATGCCCACCTGGTGGCTTTTGCTGCCGCTGCTCTCATTTGTCTCCGTTTCTTCTACAATTGCGTCTAAACAAACTGAAGCCTCGAGTTGAATTCGCCATCTTGAGTTTGGATCAAGTGCTTTCTGCTCTAATACAGTCCAGTACACTGTAAAATACCAATTACAGCTAAAGTAGCGTCTTCATGAGAATGCAGGCTTCGCAAGAACATAACAAGCCAGGCGGCTAAGCAAAGGACATCAAAGAGGCTTACCTCAAGGAGTTGCATGAGTGGGCACAAATCACTTTTCATAATTATCATTGCTCCCTCCACACCTCGGGCTCTGATTCACGAGGGGGCGGGGTCAGGGGGGGTTGGGAGGGGAAGGGTGACCATGATCTAAGCCACCGTTGAAATGCCACATTCATGAGATAGCAGTCAATTAAGGAAGGTCCACATCCAAAACAAGATGGGGAATGAAAGAGCAAGAAGAAAAAAAAAAAGACTTAAAGGTTAGACGTGTGATGGTGCACATGATCATCCGAGGCGAACTCGTTACTTTAATGAGATGCAACAAGAACCCGTGGAGGAGATATAAAGAAACTGGGGGGGGGGGGGTCATGGTGGGGACGGGGGGGGTCGTCATCTCATGGACCGTGGCCTTTACTCCCCAGATTTATGACATTTCCAGATGAGCGCCCTGGGAGAAGTTGTGTTGGGTGGATGTGATGTGTTTTTACGAGCCGCCACGTCAGTCAGCGTTAGAGTGATCCACACGGTCGACACTCCCTTAAATGATTCTCTTACAGCAGCTGATCGGTCTTCAGCCATGCTTGCGACTTTCCGAGCAAACCTCATTCATTTCTGTATCAGTCTCAGTTTATGAATAAACGTACGTGTGTGTGTGTGTGTGTGGGTGTGTGTGTGTACACTTGCTTGGCTCATGCATGACCTTCCAGCTTACCACAGTCCTTTCAATCAGTTTCATCATTGTGTATAGAGTCCAGTGCGACTGGTCCATTGGGGCCTTGTGGGGCCTCTCGGCCACACTTGTTGGTCACCGGGGAAATTGACAGTTACGGTGGTCATCTGATAATGTGCATTCTACTTTTTCCTTCCCTCAAGGCTGCGCCAGTCAGACACTGTGTGTGCACCGTTTCTCAGGGGGAAGACGTCGCCTTCCAGTCATAACAGAGGCCAACCTCAACAACAGCACTTGGCAATACTTTGTGCATTTATTGGTAAAAAGAACACGACAGGTTCCGACAGATGGAAACTTTTCGAACTAAGTGGTATTTGAATGCTCCAGATTTGTATTTAAAAAGCTGAGAGTGTATACAAAAACATGCATTGTAATTATTACCGAAAAGTGTTCTTTTAATAAAATGAGGCAAGCCAGATCGGAGATAATAATAATGATAATAATCATAATAATAATAATAATAATAATAATAATAAAAAAGAAGTCATCTACTCTGGTGCTTGCAGCATTCCCACAGGACAAATTACTTCAGTTTCTACTCGCGATCTTCATCCAAAACACAACTATTTTGGGAGAAACTGTTTCAGACAGGTGGTAGAAGACAGTTTGTTTCATCTGTGTTGACAGCTCAACATTTATTATTTAACCCCCAAAAACATGGTAAAACTGTGCTCCAGTCAGAAAACTCTGCACTTTGCTTCAGTCAGATGGGTTGAGTTGATATAAATGGATGATGCAGCTGTCCAAGCTTACATACATTGGAAAATGTATGTACTATGCATTGTGATAATGTAGAAATAACTGTTTGTCCCCTTTCACTGAAAAAATCCTCTCGTGCTGATGCTTCAGTCCACGTGGAACATGAGACAGGCTTTTCAACATGTTGTTCCTCAATGTTTGTTGTGAAATGTCCAGCGGGATTCACTTTCCATTGATACTCCATTGATCTACTGTGAAGTTTATGAAAGGATATTCAAGGTTAGTATACTTCCAGACCTCTGATTCATCAGCCATTGCTGAACGATCTATAAAACATGTGCAATGGACATGTTTCTTTGACATTCCAGGAAGTTTTTCATGGTGAGGAGGTGAATGATCCACTAGTGGTTGTTGTTTGTTGTAATACATTAACCCACACGTGGACAACTCAACATTGTATTCATGCTCATTGAAGCCAACTCAGGCCCTGTTTACACAACAACATTTGTGAATAAACGTTTTCAAAATGTTACCATGAAAATGTACAACTTATATTTGTATTTCATCCAGATGATGGTAGAGTTAATATACATTTTATTGGATAAGTGATGTTAAGGAGTATACAGCACAAACAGCACTTTTTGCACGTGCAGGAATATTTACTAGAAGCATATATTGTACATTACGTGCAGCGTTTCAGAAAAGTTGTGTTTTCCTCAAAACGGAAAAGTACGAAAACTTTGAGTTCCATTTCATCTCTGATGTCATGTACACAAAAAGCCCCCTCAGAAAAACACTATTAAATGTTGGTGTTTTCACTTGAAAACAGCAAAGTAGTAAAGTATGTCACCTAAAGTGATGAATAATTTATTGAGTCATTTCAAAAGGCCACATGGACCAGCCAAGAAGGACTTCATTAGCTCTGATGAACTGATAAAAACACTTAAACCCTCACACTGACTGTCATCCTTGTTGCAGCTTTTTTTCCCATCTTCTCTGCATTACTACTCTCATAACTACCACAGCGTCTCGAGTTCAAGCCTTTTCTTTGAATTTATTTTGCAATGTACATTCTCTTGAGGGACCTGCTTGCTGATAGAGCCATTAAAGCTGGATTTGTCAATACTTTTTATATTAACAATGGATTGAATGACTATGTAGAATGTGAGGGATAGTGCTCACAAAGACAAAAGCATAAAAAGACAGTAACTGACTCATCTCAACCGAGATGCTTTTGCATTCTCCACCTTCTTCTTCACCACAGTTGTACATCTTCCTTCACTACCACCACTGGAATCTGCTGCATGTTTTTTCAAGGCTCCGCAGCAACTGTCTGACTGAGTACATACTCATTTTAGTCAATATCATACTTATTCATCTCCACAGGTCACAGAGCCTTTCAAAATGTCTGTGAAAACACACAATGCTTTGGGAGGAAGAACAAGAACAATAAATCAGATACAATAACAGCAATGATAAGTCCCTAATTTACTGGGATGTGACAAGTTAGCTACGGACTCAAATATGCAAATAACTATGCAAATTAGCAACAATTTGTATTTGGAATCATAGTGAATCGGTACTTTCTGTCCATTGCATGACAATTTGGGACATAATTTGTCTGGATTGTGTATTGATATTGCACAACTCTCGATCAACATTCACATGATACAAGTATTGAATCATTGTAAAATTAATTATCTTAAGTGCTTTCCCACTGTCTTGCAACAGAGGTATTAGAGTTATATGAGACAATCAAGACGTAGTGAGTAACTAATGACAGTGAAATGGACTTCATAAAAATACCAGCTGGATGCAGACCAGCCTGAATTGCCAAGGATTGTGCCCTTTGCAAGTGATAGGAATTAAACTCAGAAGGGTTTGGAATGGTGTTGAGAAGAGATTGCACAACACAATGGAAATGTATTGACGTTACGTCAGCTTGTCGTTTCAAACCTTCATTCTCCAGTTCAACTCTGATTTTGTCCATTGCTTCAAAGAAGCCATATTCTATGCAACTCTCTTCGTACACGAGTTCTATTCTTTGAAGGGTTGATCTTTCTCTGCAGCATGACGGTCTGCCATTTTTTCTCCTGCTGCTTACACTTTTAATGTACACTTTGCACCGTTAATGCTCATGTATATAAATGGATGATGTAATTTCTCATAATTAGGTATTGTTTTATTTCCAAATAATATGTAAGCAAATATATAGTACATACATTGCAAAATCAATATAAATAATTATCATTAAAAAAAAAACCCTTGTCACAATGTGGAAATAACTGCTTGTCCCCTTTCACTGAAAAATCCTCTCACACTGATGCTTCGGTCCATGACCCACACGTGGAGCATGAATGAGGCTCTTCAACATGTTGTTCCTCAGTGTCTGTTGTGAAACTTCCAGAGGGATTGATTTTCCGTTGATACTTCATTGATTGGTGAGGTTTATGAATGGATCATCAACTTCAGTCTGAGTCTGCTTTAAGACCTCTGATTCACCAGCCACTGCTGAAGGACGTACAGTATATTGGTTTTACTCGAGGAAGAATAACACAATCACAGGCATGTAGGTGGAGGAAAGAAGAGTGGCATTACTTCATAGATTGTGACACACAAACATCTATAATGAGCATGTATCGTTGATGTTTGTGGTCTTTATTAAGCTTCGGTGGCTCTCATTGGGATAAACACTCTACTTACTGCTGATGCGCTCCGGCAAAATAAAATGGAAATCAACAAATTTGATAAAAGCTGAGAAAAATAAACTGAAAATAACCCCCTGTTGATTCAATCTCATTATGAGGAGATGCCCAGGCCTCATCGAAGAACCATTGTGTGGGTTTGAGGTTAACTATCGCAGCACAATCTGGACCAGCAAAGGTGAACGAGACAGTAGATGCAATGAATAAACTAGAATAAGACGCCTGCATGTTCAGTGCTTTTTTTTGTTTTGGGAAAATCACAATACAGACAGACATGGTGCTCAGTTCTCACTAAAGTGCAGCCACTTGGAGACTTGACATTTAACCGAGCATTGTTTTGGGTTTTTTTTTTGCTCACAGTGCTTTTAGGGGATTCCAAAACACAACTTTCTCCCTGTGCTTTCACAAGACCTGAGGTGGATTCGGTTGGGATCGAATAGCTTAACCAGCTCAAAGCTGTTTGTCTTCTCATTGTGTTCCTCTGCTTCAAAATGTCTCTGTAGATCTTCTGTTAAATTCCTGTAACTTTTCTTGCTCTCAAAGAGAAACAAAAAAAAAGAAAAAGAAACAAGAATTGCTGAAGCAGCAGTTTGTTCCCGTTGTCTGCAGTGATGATACAGCAAAGAGAATGGGACATACTGCTTGTGGCTTCACAACAAGGTTGAGATTGAGTTGTTTAACCTCAAGCATTCATGGGAAAAAAAAAAAAAAAATGTTTTACATCTTCCAACCTCAAAGAAACAGCATGCACAGGCACACATCTGGAATTGTAAATAACCTACAAGTGAAGCATATAATCAATCACTGGATCAATACTTCAGTAAACACACATCTTTTGCAATGCGCAATCTCCATGAATGATTTGTGCTCATCCCGACTCATTGATTTTCCCTCCGTTTTCATGTTACATTCAAAGCATGGGGAAGATTAAAACTTGCATTTCAATATCGGCTTGGGTTTCGTGCAACGGACAACACAACGGTGGGATTAATTAGACGTGTAGGTAGTGTGGCGGAGATATGACCTCCCTTCTGGTCCGCGGTGTCACATTAAAGCATCTTCCCAATTAGTAGCGGCTGGAAAGAAACAACTTAGAACGCACAGAACATGAAAAGAAGTGCAAACTGAGACGCTGGGATTAAATAGAGAAAGATGTTTCCTTTGTTCGAAATAGTGGAGAAAATCACACGAGAGAGACACGGACGCGTGATCATTTAGTTAGCGCCAAGGATCGCTTCAGAAATGCAATCACCTTCTTACATGTAAAGAGATTCGATCACTCGCATCCACAAAATGCCCTGTACGGCATGTTTTCTACAACTTTTAATCACATCTGCAACATTCTTATTCATATCGAACACATTCTTTACAAAATCCAATTTCAAATATCCCTGGTGTCACACCGTTGACTCCACACACCCAACAACGAGAGCGAATCCGCACCCCTATTATGTTTCTCTGGATCGGTGTTGCACACACCACGCCACTGGTGGAGGGGAGCCGAAGCTGTGTAACTGTCACCGGTGCCACGTGCCAATTATTTCACATTGCAATGATGGGTAAAATACCCAAAAGCGCTAACTTCTCCCCAAAACTCGGCTTCACTTGTGCTTCTGGTCTCGGTTTGGCCGCCACGCTCGGCTTCTTCCCAGGCCATCCTCAGGCATTGATCATGGAGTAGTGGGGTCTCGCTAGCAGAGCTCCGGTCATGTGTTAAGACTAACAAGGTGAAAACGGAATAATGAGAAAACCCAAAGAAGAGGTCTCTGACTCTTGTCTGACCTCACTGCACTGTTAGTATTCCCTCAGTCCTGATCATCTATTACATTACTCCTGCTGGACTAGACAGACATTAAGTGGAAGGCATGAACAGCATGTGTGACCCAGCGGTGCCTGACCCTGCGCTGAAAGATAGAAATTAGAGAAAAGCTCTTGAAAAGCTTTCCAGCCTTTTTATCAGTGTACTTAGCCGCATGAATCATCGCAGGCTGAGGCAAAAGGCAGAAACAGCAAACACAATGCGCGGCAGGTAAGCTGAACGACCACATTCAGTACGACAACATATGGTTGCCAGTCGCCACGGTTGTCATTCTTGCTGGTATTTGTTGCTTGAAAACTCACAAAGACGAGCTTTTGGCATGTCAGCAAAAGCTGTTGGAAAAGCAAATAATCATTAACTCCGACCCAGGCAACTTTGAGCAGCTTGTAGCCTAGCATGACACCGTCTGTTGGCGATGTGAGCCTACACTTTACAAAAACCTTCAACAACACATTATTTTATCACTCGATTCAGCACTCCTATCTCGGTGTGTTTTATTCCCCCAATAAAGATCTAACATTAGAAAACCCCAATTAAATATCATTTACATATACAAAGCTACGATGAAGTGAGGGATGTCGTTTTCTTTGTCTTTGATAAGGCATAAAAGTGTTAATTTTTTTATGCTTTTTGCAGCTACAAACCAAATGACTTGATTCGAAACAATGAAATGTTGCTTTATGATGTTTCTCACTGAGCAGTTCCATCCATCCAACTTCAATATCCAAACAATCAAAATTCTGTTCATCAGTTAGTACCAGTTTAACATGCCTAAAACCGACAAATAAATCGAGCTAACGTGTGCGAAAAGACATTCTTTGGTTATGAATTTTGCTGATGGGGACTGGATGAAGAGCTGACAACAAGCAAGTGCAAACTGAAATGTATTAACCAGGGATGCAGCGATATATATATATATATATATCTTTTTTTTTTAAAGGAGTGAGGTCGTTGGAGTTTGTGCTTGGATCCAGCTATTTTCTGTTCAATGAGAGACTGTATTATGTGCTATTGTAACAGGCCTGTACATCCTGCTGGAGTGGAGGAAATTGACTTTGACGGACTTCTAAGAAATTTTTTCCAAAAATGTGTGTTTTCTTTGACATTTTTACAACTTGCTTGGTGGTTTGGCTGGATTGGAGCTTCTTGCAGGCCATTTTTGTCCAACAGGCCTGATGTTTGACACCCCTGCTTTACACTAGTTTTTATCACAAATTTTGAAGGTAAAAACAGACTGTCCCATAACCTCTAGCACCAAACTCGGGCATTTTTTGTGTTTATTACATAATAGAACTAGTTATAGCTGGTGGCTATTGACATTTGAAAAACATCTGAAGCATCAAAGTACAAGATAGAAAATGGAGATTGTCCATTTCGGGACAAAATGGTTAAATTCCTTTGCATTTTTCTAAACTAATTAAATTCAACACACCTTACTTCTGCTTCTTAAAGACGTCAACTCAGGCGGGAGAAACACACCTGTGTAATTCTGAAGTAAAAAAAAAACAAGGCAATGTTATCACTTACATTTTGTCTCCTTGTAAAATGTGAATGCAAAAATGTCCTTCACACCTGGAACGAGACTAAAAGAAATATGCGTTATCTTGTTGACTTAATTTATTCTCTGACACCTTCTATGGAGCTGAAATAGATCCTTGACTGTACAGAAGATGTTATTTCCAATAAAAGACACCATGTTTGCATTTAATGGGGAGTTTGGTTAAGCAAAGAATGAATTTCCTATTATTCCAAAAATCATGTTAATCATATTTCATCCCTGTGGTGTGTCTGGAAAATCAGAGATGGATGTCTTTGTATGAGCTGCCATCAAGGAAAATTGCCCTGATTACTGACTTATTTACGCCTAGTTTTAATTTCACTAATATGAAGAGTGGAGCCGGGTTTTTTTGGGATCGGATCGGAATAAATAAGGGTTGTAAAAGCCCTAAATTGCATCATTAAAATGTCATATTCCACAAGGGTGACACGGGGATCTAATTCATTTAATCAGAAAATGACTGTGATTGAATGGAGAGAGCAGGAGGGGGGATAACTTTGAACTAAAAGGTCATATATCAATGAACTAAAACCCTTTTTTATTTTTTACTGTGACTTGGCTTATTTATAATAGATTGTAGAAAAAAAAATACCCTGGTTAATATCTATTGGGTGCCATACATCTCTCCTGGCTGCACAGTCATACGACATTTGAAGGCCTGGAAAGTGACAAATATTTACAAGTTTAATTTAACACAGGACTGTGCCCTCTGTGGCTGGGGGAATTTTGAAAAATAGGTGCTACGCTGGCATGGACACTGGGGATATGACAATCCATGATTAGAAATTGATTTTTTCTTTAACCCCAGGTTCAATTATTGAGGTTTATGTTTGATGGGGCTATAATGGTGCCTATCTGCAAATGCAGGCCCGTCACAGCTTATACCATTCTGTTTTCTTTTCCATCAGGATTGATGGAGCTGTAATTGATTTACTAATTGCCTTTAATTATGAAGCAAATGGCTTCTTTCTGCCGTGCAAGTTGGGTTATCTGTTTCGGTGGCTATCAAAGAAGAAGTTAATAAACTGGATGATAGGGTTAATAATCACAATCAGTGCTGTGATTCTCATTAGGTCTCAAAAAGCATAAAGAAATCGAATTACTTCATGAGCACATAATTGCTTTGAGTTACATCTCCTGCAATCCCGATGACAATTACATCACAATTTTCACGGCATCAAACTGTTATTTACCACACTGGATGCTGTCAGAGATGTTTTTGTCTTTGAAAATAAGAAAGAACATTTTGTTTTTGCCCCTTTTCTTTATTTGTTCAGTTTGTGGAGGTTATGCCATTGTGACTGCCACCAAAACTATTTGGGGATTATTGAGGGAAATGAATCACGGGGCAGACATTTTGCAACACATTATTTCTAAAACAAAAGTTCCCTGCCTGTCTGGGCCGGAGAGAGAAAGAGAGAGAGAGAGAGAGAGAGAGAGAGAGAGAAAAAAGGACGCTGAGATTTCTGCTGCTGTTGTTGAGTTAAACACGCCGCTTGCTTTGCCGCCCCTGATAAATAAAACATAGAAGTGCTTCAGGAGAAAATGGGAGGGGGGCTGTTTCCCTGCCTGCACAACACTTTCCCTGAATACACCGTGGACAGTGTGTCTCTTTGACACACACACACACACACAGATATAAACTTACTGGTTTCCACCCCCTGACACTCTCTCACTTACCTTCGCATTCACTCTGATAATGTACACGCTCATTCTGTGATGCTCACTTGTAATCCTACCAGATTGGGCACAGCCTGATTTCACACCCAGCATATGTAGTACAAGTACAGTGGCATTTAAAGTAAGGGTCTGGCTTTGAGTGCCAGTGAGAATGAAGGGGAGGGTGATGCAGCAGGAATATGGGTCAGGGGTCTGCCTTTTCCCAGCAAGACTTTCTCTCTTTAGTTTTTGAGCAAAAATAATAATAAAAAGGAAATATAGAGAAGAACTAACCCTATGAAGGAATTGTGTCAAGTCATTAAGTAGCATATTGGCAAATTAAAATAGTGAAAGTGTGTGTGTGTGTGTGTGTGTGTGTGTGTGTGTGTGTGTGTGTGTGTGTGGGGGGGGGGGGGGGGGGGGGTTAGTTGTAACAACACTTTTGTGATATAATGTATTGATGTTAACAATGATAATATGAAACGCATATACACGCACACAGAATTAAGTCACAACCTAGACCAATAGCTGGAGTGGCTATAGTCTGGTTCACCACATCTGGATAGGGCCATGTAGAGTTTGCAGATGCTAATAACCATATAACTTCCCTCCAAAAACATCTGCGGTTATCTTTAATAGCCTCGATAAATATGTATTTCACATGCAAACGAAGCAGCTTAGGCGGGCTTTTATGTGTTTTATATAGACAAATATTAATTATGCTAAACTAGTGCAATGTATTAACTGGTTAAAGCAGACAGTGGAAATGTCAACCTTCTTTTCAAACCGAGCTGGATTAAAATTGGGCAAGATATCCCAAAACACACAATGATGATTGATAAATATATAAATTGATAGATTCTGGAATAAATCTGTAACAAATCGTGACGACCCTAGTTATTAGTTATACATAAAGACATTATGGTTGAAGTTCTGACAGGGTCGGGGCTCCTCCCCCCCACAATAAAATCCTGCTGTAGTCGCATACATAGAAATGACAGTCAACAAATTGTACAAACACAAAAGCACAGATCAAAAAAAGAGATAATTCTGCCGCATTAGCTCTGTGCCTTAATGTTTGAACAACTCCCTCAAACATTGGTGTTTTTACGGATAATATAATTAATAAATATGTGTCTCTGCAGCCGTGAGGAAAACAATCAAGACTGTTTCACTTCCGAAACGCACCGAGTAAAATGTGACCACTGCCGAACGCCAAATACGCTGCGCTGTCAAGCAGCAACATGCTCTCAGACTTCCAAACCATGTTCCGTACAAACACACACTGAGTGCTTTCTGCACAGTCAGACATCATACATTCATAGATAAGAACCACATGCATAATTGAAACCGCGCAGTGAATGGCTTGACGTGAGAGAAGGAACAAAACATAAATGTGGCCATGTCTGGGCATCTCCTTTTGCATCCATCTCTGAAAAAAAAAGAAAGAAAGAAGAAAATGGGGGCTCAGAAAAGGCTTATGAAAAATTGATGGATGGCTATTATTTAGCTTTGCTTGGCTGAAGCAAATTTTTCTATTTTCTCCTCCCATCTTGGTTGGGACGACCGTAGCATGTGTGTGTTCAGCGAGATATCTTGGACACTGAATGCTGATGACATGCTGGTGTGAGACAAAAGTCAACAGTTCAGTAAAATGCAAACACTCTAAGATAATTTGGACAGGTTAATATGATATGAAAAGCCGGAGAGGAGAAAATGTGCCACAGAGACCTTTATCAGACTCATGTAAAATGTGACCATTGCGCCACAATGAGATTTGTTCATACCATCCAATTCTATATGGCGACTCTACATTCTTCAGAAAACAGAATTGTATGTACAGTATGCTAACGGGCATGGTCAAATATACTATAGCAAATATCAACTTTATTGTAACTTGTGGGTCTTTACGATGCCGTGATAAAACGTAAAATAGTCCGATACTGTCCACAGAGCCACTGGAGGATGTCATAGTATATAGTATTACACTGTTTCAAATTCCATAGTACCACCAAATATACCATGGTATTGAAGGAGGAAGCATAATGTATTGATCTCCTTAGAGGAATCTGATATTATCAAGAAATGACATTGTTAAGCAATATCTTGTTGGAGATATGCATTTTAAAGTCAGGACATCTATGCTTCTCTCTGTCCTCCATGTCTTGATACTGAACTACCATGATGAGATGAGCGAACCAAACCGTTTAAAATTGTAAGAAAGGACACTCACATTGAGCTTATCTCATGGGTACGATCACACAACAAACACATTCTATTGCATTGTGCTGCTTACTGCTCTTAAACCTGCAATAACCCGAGTGCCTGTTAGCCAACAAGTCCTTATTTACACTTTCAATAGTTATGGGGGAACATTATTATTCAGTAGAGCCATCTCAAGCTGCGCCGAAGCAGGTAGTGTGTACTGGATTTATCAGAGCACAGTTGTTGGAAACAACAGCCTGCTGTTGTTAGAAAAAAAACAAAAACAAAACAAAACACTTGAGAGTGTGAACCAAAACTGTAAAGCCGGGGCTGGACAGCTTAACAGATATAAAGCTCCATAATGCCAAGTGATTATTCTCTGCAGGTTCATAAAAATATCAGTTATTGTAGCTGTATATTGATGGTTTTGGGAAACGAACCAATTCACTCTGTTGAATGGACTGGAATGTTGTGAACTATTTGAAAAGCTGTAGTCAGTTTTTATTGGTCTCTTAGACATTAGGTAGTAGAAGAACCAGGAGAAGGTGAAGATTTACAGTCACTTCCTACCTGGTAGCAATGGAGCAAGCAATGCATTGAGGCAAGAGACTGCATTTTTATATATAGGTGTGTGTGTGTGTGTGTGTGTGTGTGTGTGTGTGTGTGTGTGTGTGTGTGTGTGTGTGTGTGTGTTGAGATGTCTCCACTGACAAAGTGATGACAAACGACTGCCATGCCCATTCTTCCACACGCTTGTTCACACACTCATCAGCCTCCACATTATGACCACCTGACGATTATTGCTGAGTTCTCCGTCTTGGTGCCAGGAACGGCGCCCCCCCCCCATCAACCCATCAAGTGTCGTTCCTTGGACCAAGTTTAATTGATTTGACCACTGCAGAAATAAGAAATAAGAGTTGTACTTTTATAAATGCTCTGACTCAGTCCTCCAGCCAGTAAAAAGTGATAATTACTGTTTTTCACTTCGCTTTTTGTTGCCACATTGTCAATGTCACAATGCTACAATTGACGAGTGTACTTATTAAAGGTCCATTGCACACACTAGGGGGTGTGCTTTGACTTACTGCTTCTTACAGTGGGAACTAAACACAGACTGTTAATTACAAAGATTACCAGAAACCAACATTTGTATATTTCTAAAGCTTTAAATTGTATTTGTGTCAACGACTGAAAACTGTTTTTCCATTCTGAAAGATCAGATTTGCCCACTCCACACTAACAGCACCATTGTTTATTTCTTTTGCAGCATTAATATAATGGTAATCACTGTTTACCAGAAACTGTATAATCCACCTCATAATATTGGCCACAACTTTCTTTTTGTTTTGCTTAAGCTGTGGATTTGTCCCTCCTCAGAGGCTGCTTGTTTGTGCCCGTAAGATGGCTGCCATCTGTTCGAGAACCACTGAGGACATTCATCTGATCACCAACGTAGGTGACAGGCAATAATGATGGATTACATTATTAGTCAAACAAAATTAGGAAATGTTTAACTCCTCACCTTTCCAGTGCTTATTTGAAGTGCGGTTTCAGATTTGATGTTTTTGGTTGATTTATCAGAGCCGTTTGCCAATGATCAAGCAAGAACAAATTACAGTGATTCTTCACATTGGGAATTTATGACTGAATGGGATTGGACCACATAAAGAGCTAAAATCAGAAGGGTCCCCCATCACTAAACTACCTACCCAATTAAAACAACAACCATTTCAGAACAAATATACTTACATTGGGTGAGTTAAGTCAATACTTATGAAATGCAAAATGCCGATGAATCAGCAGGAAGCCAGAGCGAATCCACATAATCAAGATGACGAAGATCAAGGGAGACCTCAATTAAATATGAAGTCCCAGTGGCCAGACAGACAAAGGAACTTGACCTCAACATGCGTAAAGCAGAAATAACGTGCAAGCAGGTAACATATTTACATCACTATTTTATATGAAATAGAGAAAAGTTCCCCAAATCTGAAGAAAACCTCCAATGGGAATTAGATATGGTGCATTAATTTTCTACAAGGTCTAAAGATGAATACATGCCATTTACCGTTCCCTAAAATCGGGATAGGCTTGTAAGTATTGACCCATCAGGGGTTGATGCAGTGCCAGTGAATGAGAAAGATCAATTATTACAGGAGTGAGGTGCTTGCAATAAATGTAACTGACAGAAAACTTACAGTTTCAGTGTCACTTTGAGAAAGTCCATTTAGTGAATGACTTCAAACTTTATGAGCTGAAGTCTGACACTTACAGGACAAAGTCTGATGTATAGGTTGTGTTGAATAACTTACAGCGGGTAATATGAAGTGGGACGCAACATATACAGTAATTAGTTTCAATTTGCCATGGATCCCTTCAGCTTTAAGTCAGTCAGTCTTTGTCTTCTGTCAATTCATCATTTTGGCTACGATTGGATTCACTCCTTTGCAAAACTGAAGTGTTGTAGTTTGTCCTCAGTGAAGCTTCTCACATCCTTAACAATAAAAATCATCAACTTTTACTGGTAGATCAACAACTGACCATAATAATGGCTCAATGTCTTGACAAGTACTAAGGAAAACAAAAGAAAAGAACCAAACCCCTTTAAGTAAAGGTTGGATCCTACAGTCAATACTATTGCCTATAATGTCTAAATATCACACACCAGACTGCATTTTAGAGTTGGTCCTTTAAAACACAACTTAACATTAATGATTTGTACTGAAAATGTGTATGAAAGCAGTCGTAAAACACGTAAAACAGTCCAAAATGACAACGCATTTCACAACGCATAGTGAAATATCTAAATACCATTAAATTCTCACTTGATGTCTTCAGTGTCATTCATGAAATATGATTTTGTTTGTATTTTAATTGCTTTACCTATGTGCCCTCGCAACAACACAGAAGCATTAATAAATCTTAGAACTGTGAGTCTATTAAAAAAAAAAAAAAAAAAACCCTGCTTGTCCTTTTTAGGACTGTGAAGAGTTGGAGCCACTCCAACTACCTGCCCATCGATCAAACAGCTAAGATCATACTATCATATCTAATGAAATATACAATTCCCCACGCACACACATCACGTCCCTGTCGTCCTCTTTTCCGCTCATTTTCATTCTCCGTCACTGTCAGCAGTGGAATAAAACTCTTTTCATTAAGTGGTTGATTGACTCAGACCCTCTGATAGACAAGAAATGACTGTGCAGGACTAAATGATTCACAGAATTGGTTCCTTTTGCAACAGGGGTACAAAGCGCTGACCGTAATGCATGCTAAACACAATGCAGGACGGGCACTGCTTTCAGAGTAATGCCGTCGTTTATACTGCAGATGAATTTGATTAACTAGGACAGCAAGTGAGTGGCAAATTTCTTCAATGTTAAATGCATCTCCTAAAAAAAAAAGAAAAGAAAACTTTTAAAAAGAAAATGACATAACGCACATAGAGAAATAGTACACTGGAACTATGTCAGCTGCCAGAAAATGCTCCCACCCCCCTCTCATTTTCTGTTTCCCGACTTTACCTTGCCGAGAACGCATTGTGAGGAATAACATCTAATCCACTGGGGGTGTCTTGGACTATTCTGGGAGGAAAAAAGGCTGGTTCAGCAAACAGCAAAGTACAGGAGCAATGACAAAGCACCATCCCCCTCCCCCTTCCACACTTTACATACAAATAGCTGTCAAAATAAAATTGCCTATTTTGAATAAGAATATGCCCGGGACAAAAACACAAATATATGAAAGGACAAAGCAGTCCACTGGAACAGGCAGAGAAAGCATGAAATAAGATATTAATGTGTTCTCAATTGAAAGACACTGCGTTATGACTTTTCAAATAAAGTAAACTCATGTCACTTTCATCAGTTTTCTAATATAAATGTTATTATTTCTGATATTCCCTGACTGGATGTCGCCCACAGACTAGCATAATGAGGTTTTTCATTCGGTGCGGTCACTGTGGTGTTTTGATGGAGGTCAGCGGTAAGCAGGCCTTTTTAAAAACGCAAAGTGGACATAATCTTTTGTACCCACGTGAAATATGTTAGAAAATGACTGTATGTTCTTTGCATACAAGAAAGTCTATTAAAATAAAAAGAATATTAGTTTGAGATATTCTATTGAAAATATCAGGAAAAAGATTAAATGAGTGTTCATTAATGGTAAAAAAAATAAAAATGAAAAAGAAATCTGCAATGTAGGTGAATGAATAATAAGGCTGAATTGACACTTAAATGAAGAGAAAGGCATGATTAAATACTTAAATACAGAGGTTTTTTTTCCCCTGAATTCTTAGGAACACAACTGGTTTTAGACCTGAAAGTAACAACACAACCTTGAAGACCAAGAAACTGATGTTACTCAGAAGATTAAAGAAGGGAGAAGGTTCAAAGTGTGGAGAGGTTAAATGTTTTTCCTTTCCACATTTGATTACTGCACGATGTGGTTCTCCATTCGGTGTATATGAAGGACCTGCAGCTGGTGGCGAGGGTGCAGAGTGCATGATTAACAGGCAACACTCTGCAAAGACATTAACACCACCTACAACAGTGCAGCTTTATCTAAAAATAACCCCAAATAACCCAGGTAAAGACTTTACATGCAACATGCCCGATCCCTTAAATACGATTTGCAAGAGTTAATTTAATTTTTATTTTGGTTTATTTTGCACTGCGCTGCCAATTCTCGAGGTGTTTCTTAAACAATAGCAGGTTCCCTCATATTTTATTCTAGCCGTAGAAAATCAAATGTCTGTAACTTTCTCTTCAACTCAAGTATTTAAAGTTTATAAAAGTCTTTCGGGGAAAAAATGCATTTAACATTTTTGGTTCTGCGTGAGACTTCTCAAACCGAGATTGATTAAATATTGTATATTAGTCCTGATCTAATTTGACACAATTAAATAACATTGTCTGTAAATTTCAAACAGTTCTGATTGTTTATATTTGTATTATGTATGTCATATAGTTATTTCTATTTCAAATATTCATCAACATTAGTGCAACGTGTGTGTGTGTGTGTGTGTGTGTGTGTGTGTGTGTGTGTGTGTGTGTGTGTGTGTGTGTGTGTGTGTGTGTTGCAGTAAAGTGAAGGGCACTGCAGCAGAATGCAGAGCGAGAGGAACAGACCGAAATTGGAGGTACAATCACGTCTGTGACCGTCAGGGTAAATCTCAAAGCTAAAGTTGATCAGAGCAGAGCTTGAGGGGGTCAAAAGTCAAATTGCACCACAGCCTCCATAAGCTGTCTCTTAATTTGGCATCAGAAGTGGCATAATCACTGACCATTATTAACTTCACATAATCCAAGATGTACGAGGCATGAATGGCCCAGGCATTATGTTTGTGATATTCATTTTGATTTTAAGCAACAGCCGTATAGATAGAATAATCAAGAAAAATGAGACGATTATCCATCAAGGGCATTACATGAGGCAGGAGCCAATTTATCCCTGACGAGGAGCCTCTGAAAAGGCTTAATAAATCATCAAGAGAGGGGATATCATTTGGCCTCACTGCGAAAGAACTGTAGTGCAAGCATATTTCAAACCATTAAGGGCTAAAGTTAGCTCTCCCCTCATCACCCCCCCTCCCGCCAATCTATCAAAGGGGGGGGGGGGGGGGGGTGCAGTCTTTAGTGTGAGCAGAAGGCTCGGCCGTGTGCCTGTAAGGTGCCCTGAAGAACAAATGTTTCATTTTCATTAGTTACCAGGTACCGGGTGCCTGCAGGCCAGGACAGGCTCCCGGAGTGTCTGCGTGTAAATCTCTCCTGAGTAGATGAAGGATGGAGAAAAGTTTTCTCCCACTTCTTCTTCAGTTTGAATACGGGTGCAAAAGGGTGCGATGCTGAAAATGATAAGAGGTTATTCATCTCACTTTATGGAGCTTTGGTTCTCATTTCCGACTTTGCCCACATGAGACGTGTCTATAGTCCCGCCTCAGGACCAATCAAGGCAGGAGGACAGATTTTATACAGCCCAAAAATGTTAAAGTGACTATTTTTAACTCATGTTGGAAACATGGTTGTGTAGCACACATAGTGTGCAGACCATTCACATCTGATGTGAATGGTTTGCTGTCTGCCTCACATTAACTTCTATGCAAACAGCATAAGACATATCAAGAGAAATGTATAAAATAGTTTTCAATGATGCAATCAATCTTTTGGCCCTCGGCCCATTTCGTATGATCAAGTGTAGCCCTCAATGGGAAAAAAAAAAAGAAAAAAAAGATTGGAGTTCTTTGGCCTGCATCAATTTTCTGTCAGTCACAGGCACGTTGGGTTTATAAGTCAATAAAAATGTCAAAACTACAGTCCAGAGTTTGGAGAGCTGAATTTCTTTCTTTAAAAAAAAAAAAAAATTGAAAGTAGTCAAGCTAAATAACTCTGCGTTCATTGACGCCGGTTGTTCTGACAGTATGGCGACGGCTTTGGAGTCGGGGTGAAGAGGTTGCATTTTCTCAGCAGGATTTCTTTTCAAACTTTTTCAAGAAACAATTCATTATAAACATTCTAATCGAATAACTTTTATTAAACAGTTCTGTTCCTGTAATTGTTGGACGAGTCACGGACACCTCGGGCCATCCACGCTTTGCACTTTCAGTGTGAGAGCTACGACTGGAAGTTAGGCTTTGTTCAAGGTGGGCAGTAGACTCCGCCCACCTTGGTGGAGGACCTTAAGTATCTCAGGGTCTTATTGATGAATGATCGAAGAGGGATTGTGAGATCAGCCGGTTTTAGACAGGCGGTTGCAGTAAAGCAGTGACTGCGCAGACTGTTGTGATGAAGCAGGAGGTGAACAGTAAATCAAAGAGGTCGGCCTCGAACTTTCTCGAGAGTTTATATCTCTGGTTTGGTCTGGGAGCATCTTGGGTAGAGAGCTGGAGGAAGTTGCGAGAGACAGAGATGTCTGTGCTTCTTTGATTTCGATATTACCCCCCCATACAGACTAAGTGGGAATGGGTGGTAATAGACATTGCACGTACTATAACTTCTAACTTCAACAACTACTTTCAGAAGACTGAAAAGTCATAGTGGAAGTTGGAAAAAAAAAAGGCAAAAAAAAAAAAAGTTGTTGTGGATCCTGTGGGATTTATATTGTTTGAGGTCAATTGTCATTCAGAAATAATTCAAAAACTCAATTAATTAGGATTTGATGTTTGACCACCTGTGTCTATCACAAAGAGTTCTCTTTTCAGACTGTCAATATCACAAAACAGATTAACTGTATAGATGTAATTGCAAAAAAGTGTAGGCTGTTAGATTGTCAACAAATGCCATGACTTCTCATAGAAGCTTTTTAATTAGAGCTGTTAGACTGAACCGGGAACATTATGTTATTATCTTTCTGTTTTTGTTTTTTTTAAACCAAATCTAACGTAAAGATATTTGTAATTTATAAGAAGTTCAGTCTCGCCAAGAGCAGAGGAGAGAAAGTGGGGCATCTGTTGAGATTGTCTGAGGCTATCGTTAATGCAACATACTGAAGGTAACATGATTCTTGTAATGCAACACATGGTGAGCAGTGCGACTGCGTTTGTCTCTCACTACGAGTTGAATTTCAATAACATAACCTTTTCAGTCATTATTACTGTTTCTGTGCTACAAACCGAAAAGGGTTTGTAGCACATATTTGCATTAAAAACCCCGTCAATGTACAGGGCATAATGGCGAGAGAAGCTCACTCGATGTAGGTATTTGTTTATGAGATTGCCGAGTTTGGTCAAGCGGAACAATCACAAAAGACTTCTGGTGTCAAACCGAGGCTGTGCTTTCTGTCGACAAATTACAGTATAGAAAGCTGTTGATTGGGTTTTTAACAAGCAGCTGAACCTGAAATGACAGGTGTGAGAGACAATTTACAAATCCAAATCAAGTGACAGCTCTGCAATCATTCCACTCTTGACTCATTTGCAGCTATTCAGAGGGTTTCTGTGGCACATGAAAATGGAAACTAACAAAGATGTGGCTGTATTTTTTAAATACAAACTGGTAACACAGAGAGACTGTCAAACAGCAATTATCAAGTGCTTGAATGTGAGGAAAACCTTTCTTTATATTGGTTTTAATTATACGCATCCACTGACCGCTTTATTAGGTCTTTTAGCCAATGGGCCAATCATATGCAAGCAGTTCATGTGTTGAGACATATAGAATAGACATAATCACAATAAGCTGCTATAACTGGTGAAACTGAGCATGAAAATATGGAAGGAAGATCATGTATGCGACTTTGAAAATGGAATAATTAGTGGTGCCAGATTGTTGGGAGAATCTAGGTTTTCATGTTTACACTAGATTCTGACCTGTGAAGCGTAGCCCTTAACTGACGGGAGTGG
Source organism: Blennius ocellaris (assembly GCF_963422515.1). Classification (NCBI taxonomy): domain Eukaryota; kingdom Metazoa; phylum Chordata; class Actinopteri; order Blenniiformes; family Blenniidae; genus Blennius; species Blennius ocellaris. The sequence continues at coordinate 9,503,180 of NC_137672.1, forward strand.
GACCGAGTGTGGTCAGTGTCAAGGCTCAGTTTTCTGCATGCTTTGCTTGTAACAGTTGGTTATTTGACTGACTGTTGTCTTTCGATCATGTCTGACCTGCCGCGTCCCTCTCCTCTGACCTCTGACATCAACAAGGTATGTTCACCTGGAAAGCTGCTGCTCACTGGACACTTTCTCTGTTTTGATCCATCATCTGGAAACCCTACAACTCGTGTGTGAAAATCCCAGTGGAACAGCAGTTAGTGAAATAATCAGACAAGCCTGGAGCCCTCCAGTATGTGACCGACATGTCAGAGAGATCTAACCTTTTCAAACATCTTTTTTTTTTTTTTTTTTTTTTACATGATGGTGAGTTCAGTGTACTCGAAAGACCTCAATATTCATTAGGTTAAAAAAAACAACAACACACACACACATGTGGGATGCTGTGAAAGAGGATAATCAAATTGTTCATATTCAGCTGACAAATCTGGAACTTTTTCAACACGTGGCTGAATCTATGTCAACAAGATTGAAAACAGTTTTGATGGTCAAAGAGAGTCCAACCCGCTCTGAGCACAGTAAACCGAATGTTTTGGCTGGCGTGTGTATTCTCGTGAGCTATTTTGGCCGCGTTGTAAGTAACACAATGTGCAACTATAACACCTAATGATAGTATTCCATATGCATTCCTCAGTTCTTCAATGTGCTGATCAGAAAGCCATCCAGTGTAAGACAGAGTCTGACAATAACAATGTAACAGTATAATATAGACAGTCAATGTTTAGTATCAGAAAATGTCTCTAATACTATGCGAGTCTCCATAACTTATTTCATTCAATATGCTCATTCATTTCTTTTCTCTTTAAATATTCCTCTGAAATCTCAGACTTTAATACCGTGGATGAAAGTGCATATTTCAGAGGCTGGAACCAGACTGAATCTTGGATACATTTGTATCTATAATGTAATCTTTAATATAATTCAAGTGGTCAAGCAACACCGAACCAGCATGAATAGACCTTATTGAGCTTTTCCTGATGGATCTCATGCATTTTTAAGAGTACTTTACGTGAATTCCCCTTGGTGGTTATTACTGCTCAGAAGTTGAGGACTACAGACCATTTCACCGATGAAAACAAACGTGGACAAAACTATGGTAAAATATAGATGACACGTATATAATGAAGATGTTTGCATGCAGAGAGAAATCACTGGGAGTTCTCGGCCTGTGACTAAATTACACAAATCCACAGCAGTTAAGTCACTCTAAGCTGTACTTATCTCAGCTGTAATGAGAAATTTTACCGGGTGTTTTTGATCAAAACTCTCAAGCTGACATACAAACAGGTGGGATTCAGGCTGTTTCTGCAGTTTATACCAAAGGTGGTAAATCTCATTTTAGTTCAGACCACAATATAGCTCAAACTGAGGAGAAACAAATATCAAAGAGGTATGAGAACATGATAAAAACAAAGTTTCTACATTTAATCAAATATATTTTTACAAGGACCTTCCTTTAACACATTCAAATTTCGTAAATAAAATTAAAGCAATTTTAAAATTATGTTATTTCTAAATATGCTTGCAGGTCCAAAACAGAATTAAGTCTTGATTTCACATAAAAAATGTACACAATTATACTTTTTAAGGCTAATGTCCTCATTTAACCGTATTAATCCATTTTTGGATTAATGTTGTTTCATGAGGCACATTTGGCTTGTGGCTTTCTGGTAGACAGAGGTGCATCCTCTTCTCTCAATCTCTACACCAGGGATGTCAAACATATCGCCTGGTGGCCAAAAGCCCACCCACCATATGCATATAGTCCAATCAGGCCCGCAGGATGACCTTATAAAGTGTAAAAATAGTTAGTGCGATTTCGTGACAGCGGTTGCTCGTTTATGTACCAGTGATTTTGGTGTTTGTCCTGAGACCTAAAGTGAGAGATATAGAATTTGGTTTTGTGACATTTCACCACCATTTGCACCAGGATGCATTGTGACAAATGGCAGAAAGTATTTATATTATTCATGTTCTTGTTCAGATTTTCTAAAAACATATCTAATTAAAAGTAAATCTTCTCATAGCATAACTACAAAAGAAAAAAAGTCACTCGTCTCATCTTGCCCACTTGTACTTCCTTGTCTGTGATTTTCACCTGTGTCTTTTCACCGGTGCTTATAACCCCCCCCCCCCCCACCCCCCCCCCCCCCCCCTTCCCTCTTGTGTCTGTGCCAGCTCATCTTCGTACCATTGTGTGAAGACACCTTGCGTCCTTCCTCATATTTCTCTTTGTGTTGTCGGATCTCATGTTTTGCATTTACCTTTTGGATTCCCCCTTAGGATATACTCATTTTGAATTGTATTTAATTTCAATAAACTGTTAAAATTCTATCTTTGTGCATGTGTCTGCTTTTTGGGTGGCTACTTATCTGTGACAGAACCACCCAAAAATGTTTCTGTGTAGGTTGTTATAATGTCACGTGACTGATCTGGCCCCTCTGGAGATAGAATGGGGTTGTTGTGGCCTATGGTCTAAAATAAGTTTGACACCACTGGTCTACACCCAGAGATTTGTGCGAAGCAGAGCAACAGTGCAAAACAACTCTGTGTGTCTGCTGGAGGAAATCCGATTTTTATATTTCTTTCCACTTTTTGGTATTTCTCTGCATGTTTACTTAAATTTGGTTCTGATGACATGTTTTCTGTCTTTTGGATGTGATGACTTGAGGCAAATAATACTCTAATACCCTACCTCGACTGAAATTGAGAAACCATCCAGTCGCACCATGAATCTGATTGTCACTTTGGCTTTTGTGTCATGTGCAGGAGCTTGAGCAGTTGCTGTAGACATTTTTGTCTTGATGGAAACCAGCAAGAATGGCTGTCAATGAAGGCATCCAAATGATAGATAGTCTACGCTGCGTGGGCCAACAAGGCCATTTGAACTCAGGGACATTCACTTTGGAAACCTCCCAGGTCTCCTGCAGAATTTATATCCCCCATCCTCCCCCAAATCAAAAGCCGACTGTGTCAGTGTCATTTTCACTACAAGCCTATAGCTGCAACCACAAGAGGTGTAAAGCAAGTTCTTCCTCGAAAACAAATAAGCAGCACAACACAACAGAACCTCCCCGTGGGGAAGCCTTGAAATGGATTATCTGTCTTTAAACACCCACACTCCTTCCTCTATTTCTCCCTTCACTTCTCGACATCTCCTGCTCTGTGATCCAAATTATAAATCTCAACTGGAGAGTGAAGATAAAAGTTCCCCCAGGAAAACTGCTTTTATGTAAAGAAGAGGGAGTAGCGGTATGTGGCTGCCGATGCAATAGGTGAGCACACAGAGTTGACTCCAACCAGACTGTACAATAGTTTCCACACGCGGAGCATTAAAGTGAAAGCTCATATTTTGCCTCACCTTTCGTGCCATGGCTGCAGTGAGAAATAGTCCCAAAATGGAAATGTTGTGTTGTTAACCATTGTGCAGCTGCACATTCAAAAGCCTCTACTGACAATAGGTGATATAAAAGAACAAGTTGCAACTGGCTGATAAATGTAGCTGCTCTGGCTGTGAACTTTATTTCATAACCACTGCACAGCAAACCAGACCATTATAAAAAATGTCATGAGAGGAAAAGTTATTATTTATTTTTTTTATCGTCTTACATTTGCAATCTCCTGCATTACCATTTGTATATTATCACAATGAATGCTGACCCACTTTTAATATAATAAGCAGGGTCTCCATTCATGAGGAAAGAACACATTTCCACCAACTCAGAAACCTCACTAAGTCCACCTATTATTGGCTCCTCCTAATAGTGGTGCTTTACTGGAACACTTCTCTGCAGGCACATATCAGCTTCCATGGTAACAGGCACTGATTCACATGAACAAAAAGTATGGCCTTGTTAACCTCCCAGCTCCATCTGACAAGAAAACACATGGCTACCATCAAAACATAATGGCCAGTGTTAAGCTCATGTCAACACGTGAAATTATAGTACTCAGAAACACACTTCAGCTTTTGTCTTGTTGGATGTGAATGCCTTCATTCTCATTATTGGACAACAGCATTGAGAATGGCCTCCAACATTATAATAGCTGAGTCAAAGCTCGTTTGTGCTGCAAACAAGGTAATTTGCTTTGTATAAGAGGAGATACCTCTCAGTTCCTGGCTGGTTAAGACTCTGTGTTGCTTCTTTGAAATTGAAATTTTGAAATCCGCTTTCTCAATATTGAACAGTTAAAGCCAGCCTGTGGCGCTAACGAGCTGGCAGCGAAAAGTGGAACCAATTTTGCTGGGAATCAGTTGATGTAACTGAGCTCTGCTAGACACTGCAGACACTCGAAGGTCATGACTTCTGCATGGGATCTGTTCAGTCTTTGAAATTCAAATCTTGAAATCTGCGCCAGCCTTCACAATAGTCAGGAGTTGAGTTTGTATTCCACTTGAAGTCGAAGCTAGCCTGTGGCGCTAACAGGGAGCCGGTGGAAAGTGGAAGCTATTCTGCCAAGTCGGAGTTGATATAACCGAGTTCTGCTGGAGACCACAGACACCGTCCTCGTTTGGACTGTGTTGACTCTTTAAAATTGAACTTTCGAATCGGCCAATGTGTTGTATATTTGTTGGCGGTTGAGTTTGTTCAGAATTCAAAGTTAAAGCTGCAACTTAAAACTGAAAAAAAATTACAATTTTTTTAATTGAAATTACACTTTTACCACTTGTTTACTGGTCAGCGCTTCCCAGTTCGCTCCAAAAATATACAGAGTAAGAAGCATAAAGGCCATCACACAAGCCATTCAGTGTGCTTGTGCTCTTCCCAAACCAATCTGTTAAGGAACGGGCAAAGGCAACATCTACCAGCAGCATGAGCATCAGAAATAAGTACAATATTGAATTTACTGTCGTACGATTTTAATTGTTTTTGTATGTTGCTATTAACAAAATAGATACAGGTTTTACATAAAAAGATACTATGTTTCTAGGATGGAAATCTGGCCAAAAGTGTCATACAGGATTGCACTGTCATCACACATGGGGTGGATCCTGGTTTTATTTAAAGCTCTGGACCTTTTGTTGTGAAGTTTGCATCTTCTCTGTTTGCAAAGATGGCTGTTATCAAGGTGCTTCAACATCAATATCCAAAGTATTTGGTTAATTTGCAACTTTAATTAGCCAAATGTTTTGAATATGTGCAATATTATGTGCATCTTCACAATAAAACCCCATGGGAATATGGACTGGGAGTCATGACATTTATTTCTATTGTCCATTTAATGGCATGTGCAGAGGAAGGACTCCATTTATGTAGTTGTCCATCAGGATTTAACAAAAGAGCTGCCATTATGTTTTGGTTTGATTTTCTTAACATTTAATTCAAGACTTTCAAAATTGGGTTTGTCCTATTGCATGTCAAATAAATAATATTTGAGCCTCAATAAAGCATGTTGAGCAATCTCTAAGAAGCCTATGTGAATTAATGTCTGGTTGGTTTTATATATATGAGGAATGTTGATTGAATGCTTGTGACATTATAATGACTAGCAAGTATAATTTATATAATATAGCATATATTATAACAGGTAACAGTGTAACACAGCAAAACATTTGCATTGATAATGACTTAATGTGACCGGATTGATTCCAGACCAAGTCACGTATCAACGTCATCGTATAAGTCCTCCTGGCCACCCCCCCCCATATATCATAAATCAAACTGCAGTCCATGTTCGACAACATCACACTCACAATCTGAAAATTATGAACTTTTACAACATGCTAGGCCATCTTTGCCAATCCAATCTAGTTCCAAGCATGTTTTTTCCAGCCTTGAATAAAAATAATGAGCATAATAGGTCTCCCTCTCTGGCTTTCACCACTTGAGCAAAATCCAGCCTTGGCCAACAAAAGCAGTTGTGTAGTTTTGCAGTCATAGAGTCACTACTCTTGTTTAAAAATCTTTGTGTCCTTCACGCCCTCTATTAACACTTGGCAAAAAGAACCACCTTTGCTCTTCATAGCGCCTGTCTGAAGTAGTCATCAGCTCCAAGCCAAATGAAATATATCATCTGGCTCCTGCAGCCAGGTCAACCATTCTGCTGACTCCATATCAATCTCTAAGTGCCAAGAAGCAGAAGAAATCCAAATGTTGTAGCAGCGCTATCAAAAATCCCCATAGAGTGTGAGTACATCCAATACTTTCTCCCCTGTAAAAGCCCTTTCCTGGCAGTGAGGCCGTAATGTACCAGACGACCCCACTAATTGGCTTCATTGGACACCAGTACATTTATTTTTTTTCCAGCACACTTAAACACGAGTGATTTAACGTTTAATTTTTGATCCGAGAGAGCAGGAAACACATTTAATTGCATGATGGTAGGAATGAATTCAAACTTGCAAAGCAGCCACTAAAGTTTCACAAATAAACAAGTTACAAGTGATTATTGCTAAAAATAGCTACATCCTCCTGAAGACATCAGATGGAATTTATCAGTCATGTGCGTTGAGTTTCCTGGACACATATTTTAAGCATCCATTTTACCATTTAACATATCCCATACTGCAACTGCTGCCGCCGAGGTTTTAGTTGTAGCCTGTTGGCTTAAGTGCATCCAGTGCCATCCCATTATGTTTGGCTTGTGTGCCAGTATCAACCTCTCCTCCTCATGCCTTCATAACTCTGTGGGAGTTGATTAATGAAGCAGATTTCCAGCTATCAAGCTGGGTGCAAACTGTTCAATTATGCATCTTGGAATCTCCTTATATCATGTTTTAGTAGCTTTGCCGAGCACAGTGGGAACGAAGTGTGTGGGAGGCCCAGCCTTAGTAGCATGTGCTATATTTGTCTAAGTGATGACCTTTGCCTTCGCGACAAATTAAAGCAGAGTGATTGGTGGAGCACTGTCAATTTGTTCTTTTTCATGAGGCCTTTGCTGGCAGGACTCAATTCACATTCGGAGCTAATCAAAATGCATGACTGGGGCAGGCGAGGAGGCAGCAGGCTCACGTTGTAAACACTAAAGGAGCCGTTTACAACCTGACGCAGACATCTGTCCTCATCAGGCACAGCTGCTCTGAGACTGCCTTATGATTGTTTGCTTGCTTTTGCAGACACTCGCACCACTTTCATATTTCATACTGGAGTATGTAATTTGTTATACAGCAGTCTCTTTAGCCGATATAATTCTTGGCAGATAAAAAAAAAAGCCTCGGGTGTTACGCCGGTGGGCTTTGCGAGATGAAACATTCACTTCTCAGCAGGTGAAAGTTAAGATTATTGTACTTCTTGTAAACAATTGGAATTTGAGCTCTCTCTCACCACTGACAGATGATATTCTCAGTTTAAAACTAAAACAAACCACCTGTCTGCAGAATAAAACCAGTTTGTGTTACTATTGGAACAACATACAAAAAGAAAATGGGATGACAGAACCTGTTGTGATCATGTAATAATGTTCTGCGTAGAACTAAAGTCCTAGTTACATGTTTTCACTTGAAACGTGTTTTCAGTGACTTCCAGCCCCATTGCTTTGTAAACAGACACCCATAAGGTAATGTATATTACGCCTAAAAGAAGCTTTTACTTGTCATTCACACAGTTCACTAACTGTCCTTGTAACGCAAGACAAATCTGCACTGATGCACATTTTCATGCCAATAAATGCAAAGACATCTCTCAATGAAGTGTTAGATCATTTTCATATTTGTGGCAAACGCTGGGTAGCTTTGTGCTGCAGGGCCTGTGACCCATTGTTTTCCCTCTTGGGGTTTCAGCTTGTAGCTAGTAACTTGCTGCAGAAGCAGATCAGGACTATTGACGTGGAAAGCTGACTCAACTCAGCTGATGCTGGTAGCAGCTGCTGTACGTACCCGCTGTCCTCGAGACTACATCTTGAACTGCAGCCCGTAAGGCAAAAAGAAATATGGAACAGATGGCCGAGCACGCCTGCTTCGTTCACGTTCCGAGTGTCAGACGTTTGGATCTGTGCTTGTTGCATGTTAAGTCTGGTGACCACTCTGCTTAAAGACACTATTCCTGGCTGTCTGTAAGATTTGCTACTGCGAAGGCCTTGATCGTTAATAATGTTTTTGTGCATGGATACTTCTTTGATCAGTCAATTCTTTGTTTGCATTCCCATTTACGTATAATTGATTTCTCGTTTATTCTTTTATCTTGTCCTATTTACAGGAATCAGCACCACTGTAAATCCCCACATTTGACTTTATTTACCTTGAAAATAAATCATATGTGACATCAGGAAACATTCTGAAAACTATGTCACTATAAGTCTCGAGTATTCAGTTCATGTATTATCTGGGCCGATGTCTTTAGAGGATGTTGAAGCATATTTACATTTCAATATTAATTTAGATGAATGCTGAATGAAATTGAATTTGTTAGTTTTCATATGTCCCATAGACATGGTTCACTGGGACCTAATTGGCTCTATTGTAGCTTTATGTCAGATGAAGATTTATGGTAACATCTGGTGTCCATTGTAAATATGGTGGAAGGAACACAGGGGGCAGGAATGTCACTTTCTTGGACAAAAACCAAGATTTAGCACCCCAGTTGACAAACCATCATGGATTGGAAATCATTTCTAAAATGCTCTAACTCTTTCTGAGTATAAATGAGGACATAATAGTGTATTATACTTGCATGAACATACTAACTTAATATTTTCAAGCACAACCAGTGAAGCTCAATGGACACATTATTGTATTTTATTATTAACTTCAGAGCAAACAAAGCGAAGCCGGAATACTATGAATACATTTAAGCATTGTACCTGGTGACATATTGTACATAGCTCACTCCTCATGAGTGGTGGCAGCTCAGGTTTAATTCCCAAACAAGTGCTTGCATCTAATGTTAAACCAAACAAATATCAAGATGATACAAATGCAGGAAAACACAAACATCACATTTCAGTTAAATGATCATAAGAGACAAAGGTATGCAATATCCTCTTTAAAACCTAGCTGATCATTAAATAGAAAATGTATTTTCTTCGCCCAAAGGCACACTGGCACATGGACATTTAATGAGGTAATTTTAAAGTAAAGATCTATCCGGTTATTTCATATTGGCGGCTGACTGATACTGGTCATCCAGCTCGTTCAATGGCTGATAAGATGATTTGCACCCACCAAAAGTTTAAACAGAAGTCTAGACTTAAGGTTGATTTCAATCGACTGATCAAATAATTGGCCAATCAATGATCTTACAGTGAAATACATCAGACGAATAATTTCAGAATATATACGATCCTCACATAAGTGGTTTTATAAAACATAAAAACAGTGTGTGAATGACTGTGGATTATATGACAAGGTAAATATAGAAAAGAGAGTGCTTTCTGTTGTGCACAATTTTTTTTCTCTCGCTCTCAAGGCAACTGTGTTTGCGGTTGGTGATGATTCCCTTGCGAGTAATGTAACAGGTGGGTGGATGGACAAAACAAAAGATCAAATCAATAGTTTCAGCCACTGCTTAATTGCACATTGGGAGCCAAAGGTTTTTTTATTACCAGCCCCGGTCAAACTTTTAATATACCTCCGGCCTCTGGAGTATGGTGTTCTCGCACACCTTGCATTGTCTGCAAACAAAGGCTTTCTCTCAAGTTTTTATATACCCTGTCTTCCAGTCAACCCGAGCAACTTGCAGTTTTCAGGAGAACAGTTTACAAACAGCAGAGAATGTAATGAAGTCACAGTATCTGAATTAAGCTGCTTATGAGATTAGAGTATTCAACCCACCTTCGCTGGTGTGGAAATTATTAGAAAACAAAAGGTTTACCAAGCGAGGAGATTTAAACTGAACTGGAGATTTTCCTCCTCACTTCAAATGTAATGCCATTGAAATATGTGCGCTGCAAATTAGTGATGCAGTCTCACTTTTAATCAAACGTGTTGAGTCTGGGAAAAAGAAAACACACCTCCAAAAATACTCCAGGTTGAGTGTTCATTCCGCGCATAAGCCTGACGCTTCAGTGTTATGCTTATATGCGATTTTCAGCTTCGGATAATTCAACGAAAACAATCCATAATGTGTCATTTCTAAGGCGTTCAAGGATGCTTACGGCGACAACCCCAATTTCCAAATGAAGAACTCGAACGTACCGTTCCTCAAAGCATGACAAAATTGATCTCGGATCTATGATCAAAGATTAGACTCGTTGAATAAGTCTCACAAACTCACAGGTCGGAGACATTCCTAAGCGTAACCCATCAATTTTAATAATCAGACTCGCACTGACATATTAATAAACTCTCATTAGCCGAACCAATAAGCTGAAGGAGATGCCATGTACCTGTGCTAGATAAAGTGCACCTCTGCTTGTGTAAGCGATCTTGTTCTTTTCAACAGACATGTATTCAGAGAGTTACATGTCTGAAGAGTTCAATGTGAATAATACATGAAGTGTGCTGCATGAGCAGTGGAACGTGTCATTAGCTTTGCAGCATCTCAAAAAACCTGTGTCCTGGGATTTTTGTTCCCTGCAAAACACTCAAAGTGTAACAAGAGACGAGGCACAAATAAAAATCCATTCATGCAGTTTTCAATCCTGAGAATAGCACTGAAACGAGACTGCAGCTCCCACATCAACCTTTACAATGATGGCGTCAATAAACCAATGTTTGGATTGTATACTGCTAATTGACTTGGATATTATTAAATCGCAAAAAATCTATCCCAAAGAGCACATGAAGGCTCCCTTCAAATTTGACAGCAAAGCTCATTATTTTCTCGATGCTGATGCAAGAAGACAGGGTGAGGGTATCATCTGAGGGATCCCAACCTGGGGACTTCGAATAGAGATCAGAGGACGCTTGGTCTTTTCTGACGTCATGCAAATGGTGTTTTGAAGGCTGCTGCTTTCATACGGTCCTTCACCGGTGTTGGACTTCGCTGTAATGTTTCGGCAATTCACAGATCAGACAGTGGGTTCACAGCCTTCCTTAGTGGTAATCTGGCAGTGCTCATGGGGGGGGGGGTTGGGAATTGCTGATCTAAGACATAGCATCTTGATGTGAAGTTGAAAAAAACTTTCTTTGCATTTTGCCTGTCCATTTATGCGACAACGGCACTCAGAGCTACTGAAAACAACTTTTTGAAAACGGCTCCCGAGGTGGGATTTACTTGAAACGTTGACATGTAAAAGGGGTCTGGATCAGAAGGCATAAAGCCCGAGGCTCTGGAGCCCCATGTGGCTCTTTAGCTCCTCTATAGTGACTCCCTGAAGTTTCACAACATCGTATGGAGATAAACCTCGAGTTTATTCAATTGCTTGAAAATGGTAATTACCTGAAAAGACAGCAAATAAATAAATAAAACTGTTAAAATGGCAAAAAAAAGTAATAAACCTTCAAGTAATAAAATATATTCAACAGCATCAACCACACAACTATATTTCTATAACTTCATGACCTCATTTTAAAGGTTAGATAGGATTTGCAGCTCAAGACAAATTTTATTTGGTGGAATGTGCAAAAAATCGCCGTTATCGTTTGAAAGGTTATAGATCCTTACCCTTGAGGTTGCGAAGATCTGTACGGAATATCTATCATAGTTCTGCCCTGAATTTCGAACTTTACCCAATTTTCAGGTTTTCCATTCACCAATGTTTCCTGATGCCAGTTTTTCATTTACTCCTGTTCACTTACTTTTTGCTTTTTTATTATTGTCAGCTGTGTCTCAAGAGTGTGTGTGTGTGTGTTTGTGAGTGTGTGTGTGTGTGTGTGTGTGTGTGTGTGTGTAGTCACTTCCCCAGGTTTGTGAGTTTGTCTCTTCTACATCAAATTTTTCGTCCCTTGTGTTGAAACCCTCGTCTTTCCCCCTGAGAATTTGTTCGTTTGGGTTTCAGGCCCCGTTTACAAAACAAGGTTTTCAAGTGGGTTTTCAGTTTTCAAGACAAAACTTATTGCATTTCGGATATCAACAACTGTACTCAAAGCCACGGGTTTTCAAAACCGCTCCAACTCAGTGTCATTTTCTCTGTAAACAGAGAAAATGCAACTTTTTGAGAACGCTCCGACTGTCTGCGTAAAACGCTGCTACATCCCATGTGCATCAAGGCTGTAGTAAATACTGTAGTTCTTCTGCACATGCACTCAATAGTCTGGGAAATACAGTAGTTTTCAGCATTTTTGCCATATTTGTGCAAACAGACATTGTTTTCAAAACATTGCCATGGTAATGCAAAACGTTTTTAAAATGAAAAATCACTAAAAAAAAGAATGCGCTTTGATTTGAAACTGCCATTTAAATGGGGCCTCAGACTTTGGCTTCTGTGTCATTTTGTCAAAAATCATTTGCGTCTTCTCGTTTGAGTTCAACCTGCATTTAGATCCTCCATCCACATGTTGTGCACTATAGATGTATCTTGAAAAGACAGTTCTAGTGCAGTGAAAAGAGGCACTAAAAACAAGATTAACCAAACTGGTGTAATTTTGTTTTGCTTTTCAAGGTGAAAAGGTTTTTTTTTTTTTTTTGATTTGATTCCGCGGGGTGAAATTATCCAGTGTGGAGCTTGTCTGTTCTACCTGTGGAGTGCGTGGGATTTCTCTGGGCTCTCTGGTTTCCTCCTACATGCAAAAGACTTTGCAGTTGACAATGTGTGTGATCGTCTCCACGATGAGCTTATCCGTCGACAGTGCACCCAACCTTTCGCCCAGAGTCAGCTGCGCTCGGCTCCAGCTCCATTAACTCAAACTTGAACAAATCAGGGATAGAAGTTGGGTGTACTATCAATTGTGTAACAGGATCCCTACTAATTCTTTAATGAATAATTACTGTTATCTTCTCCAAAATTCTGTATGGTTAGCAAAATCTATTTTCTCACTGCAGGACTTCTTTTAACTTTGAAGAGCTGGATTAAATTTCCCTTTTTGAAGCTCATCACATGTTAGAAGTAACCAACAGGAAGCACCCTCCGAGAAAGTGCTTGATTTACACAGCGATACCCTGCCCTTTGTAGTGTGGTTGGAGGCAGCTTGACAGATATCTGGCTGGCTCCTTCAGTGTACCCCAGGAAGATCTGTCTCTCCCATTTTTTAATGTTTCAAAATTGTCTTTGAGTCCTTTGACAAACACAAACATGATCAATATCCATGAGGCTTTAAAGCACTGTAAGTAAATCATCCAGTATCACTACTGATCTTGTATGTTCTTTAGGGAGCTGGGATAAAAGTTAACACGGCAGAAAAACAACTGCTCGCCTCCTGGTGTGCAGTCAGAATGAACAAAAGATCCAAACACTGTCTCCCCCTCAAAGGAGCAGTGCAGTGATTGGTGTGTAGTACCCGGCATTAATATGTTATGGGCATTTTGTGCAAAGGGAAAGTAAAAATAATCCTTTTCCCCTTTAGCTTTTCAAGCCGACACAAGCTCACTTACAACCGCTGTCATCGAGCCCACACACGCTCTCTCAAGGAAAAAAATCTCTTTGAGTTTCAAAAAGCACTGAATGACGATTGTTTCATATCAAGCTTGCTTTACATAACTCCCGCTCGCCGTTTGATTTGGATTTGTTTTATGCCAACTACTCTCTGGTAGGTGTTGGTTTTTTGAGGTGTTTGCAGTCCAGCTTTTTTTTTTCTTCCCCCCCCCCTTCAGCAAACAGATGTGTGGGCAAGGAACAAACACACTTCTAAAGCTTCGCTTGGTCCATAAATAACCTGTTTGTCTTAATCCATCAAGTGTGTGGATGTAGAAAGCTGTACCTGTGTAGCATGTAGGGGCTGAGTATTAGCTGGGTGCCTGCAGTATCATGATGTATAAGCGTGTTCTTTGCACTGGGGTCTGGTCCACTAGCGAGCCATTATGCTAGGCGAGTGCCACCAATCCATCACGCTTAAGCACTGTACAGCCTATTTCCCTTGGCAGTGAGCCACTGTCACCCTCTGTTCACGTATTTCCATACTCAAATCTATGGATGTAACTTATTCATAAGGGCTGAGGTGTTTGGAGAAATGGTCGAGAGCTCAAAGGATTTTAAGTGGACTGAGGGAGCAGCACCGTCTTGCATTCATAAATGCAGAGTGAAAGGGCTACTCACATTTCAAATCCTAAAGTTGAAGCAGCGATACAGCGCCGGATGAAGAAAAGGATGACGAGAACTGATTCATTGCATTGAAACACCTGCTTATAGGTCAACAACTATTTGAACAGTGTAAAGGATATATCTTCCCTTCAGTGCATTTGCTATTTTAGTGGTTTGAGAAAGATAATTGACAACCACATTTCACCTGACCACAAATAAAATCCCTGGACTATGTCGGGCTTACGGCAATGCCTTTCTGCGTGGAGTTTCTATGTTTTACCTCTCCATGGTTTTCCTCCCACCATTCAAATGTACGAGTTTGAGATGAGTTGTATGTAATCTCTTCGTCTTTCTTTCTTTTGCCCGTAATAGACTGATGACCTGCCCAGTATATATCCTGGTTTTGCTCAGCTTAATCTAGTCAAAGTTTGTGTGTATATAAATGCGCACACACTTAATGTGTATACACATAGGTTTAAGCCAATTTATTCATGGGATGCCTTAAGAATCATGTCATCATGTTTGCATTAATGAATATCTATTAATGAATACACAACACTGAATACTGAGATTTTTTGTCAATAGATCAATATACATGTATAATGTGGTTCACAATGTCTAAAAACATTTTATTGTTGCTAAAATCAGAATTATTTTCTATAATCCTCCAATATGTTCGATAACATCAACTCCATGGTACCATACTTAATTGTGTGCTTGTGGGTGCTCTGTACTTTTATTATTCTTTTTTTTTTAATGTGAGCATGGAATTTATCAGGCCTTCTATAGGAGTTTAGTAAATCAGGCTTAAATCAGCTCCAGCGCCCATGACAAAAAAAAAAAAAAAAAAAAACCTAAAGCAAATTGAAGAAGCAGTATAGTGGATGGTAAATGAGTCAATTCATGTAAAACCAGCAAGGATCGTTTAGTTCATAAGAAGGCGCAAAAACATCAAACAGAGTAACTGTACAATAGCGACTGACACTCAGTTTCACTTTTGATGTGATCGTCTAAAATTAAGAATTGTCATGTTTCTACAGGCGAAAATGCTAAATGGCCAATGCAAACAGTGACTTGAGAGATGGTGTTTCAAAGATGTTTGCAAAGTTGGATATGCCACATTATACATTTCTACAAGTTAATATGATTATTCTCATTTACACCATTAAACCTGTTCCCTCTGCTACTGATAATGTGTTTCTATTCTATTCTATTGTTCAGTAAAACTTTGAGGGCAATGCAAACAACTCTGACATGAGGACTCAGAGCTGTAAGAGCTTCTGTTCACAAGCCAAAAAGCCTGTTGGTGAATAAATTCCAGTGCATCGTTCCTCGATGAGCCTTGAACACATATTCTCAATGTGCTTGTAACAGGATAACAGTTCACATCTGCAGTACAAGAAATGGAAGTTACTTCAGTAAAAGCAACAATCAACTATTAAATAAGACTTTTCACATCTATTAGGCTTATGAAATGGAGAATTACAAGCAGATAGTACTTTGATAACGTAGCTGACTTTTAATCCTTCAAAATTGTCAGATTCTGCAATCACTGTTTAACGGCAACTGTTCAGTTGAACCCGGCACAGGAACACCAGCTGCTGTGTTGTGGTGAATCTGAATAAATACTGTTCAAAAAGTGCGTCTGCTGCCCCAGAATTCTGGGAGGAGTAGCATTAAAGCACACCTGCAGTAAGCACAGGAGAAAGGGCACATCTGGCTCCACAAAGCACTAATACTGTGTATTTTAGTGGCCCACTTTGGTTACACAGACACAAGAAGACACAAAAGCAGACGACACGCTGGCCTCGCCCCACAGCGGCCTCTCAGCAGTCATTTTACACTCTGCACAGGAGTGTTATTTTTCCACTTTCTAATTATATCCTTTTATCAGGCCACCCTGTGATTGGTTTTAGGTGATAAGCGGCAGTCGAAATGGGAAAAAAAAAAAAAAAACACCAAAAAAACAAGCAATCGTAATGTTGAGAATTAGAAGGAGAAAACTGCTTTTCTGTTATCTCACCAGGGGAGTAAAATAGGAAGTCGGAGTCGATTTTAAATTGTTACGTGAGCATTACTGCGACGTGACAAGGTGTGGCATAGCAGGCAGGGCTCACTTTGTCTTCCAGGAGCTCGCATTTGTTTTATTAAACTCTGCAAACATTTCCTGAGCAAAGCAAAGATTTATATTTTTTTTTTTTATTTATTTTCTTTTTGTTCCCCTTGTGAAACTTTGTTGAAATGGATTTCAGCTCCACTGTGAAGCTCGCTATACTTCTCATGGCAATCACCTCACTGATTATCCTGCCGGAAGATCAAGACGAGCGGGCGTCTCGGTGTTAGCAGCCACTCCCACGGGGGCACATTTATACATAACTACTCTTTTTTGTGGAAATTCTGCGGGACTGGGTAGGCGGATGCAAGCGCAGGTGTGTTATGCAGTCGCATCCCTTCTACTTAGACATCACTTGGGGTCGCATTAGCATTGCTAAAATGTGATGCTTTCAAAAAAAATAAATAAAAAAAAGGTTGTTGCAAGTCTTGTGCGTTTTAATGGTTTAAAAGCAGACTCTTACAAAAAAAAAAAAAAAAGCAGGTGGGAGGAAGATGTCTGTATTTTCTGCTTCTACCGTGGGCTGAATATGTTTTAGATAGATTATACTCTGCATGATGCATTTGTGATATCTAGAATGTGATGGAGGCATGAGGAGAGCTACATCCCTCCTTCTGTTCTTTCTTTTTGCAGAAGGGATAAAAGTAATGTTGGACTTTCTAAGGAATGTCACATTAAACATGGTTATCAGCTGCTGGAATCAATGGCGACTAATGTCTGGGGCATGACAGCTAATGTCTTGAACGTTTAAATTGTTCGGCAGAATACTTGATAACAGATAATTGATAACAGATACCCATTACCCGCATTGCCAGATCCTCCTCATCAGTACCCTGGAATAGACTTTCCCGGGGAGGCTGAGGAGTGTGATCCCTCTCGAGTTGGAACACACCCTCCGATCCCCCTTCTTAAAGAGAAGGACCACCACCCAGGTCTGCCAGTCCAGAGGCACTGTCCCCAACCGCCATGCGATGTTGCAGAGACGCGTCTGCCACAACAGTCCCTGCACATCCAGAGACTTAAAGAACTCTTGGCGAATCTCATCCACTCCCGGTGTCTTGCCACCTTCTTTGAATACCACCCTCTGCTTCCTTCACAAATGGTGCTCTATACATCAACAGAACAAAATAATACTAGTGGATAAGGGCCATTGTATACAGTGTAACTGGAGTATGGCGGCAAAAGAGCAGCTAATAGAAGGAGGTAACTGCGCTGAGGCTCTGGAGCCTTCGTAATCCTATTTGTTTTTGAATCTTCTTCTGCAGCAACTCCAGATGCTCAGTGTGAGAAACAGAATCAGACTAAAAAAAAAAACCAGCAGACGCTTTTTACTTTTTTTTTTGCCTCGACTCGCTCTCAAATAGTTGCAAATGGCTTTTTGGTGCCAAGGCACATTGTTAACGTGTTGATGGATGCCAACTGCTTTTGAAAATTGGCTAGGAAATGGCAAAGACAAACATCTGAAGCTGTGTCTGTAACCGGCCTGTTTGTGCGTATCAAAGATGCGCCGTCTAAGTATGATGAGAATGAAACAGATATTAAAATTTAATCTCCCTCCTTGTATTCATACAGGTTCTGCTGTTGCATGCTTGCTATTCACTTTGTGCTGTTTTACCTTGTTATCCAGCTTTCAGAATCAGCCCAGCAGAGTGTGGAGGACATGCACACAGACACACACACACCGCCTGCAGGTTTTCCTATATGAAATCCAATAAGTTTGCTTTTTCAGACATTATATATGGTCTCACAAGGTGTTCGACGCAGCTCCCCTCTATTCTACAAGCCTATTAAAACACAGATTCATTGTAAATCAAGCCGCTCATGCACACATCTGCAGTTTTCTACCAATCAGTTTGGGTTAGTTCTTCCTATCAGCAGCTATCGATCTCTGCTTACACTATGGGATGGCGATTATGAAAGATCAGGACAAGCATAGTTGTAATCTGGATCATATTTCCAGGTTTGTTTTCTATCATGACATGAAAATCTTTCGCTTCGCTGTGTAAACGTTGTATCTGCCGCGTACTTGATGTAGCTGTCTTTGTCAACATGTAGCTCTTCTTTGTTCCTCACATCAAAAAGCTCCTGCAGACTTTGCCTTGTGGTTTTTGGACCTACCGGCAGTGGCATGACATGCAAAACAGCCTATAATGTATTGGATTGATTAAAGTATTCCACAGGATTGATTTATAGTGTGTTGGAGTGCTGATAAGTAAGAGTTTGCCTCTATACATGACTATTGAAGAAATGTCTCACTTGTCAGACCTTTGGTTTTTGTCCTTGATCGCGTCAAACTTTTAGGATGATGAAACATGAATAAATAAATCTTGTTTTTCCATCCATTAATGCAGCTAGCATTTATATATTTAGGTACAAAGCTAAATGAACGATATGTATAATTGTGTAATTATTCTCCCCACCAGAAAATGTTAAGAGTTTCTGCCCTGGAGCTTAAATCTCAATTATTTCTTGGAGGAACCACGTCCTTGTACACATCATTTTATGTGTAACTTTAAAGAAAATCCTAATTCATGGATCTAATTACATTGAAACTGACAGCATACATGCTATTCCATTAAAAAGCAGAGAAGAATGGACTTCATTGGGCTGATTAAAAACTTGTAACAGGGCTGAAATGGCTCATAAGGTTTTTTTTGTTGTTTTTTTATGAAAGATTTGTGCAATTACATTACTGGCGGTGATTATTATTTTTAATCTAGTGACTTGCTTTACATCACTTTCTTTCTTCACTCGTTATTCACCTATCACATGTAATTATTTTACTTTTCTAATTGTGTTATGATTAAAGACTTTTTTTCTCAGAGACGTCATCACATGCTCACGCTGCAGAACGATAACAGTGGACCATGTGTGTGTGGAGATTCTGCACCTGCTTTGAATCAGCACAGTAATGGAAAATCAGTTTAATCAGTCAAATATGACTCATCCACGAAACGTTGTTCACAAAGTCCGTCAGAAAAAAAAAAGTACTGTGGACTCATCGATAACCACCAACGCAGTTTATTTTTGCAAACATGGAAACCAATACCTCCAAAACCACTGTGTGAGTTTGCATGATTTGTAATAAGTTGTAAAAGAGCATGGGTGGTATGAGAGCTCCACTGTAAAAACACTCGACTTCAGAAAAGGAAAATTAAAAAAGCCTCCTCACAAAATCCATCATTTGGAGATTCTTCTGTTTCTCATCCATTGTGGAGGTTGCACAAAGGACATGGGATTAATTCCTGAATGGATTTTGCATGTTCTCCCTCTGCATAGTTACTCTGGAGGTGTAAATGTGCACGTGGGAGATTGTTGGTCTCTCTGTGTTTACCCTGTCATGAACTGGTGATTACTATTTTTAAACAAATTTACTTGGCAGCTCTAATAATTTGATGGCCACACATAAAACACTGCGACTCTTTGAAACTGCCATGCAGTACCTTACTCCTGTCACCTCAACGACACTCGTGTTGTAGCATTTGTATGTTGAGTGTTAATGCCTTGCTGACCTGCATAGGGCACATACAGTATGGCAATAGCCTCTTGATGTGTTGCATTTTGTTCTGCTCTTTTTTTAGGCAATCGTGCGTTTCTCTGCTTGTCCGCCTTCCTTTGTCACTTCCACTTCTCCAAGCTATCAAAAGCACCTGACCGTCCCTTTTTTTGTCACTACTTCTGTCCAATGATGTCTGCCCCATTTTTCCAGTCAGTGTGGCCCCTTGTAGTTTAAATTTCAGCTTGTTCTGTCATCTCTCAACAATCTCTGAAGCATGACCCTCCTCCTTCCCATCACCACCTCGGCTATAGATACAGTTTAGTTTGACCTCTATTCCATTACCACCAGCATCAAGACTCTGGGGTTTTGTAATCACGTGATTGTACATCCAGATTATCGATGACTTGACTCTTTATGCCAAAGTATGATGACTAAAGTCACATTTTATTATTCAGCTGCTATATTCAATGTAAGGCATATACATACATATAAACTTACACAAACATTTACACCTACTGGAAATTATAAGAGAAAACAAAGACATTCTATTATTTTTAATAGAGATTGGTTCGCTAATGAGGGAAACTGACCTATTTGTCTTTGTCATTTCACTTTGAAGGTGTTATTCATAAAAAGTTACCATTACTAATGTTCATTGTTGGAACTGGTCAAGGTGAAGCATTGTATTTTTTATTTCTGTAATGCCAAGGCTGTCTTGTAATCAGTTACATCTGATGGACTAACAATAACAAAACATCGGTCTGAATTATGAACACATTCAAGTGGGCTTCAAGCACCAATCTGTACTAATTCACCTCTGAAAGTTTTCAAGACTTTGGAGCTTCTCCAGACAGAAAACAAATATCCCTGTCGAGAATGTTGCAGAGTTGCAAGTATTTAAAAAAGAAAAAGTCAAATAGGCTGCCAAGAACTTACTTTTTATTCACTTTTAAAGATTTATTGAAAATCTTTACACAATCTCAGTAATTTACACAATTAAGCACATTTGCTTTGGCATTGTTATCAATCAAATAAAACTGAAAAAAGACAGAAGCTAAAAACGACAAAGCTCCACGATTCAAAGCAGGCATCATTAGTGTACCGTGTTATGCAACGGTAAACGTAGATGTACAATAAAAGCTACTGTAACGTTGCCAAGTGATGCTTGAAAATCGCAAAATTGCCATAAATGCGTTTCTCCTTTATACATAAAAGCCAACCAGGTTATCAGCACATCAAACGTTACATGAATCCCCCAAGAAAAGCTGCCTGCCGTCGTCTGATCACTGCCCCTTTGTGAAATAAATCGGTAGCTCTCTTCCAAAATAATGCTCGATGTTACTAAAGCACCTCTTATGTGTGTAACAAAGGGCCTTTTGAAGCACTCTGCAACAAGCCTGTTCAACATTTAATTGTAGAAGACGCGCAGACTGAATGTTTGGAACATTTTACTGAGAAAATAACCGAGGAAGAACGAGGGTTATTACAGTACTGTGGAATAGAAATAAAAGACCAGTGTGACTGCCCAAAGACAGGTTATTGTGTCCGGGTTATCTAATAGATTGATAGCTGTAAAATCCTGGCTGTATTTACCACACAGTCGTCGTGGGACCTTGTTTACACAAACAAATCTGAAAACAGCATCTGAGAATATACTAATGGCTCATGCTTGCAAGGCCCACACAGGTCAAATCGATGGGATGCTTCAGCTTTGAACATTTTTCTAATGCATTGCCAAGGGTTTTCCCATGTTGCCCAATTTACAAGTTGAAAGATTTGTATACGCCAATATCGCCAAGCTCTAAAGTTTGGATTTTCTCGCCCTTGTTCAATCGAAAACTGCAGCTTAATAGACCATAAATAGCAATTATAGCTTTGAAGCATATGTTCTTGTGGATGGAAAATGCTTGCCGATCTGTCATGGATGTGCTTATATATTGGCATTTATACTGTATTCACTGTCAAATATGAAACTCTGGATTGACAACCACCCACACATATTCTTTCACTCTCACCCCAGTTGGTCGAGGAAGACGGCCGCCCACAGTGAGACAGGTTTCGTCGAAGGTTTCTCATTGTTAAAAGGGAGGTTTTACTCCAAACTGTCACCCAATGTTTGCTGAAGAGAATTTTTTTCGAACTTTTTGAAAACAAGTAACAATGTTTATCCACATACTCTGAACTATGAGTCTAGAACAGGGGTTGGCAACCTTCAACACTCTAAAGCAGGGGCGGGCAATCCTGGTCCTCAAGGGTCGCAGCCCTGCACGTTTTAGATGTCTCCTCATATCAATACAGCTGACAGCAATCAGTGGCTCCTTGTCAAGCTTTCTGCAGAGCCTCATCATGATAACAGGTGTGTTTGAGCAGGGAAACATCTAAAACGTGCAGGACCGCGGCCCTCGAGGACCAGGATTGCCCACCCCTGCTCTAAAGAGTCATTTGGACCAGTTTCCCACTAATCAGGACACACTGGGAGCTGCAAAACAATTGTTGTGTAGGTCTTGTTTATTCAATGTTAAGTGAATAATTGCACTGTCCGCGGCAGTGAGCTTAAAAAAAGTGAAGGACCTTAGTCGACATCGGTCTTCCACACAACTCAACACAGGAAGCCACAGCAGAGGGACCAAAGAGCGCCGGGTTGCCGACCCATGGTCTAGAAGGAGGAGATAAAGTGCAAAAGGTATGTATCTGAAAGCAACAGAGCTTTCCCTTTTCGCTCTGAGCACCGCAATAAGGAGGTAAAATCTAGGTCAGTCACAAAGGGATTGGATTGCTAATCATCACATGTGCGTGCTGCCAACGGGGATCATGTTGGGCTTGTTATGAACGGCCGGACATGTAGAATATGTATGTTTGAGAAAGAGTTACGCAAACTGCACATGTGGATAGAAAAATGCAATGTTCAATACGTCTCACAGGACCTGCAGTCTTAATGTAAATACATGTTTTTGTTGTTGTTGTCACAATGCTTCTTGGGAAACAATCTTCCAGCATTGGAGCAGCTGAGACTAAGTTGGTAGAGCTGGTTGACACTGAGCCCCAAGTTGTTTTAGATGCTTTTAACGTATAACGCAAATGCCACCACTGGTGTGTTATTGTGTGTATGTCTTCCATTAGAAAGCCTATATATTTCCCTTTTTGATTATTGCCACATTTAGAAGGATCACCCATTGGTGGAATGCCACATTATTCCCCACTGTGTTTCTACTAATGATGTAATACATATTTATGGGGTGAGTGTTTATTTGTGTGTTTTAAGGATTAATTTTTTAAACAAGAAGACAAATTTGCACATAAAATAATGGGAATGTGGGAGAACAATAACCACATATTCAGCAAACTCTTGATTGGTGCAAACTGTTGCTCATTCCACCATCCAAAAGGGAAACAAACAAGTAGATGATTGCCAAACATTTTCACTAGCACCTAAAATCCATCCATACTCTTTGACATCTCATGTTTGATAGTACATCCTGTGCTGTTCTCTTGACCTGTAGGAATCACATTCTTAACTGCAGTTGATAATCTGCTCAAGAAAAGCTATTTCTCAAACACTAGTCAGTCTTGCACACAAGTGAACAAACATGGCTCGCAGAGCTGTCGTTCTCCCCTACTTTTGATTTCCAAAACACACGGGGTTTTTTTTTTTTTTGTCCTCCAGAAATGTCTTTTAAACTATCCATCAAAAGTGGTCAATGAAGGAATCAGACGCGAAAGAAAGTCTGTGCTGTTCCGGACGCATGTGTCATTTTAGCACCTACAGTGGTTTTAATTATTAACACTGAGGTTTTTCAGCGGTGGGTTTAAAAATATGACTTCATTAAAAATATACCGGAGCTGCTTTAGGTGACGTTGGACCACTACGGAGCAGACAGAGACCAAAACAAACTCTGCACCACATCTTGATATAACATTTATCAAGTTTATGGCTCTTGAGCTGTAAGACAGCTGCCTATTTATATAGTAGAAGCAGGATGGGAAGAGCATTCTGTTAGAGTTACTATCTCAAAAAAGTCCTAAAATTCAAGGATAAATAACTTCGTTGCTCACTTTTACAATTGCTCATTGTTAGTTTATTCAAGGCGAAATATACAACAGCAAATTAAATCTCACTGCTCGCATAGCATTTTGACAAAAGGAATATTCCTGACTATCATAATAAACAATACACATACTTCTCATTTAATTAGACACCTGCTTGTAACAAGTTCACCTTTTCGCTTCAAAACTCCCGTTAATTGCTCATGTCACAGATTCAACAAGGTGCTCAAAACACTGTTCTGAAATCTTGGTCCATGGTGAAAAGGAACAAAAACAAAAACTACCTACTACTTTTAACAGGAAGAAACCTGCAGAACCAGACTTCTGGTTGGAGGTAGAGGCTAGAAAGAGGGGAAATGATGTGAATGGAGGCTGAAACCCTGACTGAGTTCAGGGGTAGGGATTTAAACTCTGGTTTAGGTAGGGGAGGGATTCCCACCCTAGTCTGGGATTGTTGGGAGCAATTCAGACCCTGGTTCCACCAACAAAAGCATGTTTACACCAAGTTCTGAACCTTCGTCTGAATGTGGCTGCAGAAATGGAACCTCAGTGAACTGTGGCCTCAGTCAAACCTCAGCCTATTACCGTCTATCATCTTGAATCAGAATAGCCATTCCCCACTGATCATAAGCATCAACAAGGCATTTTCCTCCACAGAACTGTTCCTCCTGGATACTTTTGGACCATTCATTGGAAACCCAACCGCCACATTCAAAGTCACTTAAATCCCTTTAATTCCTCATTCCCATACATTCCTATATATTTAAATGTGTAGCTGAATGTACAGAAAATGACATTGCTACCATGTGATTGACTGATTTGCTATTTGCCTTAACAAGAAGAACTTGAACAGTACCCCATAAAGTGTCTGGTTAATGTATTATGTAGCACAAAGAAATTGTACTTATAAATAATGCAATTCAGCATACATTATCATACGCTGATTGTATGCGCAGCAATGACAAAACAACAAAGAAGGTCAGATTTATTACTGATACATTTGAATGTAGTTTTTTTTTTACCATTATGTCCATCAGTAAAGCCCACACATAATATTTCCTCTAAGAGAAGAAATCTTGAAGTGATGAAATATTCATAGGAACGGTAAGGATTCAACTTAAGGAAGTAATTTGATGTGCTTCATTTTGAGTGTGTCTTGAATTTGGGGACAGTTTGAAGTGAGTGATTTTGTCTGTTTGTATGTGCTGAGAGAGTGACGGAGCGTACACATGCACACATGCTACTTGAGAGTGTCTCAACAGGCCTGCTCGCTCCTCGGTGTCACTCATTTCCCTGGATCTGTGAGTTTCGCTTCCCCGGCGGACCCTCGAGGAACTAAAAAACCTGTGGTTTATGTACACTTCATATCTCAGCTGCAGTCGTATGAGTGGGGGGGGGGGGGACCTGGACTGTTATCCCAGCAGAGAACAACACATCATTTTCTCCTGTCAAGCCTTCTGTTAGAGCTCATCACAGAGAGCAAGCACTCAGGATCCATGATATTATTAGTCTCCCAGGGAAGGTTGCTCATTCAATTTTCCCAACAACACTGCACAGTAGCGAGGTGGAGCGAAAAAAGAAGAAAAAAAAAATAGTGAGGAATTGGAGATAGTGCAGGAGCACAGCTTTTGCTAATCTGGTCTGTGTTGAAACACGTTTCTAGAAAACAAGGTGATTCAATGCCCACCATCTGGAGAGATGATCTGCACTGAAGGTGAGGAATGTTTTCCAAGCTGCTGGTTCTTTACACTCATATCTCTGATTTTACAGCTTTGCTTATGGGATACTCTTGCTTATACTTGTTTGGAATCTTTGTGAGATCAGTGGAAACCCTGAAGTCCTCCAAACAACACAGTGCTGGGGGTCAGGGAGACTTTCCAGACTGACAGGAATATTTGCATCTCAATCAAGGCATAAAAACTTTCATAAAAAAAAAAAGGCTCAAATTTGATTTTTAAAATACATCTGGAACATTGAAGTATCTAAAACATCGAGAGTGAAAAAGAAAAAAAGCCAAACATATGCACCTGCTGTATTTTCACCAGGACTGCACAGTTCAATCCCACTTTTACTCTCAAAGCCCAAAGCTTAATCCTCTCCCGTCTTTGGCGAAGGCATTTGTTTGAGGATGGCGCTGATGGCCCCCGCCTCTGTGTCCTTGCCACGGCCTTCAAAGATGTACAGACTCGGAATTCCTCTTTGTTAAAAGTCTACGTCACCACCGTCAACCTACTTTCTCATTTATTACTGGTAGTTCAAGAGATGTAGTGTTTTATCGACTGCTGCTCGGCGACACTCCATTGAAAATCGTTCAAAATGTTAAATTCGCCTGCAATAACACAGAGGAATCAGAATGCCAGCAGTCATCCCCATCAAATATGTAGTTTCTCCACTTCATTAATGTGGAACCATATGGTAATACACCTTCCAATATTTTAAATTAAGGAAGACAGTCACTATGTTTGCCTTAATTTATGTTTTTAATTTTTTAAATTTTATATATAATAAACTACAAGCACTAATAGAATTTCTGAAATGTTAGTACATGGCTTAACAGTCAGAATAAATGTATTCAATGCAGATCTGTAATAATGCAGTTTTTTTTTTAATGTAATGTTTAAGTTATACATCTTCCTACCTCCTTTGAACATCTAACACACATATTGTCAACGTACGAGTGTTTCTGTATGACTCACTGAGTGTCACTTTTTTTTTTTTTACTCATTCTGTTTGTTTCTCTAATTAGGGTCTGGGCAATGAAAATGCAGGATTTTGTCTGATTATAAAAAAATTTTGTACATGTCTGAAAATCAAATTAATAGATAGATGGATAAATTGACGGCGTCATCAATCAGTTTGGAGATAATCACAGAGTATATTTTTTTGACTTCACAGTTGAGAACTTAGCGTATCCTTAAAGAGGGTTTATTTGGTTATGTACAAGCAGTTGTTTCTCACACTCAGATATCACCACGTGAGGCGGGTTCCTACGGAGTTGGCAATTGACCGACGGAAGCAGCAGGTGGAGGTGTAGCTACATTCCTTGAATGCATTTGAAGTTTCCTCAAAATTAGAAATGTTACAGTGCTGACCGATTGCTGTGAAAGTTTCGTTTTGGACGGGCTGCTGTTATTTGACCCCGATTTTCATACGGATGTGCGCTTCTGGTTAAAGTACTGAGCAGGAGTCAGAAATTGAGACTGGTGTCAAATGACTGATGCTAGATGTTACTGAGTGGCTAAAGTGAGCCTCGACAGAGTCATATCCATAGATGAGAAGACAAGAATCTTCTCTCGGAAAGGGGTCAAACTTGTATGATAATGTTGGTCACGTCTTACTGGAGTACATTGTTCTTGCCATCTCAATTACAAGGCAACCTTTCTTGTTTCTTTGGCATTATCAGCAACTTCATTACTACTGAGTGGACCAATGTGGGCAGTTATGAATCTCATCTAAGCTGTCCTCTAATCCCAACTGGCGGATATGATTGTTATCATTTGAGAAATTCCCATCATGTCTAACGAGGCGTTTAAGCTGATCCTCTCGCCTTTGCAATGAAAGTCGGGGCTCAGAAAGAGGAATAATGTCCTCATTCAAATTTGACACACTTGAAGGAAAATGCTGACCGATTTGAAGTCATAAAAGTGGGAAGTGGCTGAGGGAGACACAGTCTTACAAATGATTTCATTCCTATTCAGCAACTTTGGACCAGGCGGGTATTAGACTCAAGACTTTTCTATTAGATTTTAGCCCAGCTCCTCATCAGCCTGCCGAGAGAAATCCCCCCGATGGTTAGTAGAATCAAGGAAAATAATCTCAATCCTTGCATCACTTTTCATCAATTTCTCCCTGCTAACGGCAGGCATCCAATGCCTGTTTCTCAACTAATTCTTCTGGGATGATAAACACTCCAAATGTAAATGAATCTCTTCGTATGTACATCTTTCCCTGTGACTTGATGTAATTTAAAGAAATGCATTTTAAACTGTAAACTCAGAATAGTATTTTTTTTTGTTCCTTTCTTAAAGATACTTTCACTTCTTCAGTTGATGGCTTTCTCGAAGGTGTTTAAAATAAGCAGCATAAGCAAAAGTAAACATCTGTGTCGACAGCCCAGATAATACTGTATGAGGTTCTAATTCTTGAAAATCTGGGCTGACTCACACGTACACACTATAGGGGATAGAGCGGGCGAGAGAGGAGGAGAGCTGTCAGTGATTGATCGCTGAGCTGTCGAGCTGCGCTGTGGAAGGGGGATTGGGAAAGCTCGGGTTTGAGAATATGCCAATAAGTCATTTCCAAAGAAATAAACATCACTTGTATTTACAGCAAATCAGAGATTTACCGCAAAGGGAAAGATGCTCATATTCATCTACAAATGTCTCACAACTCCGAGTATACATTGCGCGAGGCAACCGAGTCATAAAATCACTATTTTCTGGTGTAATGGAGGTAGATGCGTTCATTTGTAACATACATAAAATGTGGGCAGCCATTTGATTGCTCTTCCCCTGTTATGCAAATATATTGATTCTGATGGAGCCTAGGGGTCCTGTATAACATGTGATCTCATAAACATGAATAAAATAACAGGTATGACTTACAAGAGTGATGAAGCACTGACAGGTAAGAAAATGTGACAATAAGAAAAACCTCTGGGGTTTGTAATCTATATTCATATTCAAGCAGAGATATCTGTATATAAATATATATATAATTTTATTTATTTATTTTTTACACCGAAGGGCTTTCCGCAGAAACATGTAAATACCTGGACAACCCCCCCCCCCCCAACGAAAAAGCCACACTCGATCTATATTTAAACAGATAAGCCTGACATGACACGCGACGGTACAGAGAAGGGGAAATTTATGTGAGTAATTCCACAATCTTTTCTATACGGTTGCATAGTTTTAGTATGGACGGTTACAGATTATTATTTATGTTTTGCAGCTAAAGCACATAAGAACTGGGGAAATATATGTTCTGAAGAGAGCAGCACTGGAGGGGAATGATTAGCACTCATGGCTCACAGCAACAATATACCTGCTTCGAGAATTTTGTTTTTTTGCTTGGGGGGGGGCCCTATATTGTCTCAAGGTGTTAATGTCATTGTAAGACTGTTTACGCTGCAAAGTTTTCAAGTGAATATGGAACATTTAGGTAGCATTGTGGGTGTATGCTCGGAGCCACTGGAAGTGCAACTTTTTGTAAAAAAGATGAACGTTTGGGAAAATGAAATTCCATCTCCATGGAAATGAAGGAAAATGCAACTTTTCTGATATGCTGCTATTTTGCCTGTGCGCCATGGTAAATAGTGCTTCTTCACACGTGTGATGAGATGGACAATAACAACATTGGCAGCCTCCAGAGTGTCCCGAGTCCCAGTCCATATTCTCCTGGGACTTGGTAGTTTTATAATTGGCAGTCACGGAAATAACAATCTAGTGTTTTTTGTTTTCGCCCATAATGTACTGAGATCTGTTGCAGGTCAAATACGGAGGACAGATGGCAGGCAAGACTGGACGGGTTGAAGGACATACCATAATTTCCGGACTAGAAGCAGCCGCTTTTTTCACATGCTTTCAACCCTGTTGCTCAAGTAAACAGGTTCTAATGCACACATAACCCTAATTTGAGTTTGTGTGTGATATCACATATGGTATTATTAATTCTTAGCTGATCACATGCAGAACATGTGCAATCCATTTGCCTGAGCATGCAATTTAGCAAAATTTAAACAGCATGTCAGTAATTCAGAATTTAAGTACCGGTAGCTAAATTGGAAATATGAGATTGAACTTTCTAAAGTTGGACTCCACTTTGTTTTGTTTTTTTCTCTCATGCCATATTTCTTTTTTTGTTTTCTCCTTATATTCTCCTCGCTCTCTCTGGTGATCCCACTGACTTTTGGGTTGTTTGTCTTGCAGCAATCTGAGAATCGGCGCTAGTGCTCAGTGAAGCAGCTCAGTGTCTGCCCAGTATCAGAGGCAACCATGTGGCTCTGAGAAACCTTTTCTCATGCAACAACAATTTTGTTTATGCTTGGGTGGAGTCCTGACACTATACTGTAAAATGGGATTATGCAATCATACAGGTAGCGGAGAATGTTTTGCCATCTGCTCGACCCCAAACTGTGCCATCAAACTCTTAAGGACAGCACCGAAGAAAACTTGTAATTGTCAAGAGAGAGAGAGAGATTTTTTACACAGGACAGACTTTAAAATGCAAATACTGGTGGTAGAATGATTTTAAAGCTAATTTTAGAATCCTAACTTTTCCTATGTGGGGGAATCCACATTGCACATAACAATATAGACTGCAGCTAGAAGACATTTTTGAAAAGCAAGCCCATGTTTCTGGATGTTTCATCTGCTAATTTGTCATTTATTGAAGAAACACAGGACCTTGCACAGTAGTTTAGTGGTAAGCACTTTTCCCTCACTGTGAGAATGCTTCAGAGATCCATCATTTCACTTTTTTTTTCCTTCACTGCAGTGTCAGGTTTTGTTGTTTTTTTGCACTACGTATTGTGCAAATGTTGGAATTATTAAGACAGGACATTGGCAATACATCACACAGCTGTTTATTGAAGTCTTTGAAAGATGCAAAAAAAACAAAAAAAACAAACCTCTAGTTCCTCAGATATATTTTGGAAGCCTTGTAATTCCACTGTGTCTTTACCTCCTATTTGTATTTCTGTATGTAGACATATACATGTCTTTCTGCCGAGCTGATTCCTGTCTGTATTTTTTTTATTTTCACAGACACCCCGTGCGACACCGGTATTACAAAGCTGAAACCTGGCAATAAGAAAGAGACAAACAAATTCTGTTTATCTGTTTGCGAGAGGTCATATTACAGCAAGCAAATAAAACAGATAATATTTATTACTGCACCCAGAAAGTGTGAGTCATATTTACTGTAACTGCAGATCAAACATCTGCTACAGCACTGACATTGTGTTTGTATCTCGCAGTGATAGACTCCCGAAGAGCAAGAGTGGAAATCTGCTCCTGGATGCGGAAACTAAAGGACACTCAAGCGAAAAACCAGAAGCAAAGATAGATTGATACCGCGGCATAATAATTCCTTTTCACAGCATTTTATATTTTGTATGAAACAGGCTTTCAAAAATACAATGATACTGGCAGACGGTCAGTTTACATTATGAGTTTTTCTCAACGGGGGAGAATTAAATCAAAGTGGAAGAAAATTGTGTTTGACTTGAAAGCATAAAGTTCTGCCCTAAATCCACAGAGGAAATGAACATCTGTATTTTATCCATTTCTCTTCGCTTTAAAGGTCCTCTCCGTCTCTCGACGAGGAATGAAAGTTGTCGAATACAATCTGTTGATGTGTTCTTTCATGTCATTCTTTCAACATTCATAGTGTATATATACGTATCAGACGCCACAAAAGCCACCTGACTATTATTATGATGCTCTGATCCTTCCAGGGATGGACTTGACCTGTGACCTTGACTGTATGAAGAAATCAGACATACGATAGAAGAGTCAATCTGACCACTGTTCAGTAGATGCCGGATCAGATTTAGATGTGTGGTCATCTGGATGCCACAGCTTGAACTTAAGTTCCTGAGCAAGGTCTGTGGCATGGCCCCCAATGTCACCTACATGAGAGACTGTATGGGATCCAAAACATTGTTTGGGTGGGTGACATGTTTCATAGAATTCCAAAGAATCAAATTAACACCTCGGCTAGACCAGATATGGGTGACTTTGCTTTATGTTAGAGCAACAATAGTTCCATCTTCACTTCAAGAGTGGCAAACTACTGACAAAGATAGACTGAAATTATAGTTGTAAAATTATTTGGAAATCAGCTTCTCGACTGGATCAAAAGAAGATGTGGCCCCTGGAGGACCAGTAACCTTTCCTTGCGTACTTTGCCTACCGTCGCCATGACTTCCCAGTGTAAAGGATGTATTAACATCCATCCACCCTGGAATCACTTTAAACAAGTTTGGGTCGCAGGATGGGAGACTATGCCATCTGACTCGAAGCGATTGACATGGTCACGGAAAGTCAATTCTATGAAGTTTAGAGTCGAAACTTAACCTTTGGATTGTGAGAGACAGTCAGAGAACCAAAAGTTTGTCACCAGGAACTTTCTTGCTGCAAGACAATCAGGGCAGAACATGACAGCAGAAACCAACTCCAACAACATGCATGATGGTGAATATGAAAAGAGCTGATTCTCTCCTTCTGTTGCCCATTGTAGAAAACTATCCTTTAGGACATGGCTTACTATGGGCACGTACAGGCTCTGCATGTGGGCTTAAGGCCTTCCCACCCCAGTCGATATTAGGTATTTCGGGAGTTAATATTTGATTGGCGTTTGGTCAGTGCTCACACCTCCAACTGACAAGCCTTTCTGTGTTTTCCTTGTGCATGTAAGGTTTCCTCTGGGTGCTCTGGTTTACAAGGTGACTCTAAATTGGCCATAGGTGTGAATGTGAGTTTGATTGTGGTTGTTTGTCTCTCTGTGTTTGTGCTGTGATGGACTGGCGAGCTGCCTTTTTCCATAGTTAGTTGGAAACAGCTGCTGAGAAGTGAAGAGGATGGATGGATTGAGGTCTGATTGGCTCTTTAGTCGTGTCTGAGCAGTCTCTTGCATGTTCATGATCGAGTTTTTCTTCACTTCAACCTTCAGTTTTGCTTAGAAATGTCAAACTTTATTAAATCTACATTTTTTTCCACATTCAAGGCATCAAATAGACTTTTCACAATATGTCACTTTCTAATAGCCATCACTATAGAAACATAACTAATGCCATTTGCTTGTTTTGTCATTTTTTTACATTTTTCAGGGTAATTGGTGTATGTCTGAGTCTTCAGACTGTGTTATCTCTGACTCGGTGAGGATTTTTCAAAATATAGGGTCCATTAGTAATTTGTAACTTGTTAAATGTCAGCATCTTTCCTGGATGACGACTGGAGTAATTTCTTATCTACAATTGCGCTTGGAGTTAAACCGAGAGCACACCAAGAGCACAGGATAATAGAAATGTCAGCATCGCTAAGCAGTGTAGGACAAAGATACAGTAGATCTGATTTAGGCCAGTTTGCTCAGATGGCTTTGTTACTGGATCTCCTTCCCTCCCACACAACATCGCTGCATAAACCCGATAGTCCTCTGAGTCAGAGTTGATGTAAACAACAAGAGAGCTTCATGTCCAGCCAGAGCCTAGCAGGATAATGGATATCAACTCGGCGACATGTGATTTGCATAGACAGCACAGAGGGATTAGGGTATGATCTGTAGCGTCTCAGAAAAAGCGAAGCAAAAAACACGCCGCTGTAATTCATGGGCAACCGGAGCCCTCAGATTTGTTTTCATGTGATTCCAACCAGCAAATCCCGATCAGACAGTTATCCTGATAGGAGAAAAACATCCCGGCTACACATTTAAATATCTGTGGTCCCAACTTTTATCAATGACAGACAGACAACGACATGTCAAGCAAGCAATCATTTGGTATTATGTAGTCCGTCGCTCCGTATCTGTGAAGGCTGTCGTCAAGCAAACAACAGGTCTCCCAATTTTCGTTTTTGCATCATTTTTGCCTGCGTTTTATTTCATTTTTTAAATTCGGTGTTGCTGCCCTCTGACAAGCCCGGAGGGAAGTCTTTTTTTTTTTTTTTTTTTTATTGGGGGGGGTGTCGAGTAGATATCTGCCTGAATGTATTTTTAAAGGTGTGGGCGAGGCTGACATTATAGCTGCTCCTGCTTACGGGAGCTGAGGGGGAATCCCCAGTGGCACCTTGTCGAGCGAGCATGTCAATTGTTTGTTTGCATAGCGAATAGCTCGGGGCGTTATGCTGTCGAGCTCAGAGAATAAACCGCTCATCACTACCTGTGGACCATCAGCAAATCTGTATGACAAACAGCAAAAAAAATTCACCAAGCCCTGACAATCATGTAACTGTCATTAAAGGTAAGCAACTACATCTGCAGGGTGATGGGAGTGAAGTAGCGGGGGATTCTAAAGACACCAAAATGTGCTTTGTTGCGACAGCTGGCACATTCGGAGGTGAGTCTGTGGACAGAATGGACACGTCACATCTCATAAAGAGGTCACAGTAAGTGCCTGGAAAAAAAAAAAAGTTGTCATTAACTTTCTTAACTTTATTCATGTCCTTGATCTGAGCTGAGAAAGGTGGCATTCGACGATGAAAAGCAATTTGTCACAAAGCTCTTACTTTATTGTTCCTGCTGATAAGGTGAAAGAGAGCAAAACCTTTACATGAAAGAACCTCCTGTCCTTTAATATGATAATAAAGGATTTTCAATTACTGTTTACCCCAAAAGCTTGAAAGCTGATTTTTTTTTTTTACAGGGTTGAAAAGACCTTAGAACATTAACCTGTGAGGCCTTAAGGTGTTAAGATGAGGTGACTTCCACCTAAATAGACATTCAAATGGTCGTTATGGTTACCATGTCAAATTAATACTCCAAACAGTGCATTTCCAATGACTGTAACATTGTGACATTTCAATTGAGATAAACCAAATCACAAATTTGCTCCTCCTTGCCTAACATATATTAGAATTTTCAATCACATACAACCTATAATACGAATCCTTCAACTTACTAATTTGATGTTAAATACCTAAAGCAAATCTATTCAACGTGAGCAAAAAGTAGCAGTTTCAGACACCTTTAAGAGGATATTTCACTCATACTCAAATATAATCAAGAGTCAAATATCATTATTTGGTAATGGGTAAAAAAAAAAATCTATATATACATTTTTGAAAATGGCCAAGTTCGATGTCGTGCAAAAACAGAATCTAAAATGCAGTGCAATGCTAAGCCAGTGGTGTCAAAGATAAAGCCTGTTCGCCCAAACAAGTTTTGTGAAAATATAGACACAATAAAAGAAAAGCTTTAAAGTTCAAATTTAAAGGTTATTATTTAACAGGTCAAAATGCAACTGGGCTGTGTGTGGCTCCTGCACGTCTTGCTATTAGGGAAAAAAAAGAAAGCTCGAACTAAAATGGTGCCTTCTAATGCATTCTGGACTATTAAATACTACATTGTGACATGAAGATTTTGCTTCTTAACTGTAATATATTTCCTCTTTCTGTTAAACATTTTTGTTGATGAATCTAATCTACTTTCTTGCTTTGTTAATACATTTTTTTTTTTTTTTTTAAGTAGTGGCTTCTTTTCAATGGTGATGGTTTTCACTTGTACCTGTAACTGTCCCTGTCCGTGACTCACCTCACTCCAAACTTCACAACATGCACTTGTTTACACCCCCTGTCGTTGACACATTGCTTCTATCTGCACCCCTAAACTGAACACCCATTGCCTGAACTCTGAAAATGTGCCTATTATCCTCTTATTAGTTTTTAATTGAAAATTAAATGCTTATTTATTATCTGCATTCCACCTATAGCTCGGTCCCAAGACTTTAGAATGTCACAGACAAATATTGGTGATAGAACAAGCATGGTTGTCAATACTTATATCACAATCAGCACTTTGGAAAGAAAATGTGTCCAAATCCCTACCCTCTGCCCCAGTTGTTGAACGCATCTGAATTCCGAACCAATCAGAGGCCACCTTCCAAAACGTATATACCATATTTTATCAATTGACCAATCATGTTGCTTGTTACTGCCCGTAAAATAAACTAGAAATCAGTTGTGAGTTGTTTCGTCGAGCCGATAATTCATATTTTGGCGGAAAAAGATGAATTTAACTAAATTAGATAGTGACGTAGTGATGGTCATTATACACATATTTTAGATGGCTTTGAGCAACACGTCCGCTATTTTAACCGCCGTCAAAATTGACCGTCAAAATGACGGCTGGATGGCTCGCTTCCTAAAACCATTGGAGGATACAATAGAAACAATACAACAGTAGCTGTGATCGACAACCGACTTTGGAAAAAAGTGACTTACTGTAACAAATATATTTGATTGTTTTTGCTTTACATCCCAGAATGATTGAAAATGAGCAAAAACAACATCAACTATATACCAATATTGGGATTTAAAGGGGAAAGTAGTGCTTTCTTCGTTTCACTGTTTTTCATCGATCCCTGTGTTGAAGTTCCTCCTTTTCTATCTAATAACTTCCAAGATTGCATAAGTGCTCTGGACATCATCTTTATTACCTCAGGTGACAGTGACCGCTATTTTCTTATTTGCATTTGTGGTAAATTGGATCTCTTGGGTCGTCTCTCCGCATCTAGGCCACTCACTGTCATTTTAAAGTAACCGGGAGCGCTGTTGATTGATTCCCTCATGACAAGAAATATTATTCTGTCATGCCAATGCTTGCAAAACTAGGCCCCTGCATGTTGACTAAATATACACACTTACACAGGGTTTATGCTAAAGCTTGTGAGTATCTCATAAAATTCAGTGGCACTAAAGTACATTGTGAGACCCAGATAAACACACAAGCCTGCGTAAATTGCAGCAAGGTCCACATGAAACACGACAACCTGTCTCTTCTCTTTCAGCAGCGTGTTGTAAATAAGCGCTACATGTGCATTTAAGTAAATCAATTTACATCTCTTGCAGCGCTACTGCATTTCTTTCTCCCCTCACCATGGCTCCAGGGAGAACGCTATACGGTTGGTCCACCGGGCTGCCAGCTACCTTTTCCCTGGGGATAAATTCTCGTGCATCTCGTCTCAAAACGCTACTTAGAATGGACCTGTGGGACGTGAGCCTCCGAGGGGCCCTGTCTGCCGGAGGAAACACCCGCTTCTTTGTGCTTGGCTGCATTTCAGAAGGAAGAAAAATGACAACCTGGATCCTGTGTTGTTGTGACAGTGGTACTCTTTTTTTTTTCTCTCTCTCTCTTTTTTTTTTTTTTTTTTACTGCACTATATTTGAATGTTGAGCATCATCAGAATTTTGGTTTCAATCCGGTATTCCTTTGTAGAACTGCTCCTGCGGTGACCGTTTTACATTGTCTGCTTTGTGCTGCAACCACTGAAGGTTTTTTTTTTTTTTTTTACTTACAGCAAAGTTGTTTCCAAGCTCAGTGTGCTTGCTTTGACTTGAACTATAGAAGGCCGTTATACACAAAATATTCAAAACCTGAATAATAATGTGTTGTTTTTTTTGTTGTTTTTTTTTAGTCACGGAGCAGGAGGATACTGAAGAAAATAGGAAAACCTTGAAAACAGTGAGATTTAAATTGAACAGAGAGGCTGAATGCTATTTTTCAAACGTATTAAAATATTCTATCGTGCTGGTCTCTTCTGCCATAATCAGTTACAGATGGTCTGTAACCTGAGGTCTTCCGTTCGGCAGTCTTTTGATGGCCAACAGAGGGGCACAAGGCGAGCATACCATTGGCAACTGTAAACATGAAGAACTTTAATTCAAATGCAGTCAAAGTTAAAAGTTTTTGCGATTGTATTTTTAACACTCA
The DNA here is from genome assembly GCF_963422515.1 of Blennius ocellaris. Classification (NCBI taxonomy): domain Eukaryota; kingdom Metazoa; phylum Chordata; class Actinopteri; order Blenniiformes; family Blenniidae; genus Blennius; species Blennius ocellaris. Next base: position 9,540,301 of record NC_137672.1, read on the forward strand.
TATACTTATATCAGACAAAAGTAACTAAAGAAGCAATCATATTTAAAGAACTCCACAGCTCTAAAAGCAAAGAAAAAATGTTTCCCTATTAACTGTTAAAAGAGTGTTTTCATCAAAATATAAAATTGAATTTAGGAATTTGAGATTTTAGCTTGGGTCTTTTTGTTTGTTGTGGTTTTATCCTTCATTTGTGAGCTTTCTTATTTAGATATGTGAAAGAAAGAATATTGAAACATTTTACTTCAACAAAGTGTTGCAAAAGCATGTAGAAAGCACAACCGCAAGCCTCAATGCTTATCTAAACAACAGCCGAATACAACAACCTCACCACACATATTTGAAAGGTAATAATTTCCTCAGACCACAGTAAAGGAAGCAGATGCTTTCTCTAAAGTCTAAATTTTCTTTGAACAGTTGTGATTTAGCAGCAAATAGAAACGGTTGGATGCCTCATTTTGCTGCAGAACTACACTGACTTGAAAGTTAAGCTTTTATCTGACTCCGGGTAAGAAAGCAGATGCATTTCTCAAAATGAAAGAATTTTATTTGGGCTAATTGTTTTGCAATAGCAGAATACAAACAGGCCCCACTGTGGGTTGTCATGCAGCTGGACTTTTCAACAAAACCATACGGACAGGTCATACTGTCAGTTGAGCACAGAAACGTTTTTTTACTAATCAAAAGAGTAGTAAAGACTCAAAAAGCCGACGAAGGATCGGATGTTGCAGGTTTGAATCCTGCAGATGACCCTCATCAGCTCCCCAGAGCACCATAATGTGGCTGCCCACCCCGTCCTAGAATCAAGACGAAGACAATTTATTCAAACAGTTTTTTTTTTTTTGTATTTTTACACAAACTCATTGAAACCAACATCAACATTCCAGTATGTTGTCATAAACGGCCCCTTTTGTATGTCCTACTTTAAATAACACAAGTCAGCTTTCACAAACGAGTCACAAAAGTATTCCTGTACGTGTCCAGCTCCAGTCCTTGAGGACCTAAACCATGCAGGGCGCCGGCCTTTGAGGACCGAATTTCGACACCCCTGACCTAAATAGATTGCATTTGTTTTGTTTTAGTTGAATTAGGTTCATTTTGCCTATAGTTTGTTTATGAGATTTCTTTAGATCGTCTATGTTTCTTCGCTTCAGGCATGTAGGTTTTTACAACACTTCACATAGACTGGATTTCTCCTTCTTCCTCAGAAATATAACGTGGTAGAGGTGGATGGTGTGTGTTTGATCAGCTGGTGTTAGCGGTCACCTCTGGATGACCAATCTGATGACATGCCAAAGGGACAGTATGTTGTAAAAAGTTACTTTCCTGAAGAGAAGAGAAGATGAATATTCATTGGTTTTCTTGCTGTGTTTCATCTAAAATGAGCTATGTTGTAAAGCTTTAAAAATAAGTGAATCAAAATAATAATGATAATATGCTGTTGAAAGCAGCTATGTTAAAAAAAGATGGCCTTTAAACTAAATCACCTGTACGAAAAATCGCACAGAGCTTGACAGAGCTGAAGGAATTAACAACATGCATCTTTCTATATGAGCTACTTCATATACTCAATTTATCAGTTGTTAGCATTAGTTGTTGGTGTTAAATTGTGATTATCACATGCGTTTTGTGTATTTATTTCCAAGAGATCTGTAGCTCATGAAAGCATCCCGCTCGCTCCCCTCGCCTACCTACTGATGCTCAACACGCCTCTGCGCTGTTCAGTCGCTTGAGATCTCCCAGGACAATTTGATGGGAAATTTATTTCGTTTACACATCATATCACACTGGCTGTAATTAATTGTTCTGCTCTTCGGTGTACGATAGTTCACTGACTCCGTTGTGCGACTTCAAGCTTGTTACTGTTCTGTGGTGCCACACCGAACCCGGTGGCAGATGCTGCTGTCACCAAACGTATGTAAGCACTTGACGAAAAAAAAAAGGAAGGAATGAAAAGAAAAGGAAAGCCGGGGTAAATATTTAACAATACATCAATAAACCTAATCTAACTATACATTTGACTTTTTTCATTAAGCGTGTTTTGCAGAGGGATTATCACAACCAACCTAAAAATGTGCCATTGTGCATATACTGTATATTCTCATACATTTTGGGTGGGTGTGAGAGATTAAAAGAAATGGCGGCTGTTTGCCACTGGCTACATTTAAATGGAAGCAGGCAAGAGTTGTCAACTTGATTGCAGTACTTGTGTTGAAACGCATCACAGTTGGCAGCTAAATTAAATCTATGTGGTTGGATCTCTTCCTTTGTATGCGTTGCCGGGTTTTTTTATTTAATTATTTTTTTTTTTTGGGGGGGGGGGGTGGCTTAGCCAAAGATCAGTACACACTAAAGTGTGCTGCAAGAGAGTTGATGTCTCAGTAAATGTACAGTCATTGTGGTTTCATGTCAAAATCACGGTCAAAACTCAAATACAGTTTCACCTGAGGCTAAACTTGTTCGGCTTGTGAGTGAGTTTAGAGTTATTTCCTGGTTTTTGTTTGTGGCTGCCGTCCTGTCATTTCAAAACAATGTGTAATCTTGTCTCATCAGGCAGTGAAGATTTACATCCTGTTTACAACATTTTAAAATCTCGTCATAAAACTTTTGTTCCTTCCTTGGTGTCCAAAAACATGACCATGGTGGAACTTTTAGAACCGACTTTGAAGTGGGAGAAAACACGGCTTTTCTGAAACACTGCTACTGCACATACACACCACGACCAGAGCAAACAGTTCTTCTGCACAGGTGCGATCAGATGGACAATAACAACAGTGGCGGCCTCCAGAGTGTCATGACTCCCAGTTTATATTCTCCTGGGACTTGGTAGTTTTATAGTTGAGAGTCATTGTAATAAAAAAATGTCCATGTGAAGGTGTTTATAGTGCATTGTTCTCTGCGCGTGTGTGGCTGGATTAAAAACAAACAACAGCACCCACTAGTGGCCCAACTTGAAAACTATATTATTTTCAGCATTTCTGGCATTTCCATTCAAACAGACATGGTTTTTAAAAAGTGGCCCTATAAATGCTCCCATTTTTGAAACAATGTTAAAATTATTTGGGTGATCAATTAATTGATCACACAAGTCACTGATTGCTATTGTAATTGATTGAGGAGGCTGACAGGAGCCTTGTACCTCTGTATCGGATTTGAGTTGATTGGAAGCCATTGTTTACATTTGGAGGTAAACACAGTGGGACGGGTCATTTCCTTTTCAGACCATGTATTCCTGCTCTTCTACCACAAGATCAAACAGACAAGGACCAGATCACACACAACTGAGTGTGCCATAACAACTACGAACACCAATTTGACCAAAATAGCTAGTGACGGGATCTGACAGGACCCTGTGGGGGTCTTGCTGGTTACCGCCTCACAAACGCTGCATTTCTGGCATGGAGTCACTCGAAAGAGAAGTTTTTCGAAGTTTGACTCAGCATGACTTCGGGAATCGGTGAGAGAGCAGCAGGGGAGCAAATTGTCAATCACTGCCTTCAAATCTTTTTCAGAAAGCCACAATTTTTAAATGCCCACAAACATACTTAAGCACATTTATTCAATTAGATGAAGACAAAACGATGATTATTGATTGGTAATTACGCAGTATTTTCTAGATATTGACACTGTTCTTGAAATTCCGTTTGCATTGAGCATGAGGTGGAATTAGAAGTCGAGCGCTAATTCAGTTTAATTAATTATCCTTTATAAAGATTGTCAATCGTACCGATGAAAGCACAGAGCAAGATGCCAGTTTGATTTGAATCCAGTCGAATTAATACATTTTTCATCAAAGCTGTTTGCTGAAGACACTGAAATGCTTCAGACTTTATTCATTATTTCAACCCAAATATCAACCCAGAGACTGAATTTCAATAAATGTTTCCATGCACTGTGCATTCATGCTCTGCAAAATCAAAATGACTCATCTCTATGAAAGAAGAGTGCAATTAACTGGACTGAATTCACACAAAAAAATGGCCAGATCCATTATTTATAAAAATCAAATTAATCCATAGCCCTGATTTTCTTTGTACCTGGTAGCAACAGGGCAGGGGTCAAAAGCACAAAAGCATAGCAATCGAGAAAAAAAAAAGGAATTCTCAAATACTGCTGATGGGAACTGCAGGCTATCAAAATGTCATTATATAGAGTTTTTATACTCCTACAACCATGAAATATGTTTATGCTGTAAAATGAAGGCATGCACTTTTATAGTATCAAAAAGACGATGGAACAGTTAAAAATACTATACTATACAGTTTAACACAGTTGAAGATTACCTTAGAACAGTTAGATACTACAGTGTTGGCTGAAATTACATGATATATAGTTACATAATGTATGTAATATATAAAAATCCCATGATATATAGTTTGATACTGTTGAAAACCATAACTTTCAGCCTATTCCTTTTTTTGTTTGCTGCTTGTGAACAGTATTGACAAAATACTTAAAATAAATCAAATCTTGGTCTGGCTTGAATTTTAACTTATTGATTTATACAATAGCCAGCTGTATCAACTGGGTACTACATGACGGCAATGAGACTGCATAAATGATCAAATGTGTATGATATGGTCTAAGAAATATCATTACGCAAGTCAAAAATAAAACTGATGAGATATGCACTGTGATTCGCGGCGATGATAAAGCAAACAATGCAATAAGCAGAGACATACAGTCTTTGAAATATTAGAAGCAAGAGATAGCTGAGACATTTACTGTGCTGTGCTTAAAAGACGGTGGTATACAGAAGAAAAACAGAGCCTATGAATAAAATTACACTGATTGGAAAAGGCAACTATAATGTTCCAGACACAGTGACTTGATATAGTTTCAGTGTGGCTGAATAAATCTTCATAAGATGAGAAAACTTTCCCCATGTCGTGGGGAAACTCGGCTTGTGTCTGGTACTTCGTAGCTCATCACTGTACCGCGCGGTGCGTCTGAACTTCCAAGCCAGGAGGACAAAGCTTGCGTCGCTCTTTGGCAGAGACGTAAAGTGACTTTGTCGCCGCCATCGCCGAACTGAATTCATTGCTCATCGAGGCAAATCTGACAAAAGGGCAGTGGAGGTCACTGGAAAGGCAAGTCGACATGGGAATGGAGGATAATGTAAGGTCTGGTAAAAACTTAATGTGACTTAAGTGACACAAATTAATAAGAAAGCCCATCTCATCGGCGCATTCCAATGCAGGCATAGTTCACAACAGGGTTTTGGTCCCCTGTCATTATGGACTGTCATCGGAGCAAGGATGAGGAGGGGGGGGGGACGTCTCTAATTAGCCCCTGTCAGCTGAATGACATTCTAATCACGTGTTCCTGGTAATTACTTCACTTTTACAATCTCTTTGCTCATCTTAGGCTGACACAATAAGACCTGTCACTAAAATGAACCTCTCTAAATGCATCCCGATCTCTTCCGGCTAAAGTGGAGAGTTAAGAGAAGAATGCAAGAAAAGCTGCCTCAATCCTCCACTTCCAACTTCCAACTCATGTTAAAAAAAAAAAAAAAAATCTCATTTTATCATCTCCAGTGCATAAAATTGAGAGGTTGTGGTGTATTTATGAGGACGAACAGAGTCTTGATGCTGGTGAGCCTGTACTTATCTGTTTGCACACCTTTTAGGTGCTCATGGTTGATAGCCGCTGCCTCCCTGAACTTATACCAACTGAGCTGGTTATATGTGAAATTAAAAAAGGGAAATTACTAAACAGCCGGCTGAAGTTAAACACGGTTCCTGGACACAGAGCCCAGAGAGTGATTTATTCTCATCTTATCCTGCAAAATTGATTCCAACATTTATGTACATTCTCATATTTCAAAATGTGCATCTATGCATTCGTGCAGGTAGGACTGAAAAGGGATTTCAAAGCAGCAGTGGTTTATATTCTTTATTTAACTAAAAGTAAAAATGTACAGGTTTTGAAATGCTTGCAAGTGCAAAAGTACATATAATATTTCAAATTGACTGATACACAATGCCTTTGTAAAAAAAAAAAATTTAATAGAAATAGATGGTAATCTTTTTTGGGCTTTCAATAAAACAAGACATTCAATTAACTTTGAATTTTCATAACTTTTAAATTCCTCAATAATTTCTTGGTCAATATTTTGCAGTGTACTTCATGAAGGAACTTAGATGTGGCAAACTTGATTTGCCACGTCTAAACATAATTGCCAAATTCAGGCTCCATTCACACGCCAACATTTGACGTGAGAACGCATCGTTTTTGCATTTTTGTCTCAGAAAGGTTCCGCATTTACATGGCAACATTTTGAAACTCGAGTCCTTTTTGCAGACACACTGAAAACAATGCAGTTAGTGTGCCAGGCCATGAGTTGTCACTGGTGGTTGTTTTTGTCATGAAACCACACACACATTCCAAAGGAATGATGTGTTTTTGTATATAGGAAGGAAATGTACTTTCCACATAGCTTCCAAACTTATGGAAGACACACTTTCCGTGTCTGTTCTTGAGGTTGCTCCACCAGAGATAACAACTTGTGCTCATTGCCGAGGCATATACCATATGCCCATCTCCATATAAAACAAGCCCTCGTATTTTTCAGTCGGCTTCTGAGCGGATCGGCTGTGCCCTGTTCGAAAAACAACTCCCCAACAACTCCTAAAACCTCTCCCTGCGGGGAATCATTAGTTGGGACACATGTGACATCATTTGAATTTGTGACCTTGCAAGCTGTGTGGGACCACTGGATCGGTAGACACATCATTGAATAATACACGGCTCTTTTGCTGTGTGAGGCACAGGGGATCAGTGAGGAGGAGGAAGGTGACGGTGGTGGTGGGGAAGCGGCGGAACATTATGCTAAAATATGTACCGTTTCCATTGTGGTCTGCTGGGTCTCGGTGGCTGTTGTTTGTGCCACAGTGACTGTCTTGGCTTCTTGGTTCGCTCCGTCTTCGGCTCAGGCCTCATTATGTGTGACAGCGCTATGAGAAAGCAGGTAGAGAGGCAGGAACGAAAGGAGAAGGGAGGGAGCAGGTTTGCTGTATGGAAATGGGGCCTTCTCCTCCTCCTGATATCATGGATGAATCAATTGATGCTGCTTTGTGCACTTTTTCTGCTGACCCAGCGAGAACGGGGAAAAATATTCGGCCAGTTGCCTGTGGCATGGCAGCTACAGTTTGAGTTTAGCTCACTCTGTCACTATTATATCCCCCATCTCTGTGCTTCCTGGTATACTCACACAAGAACATTTGCACACGCACACACACACACACACACACACACACACACACACACACACACACACACACACACACACACACACACACACACACACACACACACACACACACACACACACACACACACACACACACACACACACACACCCCATCCTCTTCCTCTAAAATGCATTTGTCGCCTGTGGAGTTATGGCATTAGACTGTCTGCTAGATATTAGGGTTGTGGAGCTAAATCTAGATGATGGATGATTTCTGTTGTGCTGTCAAAACCAGTGCTTGATAAAAGAACAACACAGGACAGGCACACAAGACAAACTGGGAGTGGAGGGGAAAGCAATACTCCCATCAATATCTCCTCTCACCCGATCCATACCACTGGAGCTATTTGAATTGGTATCTATAGTTCCTTGCATCACTTCCACTTATAAGGGCCGGTTTATTTACAACGTCATGGTGTCAGATGCTTTGGAAGGAGTCGATACATTAAGCACACGGCGCTCAGCTGCAACCTCAAGGCAAACATTATTATGGGTCTTCAATCAAATATTTTTTGCCTCCGTGTTGTGTCAACTCACCAGGCGTCTCCAACTGACTGTAAGCAGAACAAACTCACTGCTGTCTTGTCTGTAAGAGGAATAAATATTGATATGCTCCAGTGGCCTAGTATGTTAATTAAATACATGCTTATTGAAATTCAATGACAGCTGGAATTTCACAGTGGAGAGGGGAGGGGGGGGGGGGGGGGGGGGGGGTCTCACGTCTCCCCAAGAGTGTAAAACATAATTGGTTGACAGCAAAAAGTAACACACAATTAGTTGGGGAGGTTTAATTAATATTATTCAGGCAAGGTCCTCGGTTTAGATGCGTCCTGCAGCGCGCCAACTCTCTGATGCGCAGATGCAGCAGATGTGGGACTGCGAGCTTCAGGCAACTGGATGACATGTACAACAGGGGGTCCATCGTTCCAACTGTAAACCTCAGTGGGAGCAGTTTAAGCAAAAAAATGGCACTAATGGCATATATATATATATATATATATATATATATATATATGCTCTAATAAACAACCTGTTGTACTTTCTTAGATTGTTTTTGAATGAAAAGAAACGAAACCGGGTGGATACTTCAAGAAATAAATTAAGATCAGCCTTTGATGCCATGAGTAAACAAATTCTCCTGACAAGTGTAAAATTAATAATAATCTGAACATTTCTGGCTTAAGAGATCTTCTAATTAGAATATACAGTATGTTTGACTGGATTTCTTTCAAAGAAATGTCAAATTACTATCCAATCTGCTATTTGCATAAATAGGATTAGATGCTTTTGATATAGGTTGTTAGTGTCTCTTGTTTTATTTTTACATCGTAGCTCATGTGCCCCGACAAGGAGACTGAAAGAAAATATCAAAACATGAGTAATGTAAGAAGAGTCATGCAATCAATGTCAAAGAGGGACACGGTCTTTTGTGACGTGTGACGTCTTTTGTAAGAATAAGAATGGAGAATCTGCTTTTTGGTGTCATTTCCTTGATATCACAAATACAACTCCACTTGAAGACACTCAGTGGTACAAATTTAAAAAAAAAGAATCATTCATTAGATCATTAAGAATTTGCAATTGATTGCATTTTAATTGCATTCCAGTATTTGCTACTCAAAGCAACATATATTTAATCCAAAATGATTATAGTTGATGAATGCATCAATAAATAAAGTTGTACATGTTTACTCAACAAAAATCACAGACTTTTTTCTATTCACCCCCCCCCCCAAAAAAAAAATAAAATAAAATAAAATAAAATGCCAACAATTATGTATTGTTTATATATGCCACGAGGAATAACCTTAATCGTAGCTTAGTCCTCTGTGCTTGTGGCTCTACATTTAGGATGTGATACCAAAGATTTGAACTGCTTTGGTGATGCACACATCCTTTTTTTTTTTGTTGCTGCAAATGTGTTCTCATCCACTCTTAAACCTGACTAAACACTGGAACCTCCCCAAGTCACATTCTGCACTCATTTCCATCATCATGAATCATATCTGTTAGCTTGCTACTTTTAGTTTCTCCACATGGGGCCTTATTCTCAGTACATTTTTTTTTAAGCAGTTGAAGAAATTTATTCTGTACTTAAATCTTAATCTTCACATTTTGGTCACTCTGAATTTCAAGTTTCCTCTGACACATTCCCCACTTTCAACGTATTACTGTTTGTGTTGCCTGTGATTCATAACCGTCCCAAACCTGCCCATCAGCATTCAAAACAACCCTAACGACATGACGTGATGAGCCAACTGTGTGGAGGTAAGAAAAGTAGGCTAACGTTTGCCTCATTCTCGCCCCCCTGTTGTCATTTGGTCCACTTGTGACACACGTGTGCAAGTAAGCAACGCAACATTATCGGCTTCTTTGAAAGACAGTTTCTCTACACAGTGTCTCTAATGTGTGGAAAGAGCCAGAGTCTCAGATGAAGTGAAATTACACACTCAACATTGGCTACGAGACTGGATAAAGTCTCATTTGAATATCTCGCTCTTTTCGTAGCTGTATCCCTGCAGTGTCTCATCTTTTATCCCACAGTCAGCCCATTGAACCTGGAAATCTCCAAAACCCATACATTTAATTTGTGCTCACCTTCCCCTATAACCCCGACTGTCTTCCCTTTCTTCCTACTGTGTCATTGACACCTGGAGTCCTTCGTGAGTCATGTATCACACTCACTTAAATGGCCTCGCATGGCTTCTGGACAACAATCCGCTTTGTTTTGGGCTATTGTGCGAAACATTAAAAAGCAATTTGCTCTCAGACCTATCGAGCAGGCCTGCAATCGGTCCCCCAACATCACTCCCCTGGTGGATTGTTATTGTCATTGAGTGGTTGGGGGAGGGGGACCTTTGACAGTAGGAGGTGGGGAAATTACGAGTGTTATTGAGCTGGGCTCCACAAAAGGCAAATGGAAGCAAGTTTAGAGCGAGAATCACTGCGATAATACACAGAGAATCACCCTCTATTAATGTGTGCAGCTGATTCAAACAAATACAGAACTTATAATCTAATAGACAACAGTTACTCCTATTAATTTAGACATTTCAGAAGAGTAAAGACAAGAGTACGGATTACGCCAAAATCTAAGCCCCCATTTTCATGGTTTTAGTCACAATGGAAAATAATACACAGTACATTGCATGAGGCAAGTCTTTGAGCATATAATGTAGGTACAGTATAAAATAATTTCCTATTATCCCTAAGATAGCTTATTTTCCCTTTCAAAATGAAAGTGAAGATGCTCTCAAGTCAATGGGAATTCAGCGCATCTTGTGTGGGTCGACATCCCAACCAACATCAGCTTCTACTTCTGGCCGACAGCCGCTATCAGAGCACACATATCCGCTCATTGTTTATTTCCCCATACAGAGGAGATCAAACAAACACGGCCTGCACTCTGTCATGCCTTAATATCACACCAAACCACCAGGTAATAAATCAAACTGAATGTGAGACGGGGCCACTTCAGGTGCTGGACTGTAAAAACACACACCTCTTACAGTAAGTATTCAGCTCCAGGAGATGGCTATTCAAGTAACAAATTACAGATTAGCGAAATTGTGGATGGCTGCTCTATGTGCACATGTGTTCATGTTTGAAAGGAGTGTGAGTTAAGGTGCACTGAACAGGGTTTGTTTGGATTTGAGCTCTTTCTTCATTAGTCGAGCCTTGATGCAGATGAACGCTCGCCTGCAGGCAAGGCCCTACAATCACTCAACGACACTCCTCATTCTTCTGTCCAGCCACTGATGAATGATCATGTGTCTGCCTGCACATAAAACACTGGGAGTAGAACTTCATAAAGATTAAAAAAAACAAAAAAAAAAACAATTGTAACTCCATTTGCGGATGAAACATATCTCAGTTGCAGTAAGTTGGCGTAAGAAGCGATATGCAATTTGTATTCCTGGAAGTGCACGTGTCGTGTGTGAATCTACGTTGCTGCATAAAGAGGGCAGCATCTGTTTTAGCTTCTCCCGAATAATAAATCTCCAGAATACTTAGCAAAAGCATGAATTACCAGTGTGATCATCAGTTACTGTGGAGTAGGCTAATGTCAACACTCAACCTGAATGATCTTTGCTTAGCTGTCTCCACTTGTTATGTGAAATTGAACAGATTGACGATTTTCAGTTTATCTACACTCAGTATTCATATCCAGACAATATTACATAGAGAATATCACAACACAGGTTTGGTTGTTGATCTGCTTCCATCAAAAATACGTCAAATATATGGCCTTTACATACAAATTTAACTTTTGCTCCACACTGACAAGACTCACCAAATTATGATGCCTTGTCCTTTTGCACCAATCATGACTGCACACACCGTGAAAACAAATCTAGTACAAGCTACATTAGTCTCACCTTGGGATGTACATTCTGACATAAACCTGTACATGCAGTATGTCACTATTACAAACACAGAGGAATTAATACATGAACATATTATTCCAATGAACTAACTCAATTGATTAAAATTATATTTTTAACTGAGAAAATAGTCCCACTTTAGTTAATAAAGGGCTGAAATCTAGCATGTATCTTTTTAATATAGCAAATCTGGCCATGTTTTTATTGTAATCTACATAATTTAGGCCCGTGCTGCAAATAGAAAGCTTGACAAGCATAGCCAAAGTGCATGAGGGGGAGTGAGGATTAGAAACTGGCCAATTGAGCCAGAAATTCATATGATACTACACAGCAGGCTGAAAGAAGATTATAAACTTGCGAGACTGAGGAGATTTTCAATTCAGAGTTGAAGATCCTGATGGGACTTGTCATGTCGGACGAGAAACCTCACCAAAATTCATGCAAATGATGACGCCGTACTCACGTACGACATGAACCTATTAAATCAAGAAGATATGAAAGCCCTTCCTGGAATAATCATTTTGTCTGAAGGCTATTTTCTTCCTCTAATAAAATACAACCATCTGAGATCCGTGACCAATGATTTGATGTCTTCATATTATGACTAATTTCACATCTGGTCACAGGAATGATTACATTATTGATGTAGTCAATGTCAATTTGCCATGGTTATAATAGTAACACTGGTTCTTGGCAAGTGATTACATTATTATACATAGATGAACAATGCAGGATTAGTGTTTGCCAAGCCTGCTTAGTGGTATGTGTGGTGATTATTATGGGATTCTCTTCATCAAATTATGACTTTCTTCCCTCGATATGTTATTGATTGCACAAGCTTTAAGCCTTTATTGAGCATTCATTGAAGCACCGAACCCAAGAGTGTTATCAAGGTCCTTCAAAGTCATGAAAAATGTTCCATTGTTCCAATTAGTGATTGAATGTATTGGGAAAAGCACATAGGCGAAGGGTGTAGATTAAGGAAAAATCTCTTCATAAGTAATTGGCTCTTGTGTTTGTGGAATTCTTTGTGTGTGTCTCAACATGCTGTAGTTTCTGTACACGTGTGACTCTACTGGCAACTCATCCTGGACAAGTGAAGGCTTTTTTTTAAATTTAATTTAAACCAAGTGTCAATTGTAATTGCTTTTGAGTTCACCTTAGGAAGTTTGTTTTAAAGTAAAACTCATCAACTGCATGCACACCGATTATATTTTGATGGAAGTGCTCAGCTCCTTCAGTAGTGAAGGTTTATTGGTAGTGGAAATGTTCAAAGTTGCCAAACCGTACCAAATAACTTCATGTTGGCAGGAATCAATTGGATGCAGGGGATATTTGATGAACGACACACTACCGGTCTCTTTCTAAAAGCCATTTCAACACCTAATGTAACAGTGTAAACCTCTGAGTAGTATTTACCAGCTTTTTATGTCATTATGTTGAACTCCTGGTCTCTAAGAGCAACAGTGCTCCCAGCAGATAAATAGTGTTAAAATGACAATAAAGGGTATTGGATTGTTGAGGAAGAATGGAAAATATTTTTCAGAAAATGAAATAGATTTGTTTAAAGATCTTTTTTTTTTTATATATATATTTCCAGACCCATCATACATGACATGTTTTGACACAGATTTAATTGCTATATAGAAAGAAGAAAAAAATTCTGTACAAGATTATTCTGACAACTGTTTTGAGCTACTAAAGAACAGTGGACGGCGGTTGCCAACGGCAAGTCTAACCCTAATTACCACCCGTTCCGTTTAGCTTGGCACTTTCAGCTTTGGACAGAGTCATCAGAGAAAGCTGGGGCAGAAGGAAATGAGACAACCTCAGAGCCTTGCGTTTTCCAGCACAGATGATAATTTTCCAGGCAATTAAGATGCGCTGCGCTTTAGAAGGAGGGGTCAGTGCATGCTCACAGGGGTGGCGTGATAAAACCAGCACAGGGCTGTTGTGAGCAGTGTAAAAATGCTGCTTGTCAGCTGTCCTACAAGCTAGGGTAATTGACCCAGCATTGAGACAGATCACCAATATCAAAGAGTCATTAAGTTCTTGAAAATTAGATTTCCTAATGAAATGTTTTGCAACTTGCTGCACTTTTCTTTTTTTCAAAGGTGTTCTAGATTTTATCTGCCTAAAAGCTACCGACTCTGCTTCGCACAACATCTTGCACGACCAATCAAAACTGATACGAGTGACATGTTAATCAGATCTCTGCAGTTAATTATGGTGACACAGTAAGAAGAGCTGCATTAATGCTACCACTACCTGCTACCATCCATCCGTCGTCAGCCTCTGTCAGTTATGTGACGCACCTGAATGCATCACTCAAAGCCGTCGCCTCCCGCAGTTAAAACTGGACCAACATCGTGGCCCGGACACAAACTTTCTCTTTTCTTACTGAAATAGTTCAGCGAAATGTATTTCTGAAAATATTAGAAATGAGAAATAAACTGTGCAGTTGAAAAGTGAAAACGCAGCTTCATTTGTTTGTGCGGCTACGGTGAGGGGGGCGTGGCCTGCGAGTTCGACAGCTTCTACTGGGAGAATGAACTCTCTTGCAGAACAAAAAATTTGTTCGACAGCTGAACAGCCAAACTTTTCTTCTTGTTCTGATAGGAGTTTGTAGGGGCCTTCAGTCTCACCAGTCAACATAAAGGGTAAACCAATGCACACAGTCACAACATGAAAAAAGGTCCTATCTGCACTTGAACCCTCAACTAACTCTTTATTAGACAGCAATCCAATCAACTACACCACACAGATATAACCACCAATGAATCATGGAGTTTCATTTCATCCATAGTCATACAGTAGGTGTATGTGGGATAATTACTGAAGAAGCTGTGAACACTAAGGGTCGACTTCCAATTCCAGAAGTGGCAGGTTGACTTTCATTTCACCCCATTGATGTCTTGACGTGCTCCATGTGACAGGCGACTTTGGATAATTATTGAATCTTTGGTGCAAAAATCTGTGAATGTGACTATGTTGACCACATTTTAATATGCAGCCTTGACAGAATATTCCAAAACCCAATAGTGTCAAAGATATTTAGCAATTCGTAGCAAAGTTAACAAACAATGCATTTCAGTGTCTGAAACAATATGAACACAAAGATAAACTGAGCACTGTTTCATTTTATTTCTTTCTTTAATGTGCCATTAATTCAACAATTTCCATTCAAAATGACCAAATTATGTGCACACATTTTTTTTTTCTTTTTCCATGCACTACAGTGACCGAAAAAACTAAACAAAAAACAAACCATGGCTGGATGGATAGATACAACCTAAGTAATAAAAGTTAAAGAAATGAGGGAAAAATGCAATTATAACCTCACATAAAGTAAATTCTATAAAAGTGGGTTTGAGTTGTGTGTTTTATTGTCTTTTCTTAAACTCTACGGCATGAAGATAAGCAGGTAGGTGTTGATGCGCCACCCTAACTTAATTTTCTTTAAAACATCAATTGCTTCATCTAGTTCAATGTTCTTTTCTGCTAAATGTTCTATCAACGTTATTAAACATAATCCCCTTCAGTAATCCTTTAAGTAAAGGTAAATTAAAATGACCTACAAATAAGTTACATTCTAACAGCAATAACCTTTATTTACTTCATCAAAAGGTTTCATTGAGCTCCAGCATGAATCCATGCAGGGCACCTTGGTTTCAGTTTAGCCATCAAAGCCTCTCACCTCTAAAACACAAAGCTCATTCATTACACTTATGCAGCTACTGTGGAATCCTAAACAATCTTTGACTTTGTCCTCTGACTGATGCCACAGAGAGGACACTGATTACAGGTGGTGTTAGATACAGCTGAGTGAAGGAGACAGGGAGGAAAACTGCCCGCAATGAATGAGCTTTGCATATTAAGCTGCAGTTTTCAATGTTTCAAAATCAATCTTGAAACTTTATGCTAAAAAATGTTGACGATCATCTCCACTGATGGGAGAAACTCGCAGGCGCTTTCTGGCATTTGCAGTATTCCTGAAGGTTATCAAGTGTTTGGTCACGAAGAGACACACTGTATAAACACAAACTTCAATACATGCTTCCAGGAGCATACTTCGATGCTCCAATTTAGCAACTTTCAAAGATGCCAGGCCTCCTGTATACGTTAAGCATACTGCACGGTTTTTAAAGCAAATTTGATGAAGTGAAAAATAGATAGATGATTGGTAGAGTTCATCCCTGTTAAAAAAAAAAAAAAGAAGAGCTGGCTTTGTTACCATTATAGGTTCCATCTGGTCTTCCCTTTCCTTGGATTCATAACCCAACACACTTCACTCATCTTCAACACTAAATAATTTAGCGGCACAAAGCACGTTAATGGGGGCGATCCATCTCTGGTAGATGAGAGGTGGAGAGTGGTTATTTATGTACAATATCAACCAGGGAATTAAGCCGTTTGTTTCAAAGCAGGGAAGAAAAAAAAAAAAAAGGAAATGTGAGGATTTAATCTGGGCTGGCCCGTGGGTTTGCTTCACAATGTGAGAGGAGACAAGCTGTGAGTGAAAAGTTACGTTTCAAACTTTTGTCAGTAAAGGATGAGAAAGTAGCAGAGAATTCCCACAGGCAGGGGGGGGGGAAAAAGCCACGCGACACCGTTATGCATACAAGAACATGTTCAAAATAAACACTGGAACATCGTACATGAACAGATTGGGAAAACTGGCAACTGATTCAAGCATTCAACACACATGTTGAGGATTTCTGTATGAATAGAGTGATAAGGACCCCATCGTTTTCCACCACAAGCATTACCAAATATGTTGAACACCTTGTTTTTTTTTTCCAAGTCATGTTCAAGTTCTAAGCCCATCTAACACCCAGCAGGTAATTAATAACTTAAATGCGTTACCCTCTCTTGGTGGAGCAGGTCATTATCATCGATTAACAGGAATTCACATTTAATGACGATTCAAACACTTCGTGGAGGTGAATGGCAGCAGAGCAAGAAGCAGAAATTAGCATCCAGCAAATGTCATGATGGTGCCCACATGCAGAGCAATAAAACAGTCAGCAGCCTCGTGGTTTACTGATGTTGCCTAAGCACACAAACCAGCAAGTGTTTGCAGATGTTTTACATATATTTACATGAGAGTTCAAAAACCAACATTAAACTGGGAAGTGAGTTGCGAGCTTAACTAGGGTTCTATGATTGTATAAAGTGTGTTCCATTTATTGCATCAAGCAGAGGATGTGGAGAATACCAGTGAGTCTCTTGAACCACAACAGAGCACATGTGGATTTGCGCTTGAGGCTAAAATATCTGAATACACATGCTAGAAATTGATTGCTGAAATCATATGTGCACTGACCTCACTGGCCACTTTATTAGGTACACCTGTAGAGACCAAGATAAAGCTTCAAACCACTGAGATGCTACTCTCAGCATCAAATATGAAAAAAAACAAAGATGTTTTGACAGAGCAAATTAATCAATATGCTGTACATTGTCAGTTTTAGCACATACCTCATAACTATCTAGTTTGACATTTTGCTGCTAATCCCATATGGATCTCCCCTGGATGCATATTAGCTTACATATTACATATGAGTCTTTTTCATAAAATCTGCTCAGTCAAGATGAATATGAGTGATTTTTTTTTTTTTTTTTTTAAGGGAGCGAGAATTACAACTTCAATTCCTGCCTAATTATAATTTCACACTGCACATTTCTATCAGAATGGACAGGTCGTCACCAAGTCAAAGCCACTTCTGCCACCAGGCAACACTTCTACCCAAAGTCCGTCCATCCATCCATGGGCCATGGAAAGGTACGCCCCGGACAATAAAAGTTGATGATAATATTCACCAGGAGAAGAAAGAAATAGTCTTCGCCTCTGATCCAAGCGCCGCATTCAATCTGTAGACCACAGTATTGATGTTGCCACCTTATATGCATAACCTCCTGCTCCAGAAGCCGCCTCGTTATCCACAGCCAGTTTTTTACGTTGTCCTCTTTGTCTGCCAACATCTGCTTAATCAACTACACAAATTAATACAAGGTACCGTGGATGTGGATGTTTTAACGAGAGATTAGAGTTCATTATTCCATTTTTACATTCGCAAAAGGTTTCCATTCCTTTTCCATGATTTTGAGATCTCATTTTATACACTAGTCGTTCTCCAATCATTCGAATATCAAGCATTGAATATTAGACCATGACGAGTTTGACAGTTTTTTCATAAATGTTAAAATATTGATTGTAGGTACTATATTGAGTAACAGGAACAAAAAAACTATTACCACACACATACTGGAGAATAACATCAGCATGTTTTCATATGATGACGTTACAAAGCACGATTAGCGCCTTTCTCTTACCCCTTTAGCTTTAAGGAACCCCACGTTTTAAGCTTTTGTATCGGTGATGGTAGCTCTGGTTTCACTGGGTATCAGCTCGGAAAGGAGATTTACACAAATAAAGGCTACTTCCACCCTGATTATCCAGTTTTGTTTTCAGCGGGGGAATCTAGCGGCAGAGACATAAATCTCAAAAAGAAAGAGCCCGACAGTTCTGGACCAGCCAAAGGATTGGGACACACTCTGTATGCAACTTGTTACCATATAGCTTTCCTCTCCATGGTTCTGTGTCCAGTTCAGAGGATTAAGACAAACCGAGAGGCAGGAAACTCAGCAAAAGTTTACTTGTAGTTTCATTTATAGAAGAGAATACATACAAACCTGTCACGCATCTCTGCCTTTTGTCTCCGTCTGGGGAGTGAGATGCATTTTATGTGGCACCAGACTGCGAGTTTACTCCCCGACTACTGAAAGTACACTTAGAAGTGCCCTGCAGAAGCACTGCGGAGGCACCCTTATTAGAGTTTTCATCAGCAATTAACCTAAGATCCGTCCTCTCCCCATCATCATGCTAATGAGCAATCTAATACTCTTGAGTGATTTGTAATGCGCACGGGCCATCAATCACTCAAAGTGCCTGGGTCCAGCTGTAGACGGCCCGCCAACGATCCACCCAACATTTCCTATCACTTACATATAAGTATGCTTTGGAAAACCACTAAATTGAGTATAGTCAATGTGTTTTATCAGGTTTGCTTTTTTTTTTTTTACCTGAATTTTGACTTCCCTTCCACTTTGTGGAAGCATATTTTTTCTTGAGTTCTCCTCCACAGGACACCCTTGATGTGCCTTCTGGCAAAAGGAAACAGCTCAACTCTTTTGATTTTCCCTATCCACTTTTTTTTCTTTTCATCCCGTTTCTGATGCATTAGCTCTTCTATCATTCAGCAGATGCACACACTCCAGCAGGAGCTGCATTACAGTAATTGATATTTGTATCCTGAGATAGTTAAGTAAAACAACCTCTCTGGCTCAAGGCAGAAGGATTTCCCTGAAATGTAAATGGAGCTTGAAGACGTTTGCGAGTGATTTAAGAGTCAGTGACATCCACACTGTTGTGCTAAGTCAGTGAAAGTGCTGAGTGCTGGGCGCCAGGTTTGTCTGCCTCTCTCACACTCCCTCATTCGCTCTCTCCATCACTGTCTCTCTCTTTCTATTCCACCCTCTCCATTTCCCTCTCAAGGCAGCTGCCATAACTCAGACTCTATCTTAATCCTTTCTGAGTGCAGAAACACACGAGTGCACGAGCGCACAGGAGCGCCGACCCACAGAAATATGGGGAAATCACAACAGGCATTTGTTATAAGTGTGATCCTGCTAATCGTGTCTTGGACTTCAAGCTGGAAGCTCAGACTGGGAGCCAACTGAAAACCCAAGTGGGATGCTTTGTAGGCAGGGAGAGTTAATAGAATGTCATTTGATTTCACTGTTGGATGAAACACTGAAGCGCAACGCGACAACAAATGCGCTCCTTCAAAAGTTCCTGCCGCAGTGTATTGTGGCTGGCACATGGCGCCGTACATTCTGTTGTCTCTACAGCACGCAATCTGGAATTTGTTTACACATCATCACAAGGAAAATGTAATTTGTTGGCTGACGATTTTTACAAATATTGCCTCTGTCAAGAAAAACCTTATAAAATGCCTCATAAATTCTCTCTAACAAGCAACAAAACCTGAGTCACAGAATATAGCCCCTTCATGTTCGCAGTTCAAATACTGAGTGTGTGTCACAAAATACTTGCCTTGTTATGTATCCAGGAGATGCAGAGCAACATAAGCAGCCAGGAAGTTTCTTTTGGCAGAGAAGTCCACAGTTGGCAGTGAATGACAACCTAAAAACCAAGAAGAAGAAAACTGTTTAATGGGATTCAGCTCAGTTTTGAAGATACGTGTGTTTCAAGTGAAAACGCATCATTTATGCATTTTTGTTTCATAAACAGTTTTGCGATCATATGGCCATGTTGTGGAAAAAATATCTATCGACATGGAAAGGGCAGAAATGTTGAAAATAAAATGTCACATAGCGCCACTAGTTGGTGCAGTTGTTTGCTTTTGTGCAGCAGCTTCTTCTTCTGTAAAGTTGCTTGATGTTGTTCACATCCCCACAGCTTATGAGAATATGTGTAAATATAATGTATACTCCTCATCCTTTAAACACATACAGGAGACAAAGGAGGATTTATCCAGCCTGCTTCTGATTGGCTCTGATTCTGATCAAAGGGAGTACAAAGAAAATCAGTGACAAAGTAAAATGCTCTGTTTAGATTGTATTTGGGATGTTAATGAGACAGATTGAGATGAAAATATGAGGCTGGAAGAGTCTATTCCTGCTCTGTGATGAGAAATAGCAGGGTCAAAGTTGGAGCAAGACAGGAAAAAAACTATAAATATTCCAGTTCCTTTATTGTTGTCATTTTAAACTGTTGTCTTTCAGCTGCACTGCTTTGTGGATGGGTTGGACCTGATGTATGAAATGCCATTTTGAAAAATGTTGAGGTGGAAAACTATATAAAGAGTAATTATAAAATTTTTCTTTTTTTTAAATTGACTATTGCTCCAACCATATTTTCTTTTTCTTTGTCAAACATTCATGCTGCTCCTTAATGACAATTTATTTCAATGGTTTAAGACTTCTCAAATTTTATATTTCTGTTTTTCTGGATTGTTTTGGCTTGATTTCAGAAATCTGACAACACTGTGAGAGAACGATGTCAAAATGGAAAAGAAACTAAGGAACAATTTATTGTTCCCTGAGGGGAATTAGCCTTCACATGCATACCAGATTTGCACTCTACTTGACTCCCTATTTGATGAGGCTACATTTTTACTTTGTATATTTCAACATAAAAGTCTTACATTCATAAACCGTTGTTTTTGGCTTCTACTTCAGTAAAGAAAGTGAGTACTTTTGCCAACATTGCTGCTGATAAAAAAAACAAAAAACAGATGCAGACAATCCTTAAAAGTACGGGTCATGGGTCACATATATACATCACATTAGGCATTAGCCTTTATGACCCTGACGCATGAAGTACAAGTGATCTTGAGAAAAGAATATATGTACAGACATGCAGACGCAAAAAGAAAACCACAGTTATGTTCCTCAAGATTTTATAACTGAGGAAAAGAAGGCAGGAGCTGACCTGAGCTCAAAGATCAAAATACTGACTACATGCAACACTAAAATTGACTAATTACCAAGGCGTATGCAAATTACGAGTCGTTGGAGCACAAACAGCGACTCCAGAATCTGTGATTTTACTAGTTACATCGTGTAATTGCCTCACATCTTTCAAATGGCATCAAACCAATTAACCCGTATAAGACTTTCCTGTCGCTACTGACGGGATTTTATTCTCATAACCAGAACTCCCACACAATTTAAATCTATAAAAACTACCTGAAAGCAGTGGAATAGAGCTTTGATTGTATGTATATATTAATAATCACAGTGGTCTCCAAGGATATCTGCTCAACATTTGTCTAACCAGAGGCAAGATTCACCAACGTCTCGTAGGTTTTTATGAAAAGCTTGAAAAGTAACAGATAATGAAGGTTGAAGCTATTTTGGGAAAGGGAGAAGGAGCACTATCTCTTAAATACAGTCGTAATTACTTCTCTGTGTTTTGTTTGTTCTTCATTCATTCATACTACAGGCATCCTCGAAAATGACGAAGTGCTAAAGTCCCAATTCCCCATTTGGAGCAAAAATGTGACAATAGCCAACAGAAATCTGATCCTAAATGATCAACAAGTCAATATGATAAAATGTAAGAAAAAAATGTAGAATCACTTGAAAATACAGCTTTTTTTGTAGGTAGTTTATGATGTGCAGTTATTTTCTCTCACATCTAGAAGTTGTCTTTTTCACACAGGATCTAAGTGACAAACATAGTTATAGTTATTCCCCATATCTGCGAGTAGATTGACAATGACGTTTTCATATATTTTCTGGGACTTGGTAGTTTTATCGTTAAGAATAATACGTAACAGCAATCCAGCTTGGTCGTCCATCCATATGAATGTCCATGTACTCGCCATGTTTACAGTGTATCGTTGTCTACACTCGTGTGTCTGGTTTTAGCACATAAACAACTAACAGCACCTACTGGTGTCTTAACATGGAAACTACATTGTTTTCAGCATTTCTGCTGCTTTGGTGTAAATGAACATCATTTTCAAATTTTTGCCGTGTAAATGTGAAACTTTACTGAAGCGAAATCACAAGCATTTGGAGATTTCACTTGAAATGTTGTTGCACAAGGAGCCTAACAGTATTTTCACAAATCACTACACTCATAAGGTAACTCAGAACAATCCAAGGCTAGAATGGCCTTCATAGAACATGAGTGTTTTCACTCTTATCTCTTTGCGTGGCTACTATCATAATTGAATGCTCACCAGCAGCACCCATAAATCTAACCAGATTTATTCAACCACACCATGACCTTCGAGACCAGTGTATTCCTTGAACTGTCACTCATTGGTATAAACAACACCGCGACAAACTACACTCGTCCTCATCGTCTCACTCTTTTCAAATTCCTGCTATTCCATGAACCTGTGTACACCACCAAGGCAAACTCTTTTTATTCTGCAATTTAAGTAATTCAAGTAATTCCGAGTTAATATAAATCTCCTAATTGTGTTAAACTGAATCATATTAACCCGTAATAATTGAGTCGCTAACAATTCGATTAACCCATTAAGACCTGGAGCCGTTTACATTTAATTTCCCTTCAGAGCTGAATGCAACATGATTGTATTTTAGATTATGTTTTCTTGTTGAAGACCTTTGTCTATGGAATGGAAGAAGCATGGGAACGATGCAGTCTCATAGTGGCTAGCTTCGAGGTGAAGCGCAAATAAACCAAACATCAAAAAAGAGCATTAGTGCAGAGTATGAATTTAGTAACCTTCAACTAAATTCAAAAGAACGTCATTCTCAGTTAGCTGCAGTGTGAATGAAGAGATAACTGGTAATGGACTTATTTAAAGAACTGAATAGGTATTCATGGAATATACAAAGGTTTTAGAGGGTCATGTAGAAAAATTAACCCAAATTAAACGTATGTAGGAAAGCAGCCAAGAGCTCCGTCGGTTTTTGCATGTATAACAAATGCAGCCATATGTAGCATGGCGCCATATGTAGCGTGGGTGCAGCAAGCACGATGCACAACCCCTCGCTGGCGTGGCGTCTTATGGATGCTACAAGTGTGATTGTGCAATTTATAGGAATTCTTCTCATGTTTTTTTTTTTTAAACTCCTTTAATGTTTGTTTCTTCTCTCTCTTTTTTTTCAGGGGTTTCGACAGCGCTGGCAGCGCCAATGAGAGATAAATGAGGTGATTTAACAGGCAGTCGGAAATAATAATGGTATCGTTTGGGAAGCGCGACATTCATATCCATGTATGGTAGGATGCGAGCGTAGTCATAAAAAAAAGATAAAAATAGACGACGTCTCCCGTGTGATGAGGGGCGGGTGGTTGGGGAGATGACACTAGCCAGCTGCTGTAAAGAAGAACTCGGCTCTTGTTAACCTAAAATATGCTGAATGCTTCCTTCTTCAAACAAACTCACTCCTTTGATCATCCAGCGGTCCTTGGAAGTGGAGAGCAACAATAGTAAACATGCTAATTTATTCCAAAGAAAAGGCTGTAGCATGTATTTACAATTAAATGCAAAAATCCCACAGGGAATACCAGCTTTCTCGAGCACACAATTCTATCCGCTTTTCCGATAAAATTACAGTGTCCTCTGTGGCCATTAAACAGAACTCGGACAAAACTGAAATAAGCCTTTGCGCTGCCGTAATGGAACAAACAGACATAAAGCCCCATTGGTTCGCCTTTGTGCCCTTATCTGGCCGTGGCCAGTGCACGGAGCATCATGGGACACTATGCATGAGAGAGATCCAGCGTATCACATCTCGGTGACTGCGGGGAGTCGCTATCGCACCAGATCTCCAGGTCATTTACCAGGGTGGGTGGTTTCATTAGTCTTCTTTGCAACAATACTTGCTGATTGCCATCTTGCTTCACAGTGATTTATAATTCTGCCCCCACGGAGTTTGCAGAAATACCTAAAGCAACTGCTCAAATAAGATAAGAAGGGTTCTTTATGTATTGTGTTGTCTGTGGTGTACATCAGACAGAGAAAAGGGAGGGAGAGGAAGAGACTGAGAGAACGAGAAGCCTCCGGGTGACGCGGTACTTTATTTTTTGCAAGCATTTACAGTTCTTGCCGGAGATGCAAGACTGCACGAGGCTGTTGTTTCCAACTTCTGGAACAAACACCGGCTGCAAATGAATGAGACAGTTGTCAGGTTTGATCTAGTTAACGCATGATGTTACGCCACCTTGAGCGGATCGCAGAGCATCCGTGAGAATAAAGCAAAACAGCAGACAAAAGGGCCAAATCATGACAGTTTTGTCATTTCAGAAGGAAAAATTCGGTCTTTTTACCATCAAGTGATTTACATAAAATTGTACAACATTTAAAAAAGATGGAGGTAGAAAGAGTGGAGGCAGCAGGGAGCAATAGAGTAAAAACAAACTAAATAAACGGTCAGATAAAATGATACACACTTATGCATTGGACATGACTAAAATGTTGGACTCACTTATAAGAAATACTTCATTATTATCCATTTTTCTTCAGATACAGTTCAGTTAACCAGGCAAAAGGTAGCGTGCCGACTGTAAGCTCCGAGACAAGACAAATCAATCGTTCTTTTAAGCTTGTTTTAATAGCTTATTTTTGTATATTTGATAAGCAGTGAGCTTCAAGCCGCTCCACCTTTTTACAGCAAGTCTCTGAAAGCACAGTGCCATGAATTATGCACAGGAATTTTATTACTGCCGCAAAACAGCTAATGGGCCATACGTTTGCCTCAGATTAACACTGACGCACTGTACGCTTGCCTGCGTGCTTGTGTGTTTGTGTGTTTTAGATCTTATTCCAGCAAAGAGAGATTCAATTTCATTGTTGAAAGGCAGAATAAACGTATATTTTTGCATATATCTCCAATGAATTGGGTCTCGAGTGGGACAAACCCCTTTAACTCATTTTTCTGATGTTACTAGTGAACCAAAAAATGGAGGAGCACACTGATGAAAATCACTATTTTTCAGTTTGTTTTAAAAAGAAATATTAGAAAAATGTTTTTATTTATTTATTTATTTATTTTTTACATCAAAAAGTATCTAACCTGGTGGCACAAGTCAATACATTATACAATTTATAAAATTAAAAATTGAGTGATGCATGCATTACAACTCCTCTGATTGTAGCCATTATATTTGATTAGCGTGTATATTTTGGGGCCTGCAGAGCCAACAGTGGTCACCCAGTAAACATTTGGACGAATGACAGAACACACAGAATGCAAAACATTGCAACACACAACGTTTCATGGCGATATACATTCACAAGTCTGTTTCTGGTTTCTGGAATATTAACTGTTCCCCACTGGTTTAAGTCATTTCCTTGAACTGAGGCAACACTTAACATCTTAGTCAGATTTCCACGTGCAACAAATAAAACATGACTTCTAAAAGCATTCACAAAATATAAATCTCTCTCTCTCTCTTCACTCATGTATTTCTCATGTGCTCTACATGTTCGCGCCATCGCAGGGAGACCAAATCATGAGGCGATCACGGGGCCACGTGGAGCCTCATTACTGCCCTTGAATGTGCCTCAGGGGCACTCAATTTTCCCCCATTCTCTCAGTGTCAGACCTCTCGAAGCAGATTAGCAAAATGTCCATCAATACCCCATCACATGCCGCTCCCACATACATACGTCTCTTACTTGGGATGCACTGCCTTCCTGATTGGCTTAGCCACATGTCTCCGCACGTTAGCCCACCGTGTACGTCAGCGGCTCGTTACGGTAATGTAGGCCAGCGCGTCTCTCGCCCGCCTCCCAATCAGAGGGGACAGGGCAGGAGTTAGTCTGGCCCTCAGCTGTTCATAAAGTGTGTGTGTGTGGGTGAAGAACGTAGCCTGAGGCTCATCTCTGGAGAAAGCTTCCCGTCGGACTCGGACTTTGCTGATGACCGGAGAACGGACTTCAGTGAATGCATTAATATAAGAGAACCAGATGCGAACTTATTTGCAACACAGAATGTGATATGGTCAGAGTTTCCCTCCGAGACATGAAATCCTCTCCTGATGAAAAACAAGGGCGCGGACCCGGAGCCCCTTCTGACTCCGCATTAACAGTAATTGGTGTTTTCCTTATCATGTCACACATGATCAAATGCAAGCTTGAGCACAGTAATAAGCAAAAAGATTAAAAGCAAAAGCTTGGAGCTCAAAAATAGTGATAGGCACAGTATACAGAGAGAAACACAGTGCGCCTCAGACGAGTCATTGTTTCGCTGGAACAACTTTAAAGGGGAACTCCATCGACTTCACACATCAAAGTCTGCATACAGGTGCTGGAGAATACTAATGTATAATGTGGAAAACTTCTACAAAGCATTTGGTGGCTCTGGAGGAAACTGTGCCAAATGTGATCATTTGGCTTAACTAATATTACTGGAAGCAGCCCAGCTTGGACCGCAAAGGAGATAAATACAACTCTGAAAATTGTAAAACATTTGTTTCAACTTGCCTTAAAAGAATTACACGTTTCATCACAGAGTCATCACTGCTCTAAAACAACACGCGATAAAAGTGAAAGAAGTGACAACCATGCAAGACTTTAGGTGTCATAGTCAAGTCTGTTCTGCTCTCAAGTTCATATTTTTGCTTTAACACCAAAAAAAAACTTTCAAGTGTGTCCGTTTCTGGCACCTCATTACTCATTAGACGTGTTTTCAATCGGATTGAATCCATGAATTCACTCTTTGCAGGAGCATCATGGAAAATCCAAGTCATGTCACTGTTCTACACGAGGTGGTGATGTTGACTGAGGCCTCGTTTACACAACGTTTTCAAGTGAAAACAGAAAACTTTAGCTCGTGCTCGGAGCCACTCAAAGAACAACTTTTTGAAAACTGCTCCCAATGTGGAACTTTTTGAAAAGTCTTTGTAAATTGGGGGGTGCATCTTTTCTGAATCTCTGCAACCGCACGAGCACCCCACTGCCATAGTAAATAGGACAATAACAACAATGGCGGCCTCCAGAGCGTCATGACTTCCAGTCCATCTTCTCCTGGGACTTTTCCAGTTGAGAGTCACGTGTAATGTCATTGTATACTTGCCAAGTTAATGTTTATACCTTACTGTTTTCAGTGTGCACGCGATTGGTTTCATTTCAAAAACCACCAACGGTGCCATCTCACGGCCTGGAACACTAACGACATCCTTTCTGACGTTTCCATGTAAACGGACATTGTTTTCAACGAAAATCACAAAATCCATCCACCCCAACCTTCTCCTTCCAGTTTATCATGTGCTTGTTATTTTTTCGATGTACACTGGGGGTCACAAACGGCTTGGAAAAATATCACACAAACTAAAATCTTATCTCGTGACATATGGAAATTTAAATGTATTGTAATTTCATCCTGAGGGAACTCAAATGTCCTTTTATGGACCTCCATCTAAAATCTGCTTGGAGATTTCCATCGGCAGGTGAATACCAGTCACACCATTAGCATTCGTTAAAAGTACAGTAGCTTTCAGCAATAAAGCCGAGTGTGTTACCTTTAAAAGCTGGTATGCGGCTGTGACAGCACTTGAAAATGAGTGTAAACAAGCAAGACTATCAAATCATTAAAACTAATGTGTTTTAAAGGCAACACTTAAAAAGTTCATTTTTAGCTCGGTGTATTTTTTTCAGCTTTTGGAATATGTTAGTGATAATTATGGGTATAGCCTTGGGATGTTGTGCGTAACAATTCTGCATAATGGAGAACTCAGGTACCCCGTGTTGACATTCTGTCTCTGCTCTTCATTGATGCAGCCCCAGCTTCATTAGTTAGATTTTCTAACTGCAAGAGGTGCAAGGTCAACTTTATTTTAGCAGCCAATTTTCGGTTCCCCAAAGACTATGAGCGCCTCGCTTTTTGCAGAACACAAGTAACAGTTTAATACAGCTGGAAAAATGCGGTCCCCGGGTGGCCCGAAAAGAAGTCAACCAGAATCTGCCTTAATTAAACGAGCTGCGAGACTAGCGCTGGAAGAGAAGTACATTGTCCTTGATTTAACCTCCGCCATTGACTCACACCACGGTAAGAGTTTATGCATCATTTAGTTATTAAAGAATACTTTACCACCAGCCCTCTTCAGATTGGATTTTCAGCTTAACGGCTCCTTTTTGTTCAATCCACCTAAGCTCCTAAGTGAACCTGACAGCCGCTCGGCACAAGAGGCAGGATCTGTCCACACTTTAAGTTTACAAGAAAACAGCCAACCTTATTTCACTGTACATTAAACCAATTACATCATGGGGAGGGAGGAGGCTGTACGATTAAGCATTTGGAAGATTTAACCGAAGGCTTGTCAGCTGCACGTTTCACGATGGGTCACACGTACTTAACCAAAAGAACCTGAGTGTTACAAGCTGATACTAGAGGCTTCCTACAGTTTGGAGACGGCAGGGGGAAAAAAAATCATTGAAAGGACGCAGACAGTGGTGAAATAATGATGTTCATGAATAATGATAGCGGAGGTCTCACAGGCTTCACACACATTTTAGTGCCAATGCTGCTAAAAAACTGGCAGGATGAAGCTTATCGGGCGAATGCCACAAGATTCTTGGGGTGGGGGGGGGGGGGGTGGGGGGGGGACAACTACAAATCCAACTTGGCGGGCAAACAGTTGTGCCTACGTGTGTTCATGTGGCTGAGTGTGAAGACGGGCCTCCACAACAGCATGTCCTGAGGGTTTATGGATACAACGTGTGCGCACAAGCTGTGGCGTGCCAACGATATGCAGTTGTGAGTGAATGAATGAGAGAGACGAATGGGAGGGCAAGAGGAAAACACAAAATAATCCTTTGGATGTTCTACCATCACAAGGTAGGGGACAACCACAGCCACGGGGCTTTCTGACCCCTCGACAAGGCCACGGCGAAATCCCAGCACCAGCACCCTGGGCGATGTATGGAAAGGGCATCTCCATAAAGTAAATCAAAAACAACAGTGGATGGAGGGCATGCAGGAAGGAGAAAAACAATAAACAAGCCAACACAGTTATATTCCACAAGGAGATATCTGAGGTCACTCCACCTCTGCTGATTCACTTAAGAAAGGACTTGTGCCGGAGATTGGCTTATTAACCCTTGTGGACACACTGACGGGCATCGCATTGATGAAATCATCACAGGGATGCAAATTTAAGCCGCGTGTAGTGTTTTGGACAACGCACACCCGAGGTCGAGCAATTTCCACACGACCTCGCCTTGAACTCTTTGCATTTCATGTAGCAATTTCAAGCAATAGCGGCTGCATCGCCTGATGTTTCCCAACTGTGAAGACGAACTTGAGCGATCGGGCTTCATCTTCCACTGACTTTATGTGCAAGAAGAGATATTTTGCAAAAGTACACATGGAGGAATTGGATACATATATAACTCAGTGTCCCAGATTTCATGAATCCTGTAAAGAAAAGGGAACTGAGCAGACACCGGGGATCGTATTTCTTCTTCCTCTGTTTTCTCCCCCTCTGTCTCAGGAAGGATTCTGCAGGTTTGAATTATTAATTCTTCCTCCGCATTTGATTTGTATGGCTTGTCACTTTTATCAAATTATACGTGGGATCTCTCACTCTTCTGCGCACGTTCTTTTAATTCTACAACTACATTTCACCTTGCTTGAAATTCAACAGCTTCGGCAACTGTAATACACTCCAGAAATTTGATTTGTACTTTGGATGAGAATATGAATTCTTGTTTCTATGTTTTACAAAATACTGAACACTGTGGCCCTGAAAAAGTAAAGGTGACACATTTCATTTGGTCATTTTACTCCCCATCAAACTGGAAACCACATTACTCTCAACATCCACCAGGCTTCTTTATCTTCTTTAGCCATGTTTCTGATCCTTGACAAAAACATTCAATATTGGCTCTTATTTTAGCATTGTTTGGGTCTCCGCCAATTCCTGAGGGGAATAGCTGACAATAAACGCAACTCCATGTTCACTGGCATGTCATTACCTTTGTTGCTCTGGTGCCCAGGTAATATATACAAGGTTTATTACAATGTTTTGTCAAATATGCTGCTATCGGAAACATGAATTATTATCTCCGTAAAGGTGAAGGGAAACAACAGTGTTACATGTTTTAAAAACAAAAGCCATGGAGCTGAAAAAAAGGATTTCCGCTCAGCAAAAAAATTCAATTTCAGATCTATAATTTGCGTTATGCATTGACAATCATAGAAATACATTTTTAAATCTTCATGGAAATTTGGACGTGAAATGATGATTCCATAATGATCGGGAGTCACTTGGCTGTATTTCTCAGTGGCCATAACCCTCGGAAGGTTTGACCTCCGTTGCTTGACTTGTCACAGGTGGAGCAGTGAACACCGCTTATTTTGCAATAATGTCAAGTGGTGAAATGACTCACCGATCATCTTTTGTATCATATTGTCTCAGCTGAGGATGGAGTGGAGCCACTTCACCCCTGTCACCTCCCGTTTATGACATATTCTGGAAGCAGAGAGTCAATGAAGACTGTCCAATGTGTTTGAGATATATATATATATATATATATATATATACACACACACACCTTTTAAAGGGCAAACAAACTGTAATGCCACCATATCCTCGTTGTGGTTCTTTCCAACACCCTTTAGCACCAAATTACATTTTACTGCTTTCATGACCAGAATTGTTAATAATCACACTGTAGATTGCTCATTAATCTTTTCTGCAACGTCCAGCATCCCGGCACGACAACAACATTGTGCTGTGCTGGCATCCTATTAAGTATTTCCTTTGATCAAGTGAGAGATGGTCATCTGTTTTCGATTCAAAACCTCCTTGCTGACTGCGTACGTTTCGATAGAAAAAAGAAAATCCATTCAGCACTCCTGCTAATGCATCTTCAGGGTTGAGGCTCAGTCGAAGGATAGAGACATTGCCCGTCTGTACTCCAGGTTGTCTGTTTCACAGTGTGCGCTCTCGGTTTCCCCCCATTATGAATACTGAAACTGCATTTCTGAATTGCCGTGGCGGTAACCCCCCCTTCTCTTTCTCTTATAGGCTCAAGAGAGGAAGGCATACTTAGAGACCTGAAATACTTTTAGCACTAATGTGCTGCTCGGTGAACCGTCACAGAGCCAAGATTGACACCATTTTTTACGCAACTCCCATTAGTGTCAGTCAACCTCCATCGTGGCACATTAAAATAAACTAATGATGTTTCTTCACCAAATGTCTCATGGAGTATTAGCCAAGAGAGCGGCTGCTCTGTACTTACTGCACTTTTACCTGGAAAAAAAAAAGAAAAAGAAAAGTACAAAATAAATTCCCCACCTTGTCACAAATGCACTTGTGTTTATGGAAATGCTTGTGGGAAAATTATTCCCAGCCAAGGGAGTCAATGGCATAATACCTCGAGACCAATAAAAAAAAGAAAAAAAAAAAGAAAAATCATTGAAATGACACAAAGTGAAAGCGAGCCATTTCTTCCCATTTCGGTTCCCCTTGTTGACCACGGCTGCTTTATTTAGGCCGTGTAGCGACGCAAGTGAGGCGGATCAGTGTCAGTGAAGCAGGCGTGCAGCTTAGTTCCAGCCTAAGGCCATCCCTGCTGCTCTAGTGGCCTGCGTAGAAAGCTATTGAGGGCCCGTTTGCATGGACACCCTCCTCCCCAACCCTCTCCGGACATCAGTCTGGAACTACTGAAGGGGAAACTGAAAATATGCTGCCTTTCCGCAAGGTCGGGCTGAGGCAGGACTGACACCTGCTGCAAGCCATGTTTAACATGGCATCCAGAGGCTTTGCAAGCCCCGACTTACTTCTCTATTGTGTAGGCAGCCAGGGTTCAATGCAGTTTACTGTGTGTTTTTCTGAACTGCAGGTATGAATCATATGAGCAAAAGAATGGAGAGGGTGTCTTTTTCGGTTGGAACCGATTGACCGGTAAACCTCCAGGTGATGTTCTTTCAAAGGATAAACCGCAAAGAACTGCAAAGAAATAAAAAAAATAAAATAAGAAGAAGAAAAATAAAATAAACTGGGCAGATAATAGCACAAACGTGTATTGCAGACACTGCAATGCAACTCGTTTAAGAAAAACAAATGTAAAACATTGCATGTCTAATTTTCCATGAAAGCTGTTTGTTTTTATATTTGTTTTTAGTTGTCGTGAGGATCATATTTTTAAATCTTCATCAGGTATCTGACGAGAATTGGGAACCTCTGCATTTCCCCAGGTAAGTTTAAAACTAATGACTGATTGATTTGATTTTATTCTTTCGCAAGACTTCCAGAATTACAATGACACTTAAAAATCACATTCGTCATTCAGGTTTGCTCCCCAACATAATAGTTGTGTGCCAATGAAGTTGGTCCCAGTTACAGCGTGGTCATTTTCAGTCACATTTTGGTAAATATTTACTAAATAACAGTATTTTTTTTTAACAGCTGCATTTGGATACAAGACATGAAATATTTGCAAATGTGGTCAAATGTTTATCAGAGGCATAAGGCAGACAGCGCTGTTATTCTTTTTTACTATAGAATCCTCAATAAAGAAATTGTAAAATATACTTAAAGCGAAACATGTAAAATTTTCTAAGTATTTCTGGTGCCCTATAAAGGGTTAAAGACACACGTTTCTTTCTACTGACATTATATTTCACTGCAACAAGTGATCTTCATTGTTTCTTTTTTTTTTCAATCTTACAAGGGTCATCATTTTCATTTGTGACATTAGAAATTACATTTGCTTTTCAGCATGTTTGATCCAAACACAGTAAATTAGCTGATCACAGATTTTGATCAAACATGTGTGTAGAAATCAGTGAGTCGATGCAGATGATTTGAAAAATGAATACTCGATCGCCTGATTAATGATCGTCCTGAGAAGCAGAGTCAAACATGTCGAACAGTGTGGGAAAGAAAACCAGTGTAGGTGATGTAATATTACAGCTTTAATCAAGATCTCCCAGGATTTAATGTATTAAACATTGAATCCATTAGATTTGGATTAAGTATCTTCAAACTTAAAAAAAACTGGTCAAGTTGTCGTCTGTGAAGGCAGGCTCGGGACACGACATTTTCAGGTTACTTATTTGTCTTATTTTTACGAATGTGACATTTCCAGTCAGCCTTGAAGACATTTCTGTAAATCTGGAGCATCTATTCATTCTCACCTAAAGAAGAGCTCAAAAGATTTTGTTGGATGATTTCTGAAAGTATTTCTTTTTTGTCTTCAATAGAATGGCGACCTTCCAAGGATGTAACCTGCTGCCGCCCGTATGGAGCCGGGGTTGGCTCCATTCGCCGATGACCCTGAATTGGACAAAGTGGTGCATGGATGGCAACATGGCTTCATGCATGCACCAACCATTCATCCTTCATATGTACTTTCCAAAAGGGAGAATTCAAGGAGCAGGAAGCTATCCCACCTATTTCATAAATTATCCCCACAGAATATATAATAAACTTCAAAGTAATACTTCTACTTAGGAAATGAAAAACAGACGTGTTTTCCTCTGTGTATTTTCACTGTTTTCTTTTCACACAGCCACATGGTTTAAAAGTTTTAGGCATCTTATGAAAGAAACCATATTTATATTGTAGGCAGAATTCATTCCAAACATATTTTCACGGTGACCGGAACTCCTTCACATTTCGTTTTACTGCAACATGTTTTTTTGGCAATTTGCAAATTGCAAACAGGATCAGTACTGTAGCTGTACATACATCCAGCTCCTGTGCCATGATGTGCTTTATTACGTACTTAGCTACCTTCTGCATGCACACATGGTGCTATGAGTTGGATAACGGGATTAAATCCGTGGTTAAAAAGATAGACGTGGTTTTATAGGACCCTCCTTCCTTATCATGTAGTCAGGTGCCGGCATAGCGTGCTTGAGTGCTAGTCACCAAATGAAATGGTTGCCCAGTGAAAAAAAAAAAGCCAAGCAACTAATAAGGGTTGCCATGAGTGGCTTCTGTATAAAATGAAAGTACATTACCTATGGCTTGATATAAGTTCAAGGAGCATTTTTGACTCTTTTAATGAGAAAACAAGCTTGAGCTAGTGTACTCGCCAGGGCCTTCCATGTTATGAATAGCTTGGTCGCCTATACATTACAGCAAGAAATTCAACATGTCTGCCAGGGGTACTTGGGGAAATCACATTCCTTGGTGTGTGGGAGTGTTGCTTTTTATTACCTGCCTCAGAGCTTCAAATCCAATTCCATCTCCTCACTTCTCCCTGGGCCTTCCTCTGTCAGTGTAGCGAGAACATTGGATAGGCGATGATGCAGCCTTATGGATGGAACCGCTATAGCCTGCAGGTGACTTTAAATTAACACCCTTCATTAAGAGCATCCATCACGTGGGATCTATAGGGAATCGCCACGGAAGGCCCATGACACCTAAGTAAAGAGCCTGCAGAAAAAGGTGCTAATGCCGAATACATGCACACTGCACTTGGATGAAATAATCCACCTGCCTGACACAAACGCCCTAATAGATTATTCTGGGTATAGGTTGGGGATGTCATCGGTTCTTGTTTGGCCTGCTCTAACTGGCTGTAAAACAAGGCAGACTTTTCCAGGCATGGGGTCAGGAGAAAGTCTGAAAATCACTGTGACAATTCTGTGCTGGAATGGAGAAGGCCTGGGCATAAATTCACAAGAGCCGTCTTTGTTTCTCCTTCCCGTTTTCAAAGCAGCACAGCTGCATCCTTTATGAGGTAGAGAATGAATAACCAGCCATCCAAGGCAGAGGACAGGACAGGCACCCAGGGTGACAGGAAAGGGTGCTTCGTTTACATTCAGGGGGACTTAGACAATATTCCCCCACGCCAACTTATCCGGCTGAAACAGCGACCACACTTGGCCGACAGAGCTGTGATTTTTCGGGAGCCTCGAAGCTCCAGGGCTGGTGGAGGCTTTAGCAAGGGGGAAGAGGCGAGAAATCTGGGCTGCCGAGCACGCCACTGGGCCGAGATCCCTGAGTTGAATTTCTGAAAGGCTCATTATTCCGGATTGGGGAGAAAGTGGCATTGAGGGGTGGAAGGGGTGAACAGGAGCTCAAGGCAAAGTGTCCGTCAGAGCTGCTGTGGTGCGTTTAGACACATCACCATTGGGACAAATGGGGATCAGGGGTTGGAGTGAGATCATATGACTCACCCGAGTCAGCGCCACCCTGTTTCACTGTTCAGACGGCACCTTTGTATAATTGAGGCCCTGTAGACTGGGTTGTTTTTCCAATTTGTATGTGCTGATCTGAAGTCATAAACAAGAAATCCCACCTATTCGCCCTTTATTCCCATTAATATGACAGTGTCCACTCTCAGTGCAGCAGAATACATTACAACCTCAACTTACCACTCTTATAACTGACATCTCACCAATCTACATTCAAGGGCTTCAAAAGGGAATAAAATTATGAGGAAATTACAAGGCAAGTGAGTTTTGGTCCCACATGGGGAATTAAAACTTATTATCTGTGACAACCTGTCAGCCAGTGAGAACTCAAACATGAGCACAAAGCTCCAAGAGCCGCAGAAGGGAGTGGAAGAAAGGGGAGTGATAAAAGAAAAGGGGAAGGAAGAGAGAAAGGGGCAGTTAGAGACATCATTTTCGAGTGGAAAAAGCACCTCCCGGTAGGCTACACAGTAAATGTTTTCGACGACTGTGATTTGACAAGCCTGATCTCAATGTACAGTGTGGTTGTACCATTTTTTTATGTTGTTTTTTTGGGGATCTTACTGTTGTTTTGTATTTGGAGTCAACCAAACCTTTAAATGGTAGATGCATTTGCTCATGCACTTCTTCAGCAGATGGCTCCAGATAGAAAGAATATATAGAACCAACATGACGCTGTATAGTTAATAATTCATTGCGGGGCAAAGCAGACAAAGAATTTAAAACTCAACAAATTCGATATCACCTGCCATTAAACAAGTTCAAGCATGTCCCATCACAGTCACTTTAACCAGATCAAGGGAATTACAATACTCTCTGGAGTCGACAGTCAGATGCAATTAGTGCAACTGATGGCAAATTAGACTAAATGATCATGCTATCTGATTTAATGGGCCTGGAGTGGCGCTCACTTGCACTGCCGCAGTCATGATGTCATCAACGTGAATCCCGAGAGGGCGAGTCAAACATTTTACTTTAATGTTCCCCGAGGAAATCCACTCCGATTTGGTCCACCCGCCCCTAACATCCCACCTGGGAATGCCCGGAGAGCTGCATGAAAGCGCAGCAAAAGCTCAGTGAAAACTTCAGAAAGAAAAGTGTGCTTCTCAGAAGTTGGTCCAAACGCTCAAGCATCGCTGAGTTTAGGCAACTTCAGGGGAAGCCTTAAAGTCTTGGCTACTTCTCAGAGTTAATTTTTGAAACATTTTTTCTACTTCCTTCAAGGAAACAAAATAATAGCTCTGTGTGGGGGCACATTTTGCGAACAGTGTTCCTTTACCACAGCTCGCGCCGCATACCGGAGCAGAATTAACACAATGAGCACCAGCGACCACAGGCCTGCCTCTTTAATAATACAGCGGCAGGGAGGAGGGAGGAGGGGTGAGGAGGGGGGATGAGGAGAATTTTGGTTGCTCATTCCTCGGCTTTGTGTCATCCTGCTGACATCTGCTACATTTGCATGGCAGCTGGAGATCCTTGGATTAAGCGCTTACAAGAGTATTGCCATATCTCATTTAACAACATAATCATCTTATGAGGAAAGCGATGTTTCATCCCTGATGCTCTACAAAGCTTGGCGTGCAGTTTCCACTTATTCTCTCCCTTTCTGCCTCCTGTCTCTCTCCCTTGTCTCTCTTCTTCTTCACTGCGGTTTCTCTTCATGCCATTTCTTTGGATGCTGTGGATTGTAACTTTTGAGGGATGTTTTAACATAAGGCACAGTGTCTGTTAACTAGCTTAGATGATGGTATTTACCAAGACAGCCCATTCAATATTTTTTTTTTCTCTTATTCCTCCAAGGCTATCTGTTCCATGAAAGCTCAATCAACGTCTTAACAAGGACTCCAGATTAACCAACAAAAGAATGAGCCACATCTAAACCAAAGCTTCAAGGATGTTCCATGGTTGCCTCTTGTGGCCAAGCAAGAGGACAGGACATAAAAACACTGAAAACTCCGAAGGACAACGTCCTTGGAGCTTACCGTCTTGTATGGGTCGCACTTAGCAGCTCAAGGAGCATTCAGCTCAGTTTGAAGAGGCATATCTACACCGTGTACTTCAAGAAATAAATTATTTTGTTTCTTTAGTAAATTTTTTTGTATATATTCAGAAATGAATACAGAAATAAATAAATGCTCTACATTACACACACATTTATTTGTATTTTGTGTTTATAGAAGGTAATTATTTTTCATCATATGATTACATTTATACTTGATTGTTTTTTTTAGCATTGGAGTATTTTTGGGCACATAGGTAAGCTATACTCAAAAAGGTTATGAATGGTAAAACCATACCATACAGGTGAAGTTGTACTGGAAAATACTGTTACTAAACATACATTTAAAAAGAGCATTTAAATAAAGGTGTTTGCAACTCTAAAGATTAATTTGTTTCTTAAAAGGAAAATTTTTAAAGAAATACATTATTATGATTCCAAAACAGTATTGTAGGGCCTGTTCACAGGACGATACTTCAAGTGATTTCAGCAGCTATATAAACATTTAGCAACCCGAGAGATGTAGAGTTCATAAACTTGGATACGAAAATATGTCCAACTCCACATCTATGACATCTATTGACTTATGACGGCATTGACGTCACAATGTCTGGGTCATAGAAGGAACACAGTTCTACCAGCCCGCCCTCTTTCATCCAAATCCCATGAACGTTTTCTTTTTGCGATCCATTACAATCAGTTGCGCCGGCGTTGCATTGATCATTGCGTAATATTCCACCTAACCGACTGTACTGAGATTGGTTGGCGAACAGCTCCTGGTGGTCGCTCTGTGGAGTAGAGAGGCAGCTGTCGTAGAATTTCAGACAGCCAGAATAAAAAAGCAGGCTGTCAATAGTCTCACGACCATGATGTCAGATTTAGGCAAAACGGTCTCTTGACTTAAAATTTAAGCGAGGGAAAGTCATAGCATTGAGTTTGGAGCAACTGGGATTTCAGACGATAAAAAAAGTATTGGTAAAGTGTACAAATCCAACATTTCTTTGCATGTCTTTGTGTGTGCATACGTTTGTACGTTTTAATGTTTTGGGGTTTTGCATTAATAGCGTCTGGGATGGAAAAGCAACCTGTCAAACGCAAAGTCAGCTTGGATTCGCTTCAAAACTAAACAATGATCTTATTTGCGATGTCACGCCAATAATTGATAAGAACAAAAGCCATTTTGTAATTTTGCTTGAAATGTGTTAAAGCTGTTAAATACATACATTCATTGTAATCAGAGGTCGGTAGTTTTTCAAGGCTGCCCTGAAAAAGCAGTGAACTTACTGAGCGGAAGCATGAATAAAAGTGACCCTTTGTAATGGATAATAAAAGAGAGATTAAAGTAAAATCAAAAAGGAGAAATCGTCCACATTAGTTTGGTCTTCTTCCAGCAGTGGTTTGCATTTTCTCCACATCCAATGCTTTTCCGTGACCTTTTGAGACTTGAGATTTTACTCCCTTGCCTCAGACAGGTAGATAAATGACTCTGTGTCCACTCAGGTTACCGACACAAGTCCAATTACTGTGTCTCGACCATCCAATCTCGTTTGCCTTTTTCCAGCTCTTTCCTTGTGTGTGTGCGATCAAATCTGCCGCAGTTCCCAAAATCTGGGCCCTTTCTCTCCATCTTTCCACACCATGTTTATTTCATAAAGACATCTACAATATCAGAATCATCAGATACTTGATATGAGATAGCAGCGTGGTGCAAGAATGTGCTGATGCTGTCAGGCCCTTTTTCTTCTCCCGGGCTGCACGAGTAAGCGATTCATATTTTTGCTTTTGCTGTGCCTCACAGTCATGATTGTCTCAAAAAAGAAAGAAGACAAATAGGCCTGACAGAGAGAACCTCTGTGTTTCTCTGCAGAAAGGGACAGAGAGCCTGTAAATCTTTGCCACTGCATATGCACAACCATTATTACAATTCAAGAAATGTTGGTAGATTGAAGTGGCGATGTGCACTGGCACAAACCTGAATATACATTTTTGAGGTCAGCATTTTGCGCAGAGCAATAAATAAAGACAATAGCCTTTTGTTGCATCCAGTTTGCCGGTTAAATTGGGCTTTTCACACCATCATCAGTTGCCAGTTAACACAATTATACAATCAACATCACACATTACACTGCTTCAGTTAGCAGAGTCGTTTATTTGGATTTCAAAATCTATTCATTTCATGTGGGTTGTTTTGGGAGTTTTTTTCTTCTGGTCTGCAGGTGAAGAAGCTTTAAATTCTAGGGGAAGGAGATGTTGTCCTCCACTGCAATTAAAAAAAGAAAAATCAGCAGAATTGGCCAGAGAGTTTAAAAGCCTCTGTGTAACTAATTAAAAGAACATGGATTATTATTTTAGACAAAAAAAAAATTTCTTTGGTCACTTTGAACAAGCAGTATAAGTTGCCGGCTCTTTGTTATTTAAAACTAAATCCCTGTTTACGCAACATTTCAATTAAAAATGCATTGATTTTGAATTTTTATTCACACAAGTATCACGTTTACCCGGCTGTGTTTGAAAATGATGTCTGTTTACACAGAAATGTAGAATTCATGTTAGGCCCTTAGTGGGTGCTGTTGGTTGTCTTCGTAATGAAATGACAAAATCATTGAATGATTAGTGATAAAACAATAATTATCTAATAAATGATTGTGTTTTGTCACTGCTATGTTGAGCCAAAAAGTGAGCACGTGTCTTTGAAAGACATGCAGAAATGAAATATAGTATTAAGTTTTTGTTTTGTTTTGGTTTGTTTTTTTTTAAACTGTTTCATGAAACGTCAGTTCATAACGTTTATCAATAGTGGTGTAAATATCACCTATCTTTTGAAAGACTGATACATTTTAAAAAGTACTTGTCCATGCTCCGCTGAGCCGAAAAGATGTTGAAAATGTAATTTGCAAGACATTAAAAAAACAACAACAACCCAAGAGAAAGTGCATTAATATCTCTCTGATTTTTTTTTTCCCTTCTCCCTCTTTCCCCACATTTAAGCCTGACAACATTTCAACAAGATATTCAGCAGGACTTTTCTCAAAAGTGACAAATGCAGCTGTCCTTGGATGAGCCGGGAAATAACAAGTTGACGTGTTGATTTCTGAAGCATGTATTTCATCAACATCCCCGAAAGTAAATTAATCCAAGTATGAAAATATGTATCAAGCACACTGCGAGTAGGACAGTAATGAAAAATCATTCATTTCTACTCATATTTCAGGAAAGAACCATCGTGTATATATCATGTTTTAAACCACCCATCGTGCGATAAAGACACAACTGCATTGACAAAGTGATATTGCCCTTTAAATGAATTCCACCCATTCTTCCAGGCCTATTTTGAGTCTGAATTCATTTGGGGATATTAGAGGTTACACTCTTGACCTATTCAGCACTGTTTTTTTGGTGATTTGTGATACAATCGCTCTTGAATGATTCAGTTAAAGTACCTCAGAGTGCGATCAAAGCAATCTTAGCCTCTCCAAAAAAAAAGAAAAGGTATAGGGATTTGTTTCTCTCTGCACACCTCCTGAAGTACTTCCAGCTTTGTTTGAGCTTTATTATATCCTCCCTTCTGTCTCTGTATTGTATGAAGGAGAGGCAACTCGGCACCGACGTGGCTTTTTGACGGTCTAATTTCATCCTCGCTTTGAGGGTTTGGATTGTCATTGGTGTCAGAGTGTGGAAGCAGAGGGAGAATGATGAGGAGCTAACAGCCTGTTTAGGGGCAGGTTAGAGTCGATAAAGGTACTGGAGGTCAGGACACATGAGGCCGGTGTCACTTTTGCTCAGTTAAGTATGGATGCAGTATTTATTTGACGTAGCAGTTAAGGTGGCTAATCACATCCAAACGGGAGCTGTGTGCTGTCCAAGACTCACATCCCATCTTAGACAATTTCTTTTTTTTTTTTATTGTAGTAGACTATTAAGGAGATTCTAACAATTAAGAAAAGCTTCAACTATCTTTTAAATTCACAACTCAGGAATTGAGACTGAAACTCGAAATTACCTAAACAAAAGAAGTCTACCTGTCAACATTATCTCTTTCAGATGCATATTCCTGTCCCGAAATTAAAACTTCCTTCCCTTCAAATGTATCTTGTAAACTGCAGACTTGAAAAAGAACTATTTCACTAAACCCTGCACATTTTTGAAAACTTTCAAAAACACAAGTTAACCAATTTACCCAAGCTATGCTTGCAGTGCCGTTTAGCTCCAAAGCAATCTCCCTATCTCCCAAAAAAGTATTAATAAAAACCACTGGCTATTTCCTCCCCATTTGATCACTTGAGCGATGACTGATGTCTCCTGTTAGATATGCACGCACAGCAAATAAATAACTTAAGTGTTTGGGGTGGAAAAGTGGGAATTATCTCACTGAGTTATTCATGAGTTATTTGCTTATGCTGTTCAGGAGCAGCAGCTCAGCATATGGTGGAGTAAATAGAGATGGCTGAGAGGAACAGGTGGTCAGTTTCGATGAGAGGGTCTCTACATATGAAAAAGAAAGAGAGAGACGGATACATGGAAGGCTATTACAGGTCCACGTTTCCTCTTTCTGATACAAACATCAAATACTGTCTTAAATGATCCTGGACTAGTAATAATCCTTTTGAAGCCTGTCACTGAAGATATCCGAGTGGATGAGTGAATGAAATAACCTCTTAAAGCAAATATTAACCAACCGCAAATTTACTCCGCAAGAGGTGAATGAATGAATGGATAAATAAACAAAATTGTGTTTTCCCTTTATTAAAGCATGCATGGAACTATTCCCGGCGCCTGAATTACTTGAGCATTTTCTCGCCGTTTAAATTACCGAGTGGGCTGATGGATTTCGTGGCACGGCTTCGCGCGCCGAGGAGAGCACGCTCGTGATTCGCTAATAAGTAAACTCATTACCACGCGTGTGCGAGATTTTCTATTAAATAGAGACTCATCTTTCAAGTATTTGCTATCTTCATTATTCCTCTTGTTCACCCCTCCCTCCCTCCCTCCCCCCCCAACAGGCAAACAGCTGCCCTTGCATGCAGGCTTCCCCCTCGTCTGTCTTCCAATATCTCCCGGTGAGCAGCCGTGGGGAGGGGATGTAGCCTGGGGGCACCGATTTCCTTGAGCAAGCAAGCTACTCTTGCACACACCCCTCATAAAACTCAAGTAGCTTTTTTTATTTTAACTCCTTCAAATTTCTTTATTCTTTCCTGCCTTAAAAAACGGAATATATTGCTGCAACTACGATCTGGGAAAGGGAAAGCAACCTCATGCTTGCCATTCTTCAGGCCATTTGTTGGGTACTTTCCATTATGATTTCCTCTTCAATCTATTGTTTATGTCTTAATAAGATGGGCTCATAATGCGTTTTCTGCAAAACAACTGAATGATAAAAGAGTCACACGGGGGAAAGTGTGATGAAAACAACAGTGGCGCTACAGTGGATATAAGCTTTGTTTTACACAAACTGCGTGTTTCATTACCTCAGACTGTAGACTTTACACAAAGCAACAGTTGGGCAGGACATATGGCAGACAAAACGTGGGCACTGTAGTGTGGCGCTGCTTCATTGTACACAGATGTTTGGCGGGAGTGTGTGTGTGTGTGCGTTGCAGAAAAGGAACATGGTACTAATTCAAATTCTCAACTTACGACATTAACAGGGAAATATCGCACAATTATCATTTCATAAGATATATTTTAAACACGACTGCGTACAACATTTCCCGGCGAAACGATACTGACGTCTCATTTCATTAAGGTTTTCATGCTTTGTCTGGTGTTGGATTCATGTGACCTCGGCATCAATAACATGAATAAGCATGGAAAACGTGGGAGACTACACATTATAGATGGATTTTTAATTGAAAGTCCACAATACAATAACTGTGCTTGCATACTGTCCATGTAAAGGAAAAGGAAAAGTGTTGTGAATGAAGATGACTCTTGCATTTTACTTTTGGGTGCAAAGGGTTCTTGACCAATTCTTTCACAGCTTTTAACCAAGGCTGTCTATTGTTTCACCTTTTTGTACTTCTGTATAATTATTAAGAAGACAACCAACTGTCCATGGACACTCTTGAGTGTTTTAATGCTGTCTCTGGGCCTTTCCTACTTTAGCACTCACTTGGACAGCACTGTCGGGGGCACAGGCTTGTCTCTTGTACTATTGTGTAAGGAGCAGACTGGGGGCAGTTCTTGCAGTGAGTCTGTCTTTGTGTCATTCCACAGGGAGCTCATGTGGTGTGATTAGAGGTGTTTTGAGGCAAAAAAAACTTCAATGGCTGGTCTATTTTAATTACCTTAATAAGCTAAGTCGTCTGCAGTTGGATATGTCTCACTTTATCGACCTGAACCATTAGTTTCCCTCCCAAAAAATAATTTTAAGTTGTTGTTTTTGAATACCATGGTATCCTAGTTTGTGCAGATTATATGCAAGGATCTATAGTACATCTATGTATCTATAGTACAAGGATATCCAACATAAGGCCTGTGGGCAAAAACCAGCACGCAAGACGCTCCAATCTGGCCAAACCGCCAAACAAAGAGTGAAAATTGAAAAAGAGTAGCCGACACAGACAAACACTGAGACCCAAGCTGAGATGTCAGTTGATGCTGTCACGAAAGATATCTACCTTGTTGCTCAAAGCTATTTTGTCAGGGTGAGTTTGTAAAATCATGAATAATGCAACATTATTTTGGACATTTCACTCTTATTTCGCACCAGGTAAAATGGGCTTCACTGCAAAAAAGGGTATCCCAACAAGAAGAAAATTACTTTAAAAACTCGTAAAATTA
The DNA here is from genome assembly GCF_963422515.1 of Blennius ocellaris. Taxonomy (NCBI): domain Eukaryota; kingdom Metazoa; phylum Chordata; class Actinopteri; order Blenniiformes; family Blenniidae; genus Blennius; species Blennius ocellaris. Next base: position 9,584,390 of record NC_137672.1, read on the forward strand.
TCTGTCCATGCAGCAAGTAAATTTTGCTTGAGAAGGAATCTAGATTTTTAAATCTAGATTTAAGATTATGCATTATAATTAAGGACTAAAAATAAGTAAATGCGTTTTGAGTTTTAGCAGTGTTAAAAATAGCAGTGTTTATGTTGAGATTGTAGTCATTTTTGGTAGTAATTGTTGATTTTGTATAAAAATAGACATTTTCATCACATAAAAATCTGCATCACAACAAAGAAACACTTTAAATGTAAAATGAAAAGGCTATTATGGCACTGTTTTACCGGTCCAGCCCACTCCAGATGAAATCGGATTGCATATGGTTCCTGAAGTGAAATATGTTTAACACCCCTGCTATAGTGCAATATATTATCTTAAGTAAGGCTTTGCTGGAACTCTTCAAAAGTGACCCTCAGGGAAACAACCGTGGGAACTCTAAAAATAACACGAAAGACATTCATTGAAATAACTCATTAAAACTAAGTGCTCTTCATGATTGTCAAATTGTGTCAGAGAGAGAAGAGGATATACACACTAAGCTCACGGAATAAACAAAGCACTATTGATACCAAACTACCAACACTTTTAGTAATACATGTTTGTTTTTGATGGATTCTCATCTTAAAACACTTTCATTTTACTTCATATTGTTTGATAAATTAGCTATATTTCTTACCAAAGTTAAAAGCTTAAAGTTTCTGCCTCACACATTCCCAATTGAGATCATATTGGGCTGCATGTGGCCGCTGAGCTGAAATCAAATGGACACAGTGGCTGTTTAAGATTTTAATGTACATGGTGTTAGCTGGTGAATCAAAATTAATCACTATGAGAGCGATGGATTTTCTCCCTGGAAGTGATTCAGAGGTGATGCAACTGGCAAGTCAATGAATCAACGAGAAATTATATTGTATTTGGAGGTTTTAAGCCCAGCCTCCTTGCTGTGTGAGTGTGTGAGGAGGTTACCTGTTGAGGAGAAGCAGTCTGTGCGAGTGTTAAATATCAGGTAAAACTCTGTCTCGTCACGTCGAACAAAAGTTACGACATTAGCCCGACAGCTCCTGCGAGCACTCTTATAGTGTCGTGATTTTGATAAATGAGGAGCGACGTTAGTGGTGCTGCTGCCATATTTAATATCACAACACTATGTGTTTTGATGACTGCAATCGCAGTCAGGATGGTTTTTTTAGTTCACAGGGAGATAAAGAAAGCAAAAAAAACCCAAAAAAAACAAAACCTGGCTCAGCTGAAGCAAGACAGTTTGTAGTTGGGAAAAGATAACAATAAAGAAAAAGAACATCTTGAGATTAAGATTGTATTTCAGAACCACAGTCCAAACCCTGGCACAGAAAAACAGCAGCCCGACCGCCACCGTACTGCTGCTGGTTTAAGACACTCGCAATCTTCCCTCAACAGCCACAAACGGGTGTCGGACTGGATATTGGATCGTGTTTTTGCGTCCCGTACGACTCTTAATTTGATCCGTGTACCTCCAAACTGAAAAAAACAACGCGTAACTGAGGAGCATAATTCAGTAGCAGCATCGTCCATCCAAGTAGCAGCCGCCACAACAGCCCCCACTGAGCGGGCGTCTTAAATAAAAACGTGAGGAATTATGTGCTGAGTGCCGCGCATCAATCACATTGATTCTCCGGGCCTCATCATCCTATATAAAGTCCTTAGTATAATAATGTTGTCAGTGGATTTGGTGCGAGGTGTCTTCACACTGCCAGTGTCAGTTCATTTAGTTGCTCCCTCCGAGCCCTGGCAGCTATCATTGCTCATAACCACCATGTCAGTCAAAGACGGGGGCAGGAACGCCGCATCCTGCCCTTCGGAGGTGCTAACATAATGAAAGGAAGACGCCGTGGCTCGGCGAGAGGGTGTGTTAAATGCTGTTGCTATGAATACCAGATGTGTGACTTGGGCAGCGGGAGACTGTAATGGAGGCAAACTACTTTTGACACTCTTGACTGTCAGTTTGCTTTCATGGTAAAGCGCATCCACCAGGACGTGAGCGATTCCCCGGCAGCCGGCGACTGCTCACCCCCGGATCCTTCACTTGTCAAATGGGATTTTTTGAGATAAGCGTGCGGGGATTTGTGTTTTGATAGCGGCACGTCAAATGTCACCTTGTGTTGATCGTCATAAGAGAACTTACAGTCTTTCAGTTTAAGGAGGGGGAAAAAAAGGGAGTTGATTGATCTAATTCAGATGTAGAATTTAGGATTGTTGAGAAAAACAAATCCCTATTGTAGTATTTTTACGCGATTGCTCAGTGCGCACATGGCGAGGCATTGCTCGTTCTTCCCTCATCATGCATTCATGAGGCGTATTTATCGACTGACAGTCAGGATATAGGACACGGGGAAACATATGCAGTCGCGACATTACGGTGCTTGGAAAGCTTATTAAAAAAAAAAAAGATACAGGTGTTTAATCCCCACAGTCACCATGGAAAAGTCCTACAGATCTTGACTCAGAGGCTATGATTTGCATTTGTGGAATTATTCATTAAACCATTTGATAGATTTGAAAGAAGAATACATGAATCGTCGCTCTGTTATAGGACATTTACATTGTTTCACAGACGGAATGACAAAAAAAAAAAAAAAAAAACCCTTCCGACTTCAAGGTGATTCCTCAATGTTTGGCCGCGAACAACTGGCTCATTATAACGATGTGAAGCAGCACATCAAAGAGAACTTTTTCACGCTACATCTATCCTGTTTTGTCATATTCATCCAAGATCAAATATAAGATATATGTATGTCGTGTGATCACAGATGGCTCCCTGTCAATTTGCAGAAGAAAAAAAAAAGTAATGTAAAAAAAAAAAATGTGTGTGGAGGAGGAAGGAGGAGTGAATCCAAAATGTTGTAACACATTGATTCTGACATGATTTTCAAATTATCTGTCAAACAAGCAATCTTTTTTTGATGTCATTATTAAGTAATGCAAAGCAAAAGCCAGCCCAGAAGTTACAGTTTTAGCAGCTCTCCTATGCATGATCTTTTTTTTTTTTTTCTCCCCTCCCCTCCTCTCTCCATGTTCCACAAGCCAATTAGGCTTGCGCAGAGCTGTGCAATGTTTCTGGAAAGCCCTGAGCAGTACGATGGCTCTGAATGCCCAAGGTGTGTTATTATCTTGTATTAGTGCACCACCTGCCTTGCCATAATGATTAGGTAATTGGCTCAGCGCGTGTCTTGAAATAATGAAGAAAGGAGACATTTTACTCTGATTAAGAGAGAGAAAGTAGATCAAGTGAGGGAGCGAGCAAGGCCACCAGGAGCTGCATGAAACACACTGGCTTTCCGACACAGAGACAAAATGTGAAATTCAAATAGGGTGAGTGATCAGCTTTTCACAAGGCAATGGATCTTTCATTAGACACCTGTGAGGACGCTGGTTGGCTGCAGGAGGAAACTTTCAGGCACAAATCTGTTTTTTTGTTGTTGTTGTTGTTGTTTTTTTCATCGTCAACCAGCTCCACAAGCGAATTGCAGAGCATTATCCGGCTCAGAATGATCCGATAGCGGCTGCCGAGCTGAACATGCTGGTGGGAGGTGCACTAACATGCATTAGCTGTGGGAAAGTGCAGGTTTCTTTTCCGCCAAATCGGCACGCGATATTTACACACGGGGGAGGAAACAAAACTCTGCTCAGTCCAACATTTCTATAACAACATTGGGTTAAGCTCACGAAGCAAGTATATGATGCAGAAGGGGAAAAAAATACAAATAAATAAACATTCAGAAAATGTGCACAGTTTTTTAAAAGAAACCATAGCAAATCCACTGGCACACAATAAAATTGACGATTTTGACAGGGCATCAGGCTTTAATTTGGATTTATGTTTTACTTGTCTTATTTACTGTCTCATTCATTTGCCAGTAATTGTTATGCTGGGTGTGATTAGTAGAGGGAGAATGGGAAGCATCCACCCTCCCCGTCTACTGTTACCCTATCAATTGTTTTTAATTATTTCTTCTCACAGAGATGAAAACTACTTCACCTGCAGACCACACCAGTTATTTAGAACAGATTCTCAATTAAAACAAATACCTGGGGGAAAAAATATATATAAACCTTGGGTTGAGGTCAGAATTTTAAAGGCATTTTGTTTCAGCAGGAGTCAAATCACAATTTTAACCATTTAAGAATTTCATAGCATTTTACCTTGAATGTGTATTGTCAAAGCTCAAAAATCAAAATGGCTTTTTAAGAGTACTTAAGAAAGATATTTGCAATGGCGTCTTTAATAGCTATGATTTAAAAAACTATACCTTTGACTCCTTTATGTTACCATAGAGTCCAGGATTTATCTCTCACATTTAGCTTTCATACAAAGCATCAGTATCTTATCAGCGATGGATATAACGAGTTTACTTGGTAATGGACTGGAACGAGCGATCAGAAATATTGCACAAAACAACTAACGAAATGTGTCCACAGGTTGTAAATCCTGAGGAAAACACACAGCCAATTTACAAAGCAATATGTTTTTTTGATGGATCAATCTCTAACATTGCCTTTATTCCTACAAGAATCCCTCTGGAGCCTGTTCAAGCTAGCATTGGGAATAAGGCAAAGGTGCTTTCCTGTTTCCACGGAGATAGAGTCAAAGTGTTTCAAGTGGCTTCGACCACTGCTGTGATATAAACTGACACCCAAAATGCAATAAAAGTTTCCCACTTTCACTTGAAAAAATCCTGTAAATAGGGCTTGAGGTTCATTCTGTTATAGGAACACCAGGATTGTTATGTTACCCTAAAGAATCCCAAATATTTATGTGTGTATTGCAAGAGCAATAGTTGACTGTGTCAGGAAGAGCTGGAAGCCCTTTCAAAGAAGGCTATTATTCCCTGCATTCAGGGAGTACATGTTTTATATCTAAGTAAAACAGGATCCTGTGCTTGTTGCTCAATTGAAACCATTAAAACTGTCAAAGGCAAAAGTTACGAGCGTTAAAGCTCTCAGAAGCAGCACAGAGGCAATTCACTTGAAATTGTGATTCATTGTCTCCAAGAGTGTTTTGTTGAAGGGGTTTAATTGCAAAACACAATAGAAGCTGATTTTGCCATCAGCAGATTCTCTCATTAAACCAACATTTGAATTTGCGTGATTTGTGAATGTCAGACCTTGAGCAGTCTTGTGTTGAATTACAGGCCGACTTCATTTCCTCTCAACTGTGTCTAGACTGGGCAGTCCTTGAAAAATATTCTTGCATTTATTGATCTAATTTACATGAATTATCAGAATTTTCTTTTTCTTTTTTCCCCCCCCACAACCGTGAAATTGCAGACATAATTTTCAAAGCAAAATCATCAGTTAGTGGTGTTTACCTCTAAATACCGGCAAAGTGGTTTAAGTAGTGAACCGTTTTGTTACGTGTCAGTTCTCTGCCTGTCTCCGGGAAAAAATTGTCTCCACTCTGGGGAGCTTCTGCTTTGCACTGCAGGTAAGAAGCAAACGCCTGAGGACCGTGTGAGACAGTCACACTACCTCCCTGTCTTCTACTTGCACACACATTTCAATCCCCCCACCCCAAAAATAAATAAATAAATAAAAGTCTTCACCCTCAGAGGGAAGGAAATTTCACTGGATTACCTGGAAAATATTTCTGCACCGCTGCCTACTGGGTGACTGAAACCTTTAAATTGCTGCAATTCAGAGAAGCTCAGAAAAACACATTCATTGTGCAACGAGAAAGAAAACTGTTGCTGCAGAATCCGACACAACAGGTAATACGTATAATTTGGACAATGGTTACACACTGTAAGCCATTTCTCTAGGATGTAATGTAGCACAACAAAACCGACATGTCAAGACTCACCTCGAACTTCGTGTCAGAGGACGGACCAATCAGCACGCCCACTTTATTCTTTATTTGTATGGGAGTCTGCGCAACCCTCAAACCTTCAAACACAGTATAACAACATATAAGCTCTCACATGCTTTGTCTCACGGCGAGTTGTAATTTCTGGTAGACTGCCGGACTTCTTGATGTTTTTCCCTTAATTAGATACTATTGTTATTCCCACTGGTAGTGCAACTCATGACCTTAGAACTGATCGACCTGTGTCCAAATCCCTTTTCCGGCACTGTACATTTCCATGAGTGTCAGGAAAAAGAAAGAAAGAGCAGCCAGATAAGACACCACAGTGAACAGCTGTAAAAATCAAACATTTGCTTGTGATTGATGCTTTTAATATCTAGCAGGTTTCTGTGCATAGTTTGCAACTAGGAAACATGTGGTCTTGTGCAGAATTAAATCTTATTTTCAGTTTATTTGATTATTAAAGCAAAAATGCTGAGAAAAGGCATTCCCCTGACCCTCAAATTCAAAATATCCACAACGTTGGTGGATGTTTAAACTTGATATTGTTACCCGATATCTGATTAATTAAATGGTAAATTTGGTGTTTAAAATCTAATTTGACCTTTCCTTACTTATGCAACAGAATCACAGCCTTTACCGTCTGCCGACACACCGAAACAAACAAATACTGTCGTGCGCCACACAAAGTCTCCCTTGTTAACTCAGTCATTAGTGTTTCTGTACTTGTGTGTGGTACTGAACCGCGACACAGCTTGTTTGGGACGTGTCCTTTCTCAGTTTTTTATGGTCTACACTCTGGGCTGATCAGGGCCAGATGTCCAAGGATTTCATAAGCCTCCATCGTAAACAGTGCTGGGGAGAGGGTGGGGAGGGGGGGGGGGGGCTTCTCCTGGCATCCGCTCAGTCGCAGACCACCTGGGCGACAGTACTTGGGTTGGGGTGGTTGTCACCGAGATAAATAGTCAGGGGAAGATGGCTAATTGTAGAGGTTGCTCTGGGGAGTCCCCGGGCAGAGGAGATAACACGAGCGCTTCACGCGGGCCTTATCAATGAGTAATGACCTTGGCTGCCTTCCTTCACACATGTGCGAGGACACGTGGCTGTCCACCCGAGAGTGACATCATCCCAAGGTAACCAAATAGATAAGTGGGAGCGGGTTCAGCGGCGGGGGATTGGTTCCATTTTTAAGGGAGTCTAAGGAGAGTGGTGGTTAAATTGTCCATTAGCACAGTTTGAGGATGGACTCCTGGGTTTTAGGAAGCCTGATTCAACACAGAAAATGAGACCGTCCACCCCGTTAAAACGCTTCTCCTAAAAGCCTCCTGATCTGCACTGTCCCTCCAATAGGTCACATGCAAAGTGGATAGGTTACAAATCACCTCCCCGCATGCACACACTATTGCAGGAAATGTAAGTTTGTGTTAATAATTAATCACCAAATGGGAAAAAGCAATTTGAGAAAAAAACACACACAAAAAAAAACCCCACCACATAAATTTCACAAATCAATGCAACCCTCATACCAATGTTGTTTCATCTGCATATAAATGACAATACGTGATTCCATTGGAGACAGTTTACACCATCAGTGCTATCTGCTCCATTTTCTCTGTGATTAACTGAACAGTGCAGCGACAGCATGAACAGCCCCGGCAAATGAGAGACATTGTCAGGAGGAACACGGTGCCGTCTGCTAATTTTCAGTTGTTTCTGTCTCACTAATGTGTGACATCTAACAACGGCAGCACTGTTTTCTTAGGACCGATTTAAAACCCACAACTTTACACATCCCAAACAAGGACACGGTGATTATTTTATCTGGTTGAATTGTTCCATCACTTTGTAAAAGAAGTGAGGAACTTCAGCATCTCCGTCGCACCACAGGAGATTTGATTGATAAGTAATAAACTACATGTGATAACTTGTAATCGTGCATAATCTTTCAGTAATATCAATGAAGTAAAATCTGGAGCGAGTGAGTAAACAAATCATCTGGCTGCGGGCAGAGCGCTATGTGGAAATGTCAGGCATCTACGGAGGTAATGCAGCACAATAAAAACTACTTTAAGAGTCCATGCTCCATTATTGCCTCTGCAACATCAACTCAACCAGGCACTTCAAGAGTTCCATCTTTAATCTTCCACCACCACTCAATCCACATGTCAGCTTTATCAAATTATGACTGTATTACATCAGTGGTTAACCAAGAAACTACACACTGGTTGTAAATGTAGCACAGTGGGATTTTTTTTTTTTTTTTTTTTTAATAATGCGTACTGTTTTGTATCATGTAAACATGGAATAAAGTTGAGTATCATTTGCATTTTTAAAAAAAAGAAGAAAAAAGTAGATGATGTCAACTCTGAGCCAAGTTATTTTGCTTTTGTTTATTTTGTCTGAAATGTTGTGATTCTGGCATCTGCTTTGTGGCCAGCAGGTTATAGTACATTAATGAGCCAATCACACTTTTCTTCCATGATTAAAATTGAACAACAATGGACAGTGCATGGAAAAATTGCAGTTCAATGAGTGTTTTGCATATTGCACATGTCCTGATCGCAAGGATTTGTGACGAACGCATGGAGAAACTGGAGCTTGATTGGTAGAGTGGTCATCTCTCAAGGTTGATGGTTTGATTCCCCATCTCAGCCTGTCCATATGTCGAAGTGTATGAGTGTGTGTATAAATGGGTGAATGTGATTAATAGTGTAAGGCGCTTTGAGGACTGCTCAAGTAGTGGAAAAGTGCTACATAAGTGAAATCCATTTACCATGCGTTGCACCGTGCTATTTTATATTTCTTCAAGTATCTAATCTTCTTCGATCAGCTGTTTTTGTGTTTTTGTAAAACTGGCTTCAAAAGTGCTCCATAATACCACATTATCATCATTATTATAATAACTACCATCATACACAGCTTTTCTTAGAGACATTATTCCTGCTACTACTTTTCTGAGGAATATTAACACTTGTGTTTTGAAGCTGGCAAGCCAGATGCAAGCCAGATGTGTCTTTATGTGCTTACATTTTGGCGCGATTTGTCAATAAGGGAAAAAAAAACTAAACAATAAGTCTAATTTGCCCATAATTTATAGGAGGACCATACGGAATGTCTTCCATTGCAGTCAGTTGGTATCATTACAGAAATATTGATATTCAAAATATCGGAACCCAGCTATAGCTTGCTCATGGTAATTTCAACACCTGGAAATGAAAATTGTTCAGTTTAATGAAACTAATGTCATTTCTTTTTTTCCTCTCTTTAACATCAACGACTACATTCACCACGCACATCCGCGATATAAAGAAATTGCGTGCAATTATAACGTCATCATGCAAGCAGTCATTTAAAAATAGCCTTTCGAGCCCCAACAATTCAGCAGACTGGTCGTGTTTCATCTTCAGACATATGCTTTTTTCCTGACAACACAACTTGAAACTGAGCCAGGAAATAATAACTATATAGTGACATTTATTCTTAGGTGATGCATGTTAGATGAAGTTTAGCTTCCTGCCCTGTATTTTTAGCTTGTTTCATTCCATTATTGCCAAATATACCTGCTCCGTATGTCAATATCATAGAGGAACTGTAATGTAAGACATAAAGAGAGAAGTCATTAGAACTAACTAAGAATTTGGAGTATGAGAATTGAATGTTCCCCCTGTGGTATTTTGAGTTTTAATAAACCATGAAAGAATGTAAATAAATAGATACAACATAAGAACACAGATCGCTTGTGAATAATTGAATCTATGTTTATGGCATGCATTTTGTCTTTCTGCCATTACTAAGGTTGTACCAATAAGAAAATGTTGAAAAAATACTTGTCAATGAATGATCACTGTGTCAACATATGCACATTAAAAAGACAGAAAATGTAGATCTGGAAACCAGAAAACATACAATGAGCACATTTTATCAACACTGCCGTGTTTCCTGACATAACAGTGTCATAATTCATGAAAGGTGTAAAACGACTCCTCGCAGAAATTGCCAAACCACAAACCCAGCCTCAATCAGTGATTAATAATTTATACTTTAACAGCATGGATAAGTCGCTACAGCTCCATAAAGTGGGTGGAGGTTGGGGGGGGAGGAAACGCCACTTGCTTATACCTCCAGTATATTGTTGCAGTTTCTCTCCTAACCCAGTTTCAAACAGAGCGCGTTTCACCTTGGAGCAAGCGGAGAGGCACTATTCAAATGGGGATAAAGTAGGCTGACAGTCGCTTTCCCCCGCAGATATGTCCTGCTTCAAAACCTAAACATCTCTCCCTGCTTGCACCCGGAGAATAAATAAAGAAATAAATCGACGACATGCAGAAAAAGAAGAAATACTAGCGCTGCTGCATCCTCCGGAGGATAACAAGAATAATGCCTTCATTTGCTGCAGGGCCTCCACTCCGCACAAAGTATAGACATGGCTTTTATGGCTGTAGTATTTCTGATTGGCATCCTAGGACAGCCATTTGAATTATTTAATAGAGCTCGCATTCCCTTAGTGGAGCGAGAAAAAGAAATATGTTTGTGTTTGCGTGCATGGGTGTGTGTGTGGGGGGGTGTTTGTATTATTGGGTGTTTCTGTGGTGCAATGTTCTTTATTGTCTTTGCTTTAGCATTCTCGCAGATTTAAGTCGAGTGAGGCTGTGGTGCGAGCAAACAACTCATATGTCACTTTCCTTTCTGAACAACAGTTATGAAGATGCACATGTGGGAAAAAAGCTGCAGTAGCAATTATATCAGTTTCTTTCACACTCAGTGCAAGGAATCATGTGTCATAAAGGTGGATTGTGTCGTATTTTGCATATTTATCATCTATTTATCAATTTGTGGCTCACACTGAAAGGCTATTTTATGCTCAATGTCACCCACAATACAATTTAATCTGCATTTCTTTCTTCTGTAACTTACGGATACCAACCATTGGAGCAGGACCAAAAGGAACCGGTAGGAGTCAGTATGGCCACTGAGTGCAACTGACTGTTTGAGACATAAAGAAGAAACAAACTGGTCCACAAGCCAGTCATCAAATGCCATGGCGAACAGTCTCAAATAGTTCAAATGTAGGTTGTCGTCAATTTCAATCATGCCTGTGTTTTATTTCCCTTCTCAAAAGGTACATTAATACAGTCTTTTCAACATTTGTTGTTAACACAACTTTTTTTCTGTGTACATAGATGATATATGGTTCTTAAGGTCTTATTTGTACGTTTTCAGGCGAAAACAATAAACATTACTTCTGGTTTGGCTGTTTGTTCACATAACAACTGCATTTCCAGTCCCCGGACGAGGGCCTTTTTGAAAGCGGCTTCCAGAGAACATAAATGTCTGGACCTAAAAGCTTTCTGTAACATATAGCACTGTACATGCGCACAACAGTTGAAGTCAATAACTATTCTGCACGTGTGTGAGTGGATCAGCAACGATAAACGTTGGGGAATTTAACACGATTCTTCAAAAAAGTTTCACACCAAACAGGACCTCGGGCTCTGCGGCACAAGCTGATTCGCAGTCAATCGAGACGATTCTCGTGTTTTGCCGTTTTGATCCACACACGTTTATTGTTCGCACGGGCCACTTTACGACGTGAAGAAACCATCCAAAAACATTTGTGAGGGATATTAAAAAAACAAATAACCATCTAGTTAAATTGACAGGAAGAGAAAGTTTGATGCTTGATGGGTTTTTTCAGTTTTCGTAGTTTTTTTCTTTAATTCATTACTTGTTCATAGATCTGTTGTGTACAGTACTGTACAATCTACTATTAAAGCCAGGTGTTATTTCACTTAAATTCTGTTAAGTAAAAAGTCTAAGCACATGAACATATATTGTCATATTCTATGATAAGTACAGGAACAATACAGTATTGCAAATATTATTCTGGATTGATCGAGACAGCAGGTTACCTTTTGAAAAAGCGTAGTTACTTTCAATAACTTGAAAGTAAGCAGTACTTGTTTTAGGAACTGTAATTAAGTGTACACTTTCAGAAGCTGGGTTCATGTTTTTAAAGATTAGATTTGGAGTTAATCAAGCTCTGTGCACACTCCATCCTGCTGCCCACATGTGCCCAGGGCTGAACCAGTCAATCCAAAAATCACAATGTAGAACACAGAGAGGATATTGAAGGAATCTGGGCCTTGGGCTTTCACCAACCTGATCCATTTCCTACAACAGAAGAGATGGGGGGAAAAAAAGCGAATAAGAGCGATGAGCCAGTCTCTGTGGTGTTTCTGTCTCTCCCCAGAGCCTCGTGTGGGAATGTGCAGGTGTTACAAGATCTTCTGCTCCCCCTCGTTTCTTTTCTTCTTCTGTTTTTTTTTTTTTAACATTTACATTCTCCTGCTAACTCACTCCGGACCTTCTCTCCCCAACAGCGCTTCACAAAGATTTGCAAAGAGTATAAATGAAATTAGATAAACCACAACATGTGAAGAAATCACATCCACCCGTGATAAACAGGCTGCGTTGTGACCCACTGAGACAACCTGATAATCTCTATTGGGGATTTTCTGTGCGTCAGGGGAGCGTTGGCTAAATGCGACTCACATATAAAAGCACCTCGCTATCAGGGGGGATGTTTAGATACGACCATCAACAGCTGGACGCGACCCGTTTGACGAGGTTCCGTCTCAAAGCCTGCCTCTGTTGCATCCACCTTGCCGCCACGACTCCCCCATCTTCCCATCTCCACATCCTGTCTTTATCAGGACTGATCGCCTCAAGCCTGTCTGACCTTGGCAGGCAGATAAAACAGCAGAGCGATAAGGGAGAAGGGGCCGGGGAAAAAGCGCAAGGAGGGAAGTGAGAGCGAAGAGGAGTAGCTTGATATGATGCATTTTTCCTAAACTCCGGCTGCTTGAGAACCCCAATTTACATTGCCAGGGAAATCCTCTGGGATGCTTTATGATAGATGAATAAGACTGCTCTACCAAGGGGAGGAGATGAAGTCTGGGATGACCCGCTTTTGCAAATTTGGCCCCAGGGAGAAGGAAGAGGAAGCCGGGAAACTTAAGCTTTCAGGGCGTGGATCTCGCTATTCAGCTTCTCATGTGACATTGGAGTGCGAAATGTATCAATGTGTCACATTTGGGATTTTGAATTAGGCTTATTAGATGTAATGTGTTTCGTCAGCATGCTACTTCCTCTATAAAAAAAAAGATTAGTATCAGAATTAAAAGTTGCTTTGCAGTATCATTAAACTTTGATTAAAATGCCTTTAACTTGCTGCACTTTAAGCAACATTTAAAATTTTAGACACTAATGTTAGCCAAATGTGCCAGTTTATGTTTAGCAACAACTAAAATTTTAGGACATAAAATAATTTAAAACAAATGCAATCCTGTTGAAAATGCAGATCTGCTCATCTGTGGTGAGTCATTTCCTCAGCTGGACCCTCCACAACTTTAATTTGCAAACCAATATGATTTTTGTGTTGTACCCCTTCTGGTGTCTTGCAATATTTTTTTAACTCTCTTCTATTGCTCTCATTTTTCCTTGACTTCTTATTTTATGATCACATAAGAGTTTGTTTTCTTCTTTTTGTAATGCATGAATTTGATAACTTCCCCCACCAATACTGGATCAGATTGCATTTTGTGCTCCCGGGCGTCAGCTTTTGATCCAATCATGTCATGACGAAAGTAAAGCAAACACATGCAGATATACTATAATTTCCAGGAGATCGTTCCAGTCAACAGAGTCTAATGCACGCGAACCCCTTACTGAAATATACCTGTTCATGCATGATGATGACATATTATCATTTTGAGTTGATGTGCTGATTGTACAGGATCTTTGTAAATAAGACACTTAATCTTATTGAGAGGTGGCTGCAGCCTGGTTGGTAGAGTGGTTCTTCTTCCAAGGTTGCAGGTTGGACCCAAATCTAATCCTGTCTCGAGTGTCCTTGAGTGAGACGCTGAACACAAGATTGGTCCCCTATGGAGGCTGAGAGCCTTGCATGGCAGCCATCACCGTTGCTGTGAATGTTACAGTTGAACTATTCTCACTTGTACATCCTTCCATGTAGTCTGCATTATAATCTCACTGACACGGACAATAGTTTTGCCTTTATCCATGTGCTGTTCTGTACAAACTGCCATGTGGTAAGAATCTTTGTTAATAAATACTTGTTTAAGGTCTTTTGTCCTTAGCCAGCCACAGTTTTGGAACATGAAGGATATTGATAATATTTAACATTACTAACAATAGAAAATTATTTGGGCTGGATGAGGAAATTAAAAAAGGTAATGCATCAGTGAAATCCATTTACTAATCGCCACAAACTAAAGTAAGTAGATCTTGGCCTGTATTGGATGCACATCATGTGGTATAGATACTATTTTCGTAAAAAACGGAAATACAGAAAAATCAGCCGTGATTTAAGGACTCTGAACTTTTTACAACGACCATAGATTATTAATGACAGCACAGCGGCAGTTTGTTTAGGACAGAAACTAATAACTAAAGCGTGTGCGCCTCCATGTCCTCTGTTGGACACAGATAGATGATGAGAAATGACCCCTAATTGTGTTGTTCTGTTATGATGGCATGATGACAGCAATGAAAGACAGAGGGGAGGGAGGAGCTTCCTTGTTTACTCAGAAAAACACCCAAATAAAAACGAAGCAAAAATAAAGGTATTTGTTGTGAAAATGCAGATGAACACAAAGTTTAGCAGTCAAACTGCACTTTTCGTTGCCTCAGGTGGGATTATTTACCGTCACAGCAGGCCAATAATAGTATATCACGGCGTTCAAAATGTCACAAAAACACCATGATATATAAAACAGGCACATCAAGACAAGTGCTCAAAGTTTACTTGTCACAAACAACAAGTTTTCTTTATGTACAACCACAAAAGGTTAGCTGGGTGTTATCCAGAGGGCTGAATTAGCTTTTAACAGTCTCACTGAGTTGTTGCTGTAATTGCACTGCTCTAGGAAGTGTTGCCCTGTGGCTATGCTATTCCACCCCCTCCATCTCCTCCAATCATGACAGCTGTATCTCAGCTCCGATTGGGCGCCGGCTTCGAGGAGTTCCTGACCTTTCCGATGGAGCCCATGTGGCCCGATTTGGTTGGCTGGTTTACATTCTGTCAAACATGACTCTGTGAGGCACGGAAAACCGTATCCCTTCCAGAAAATGTCAACCGTTGTGGCAGGTCTTTGCTGGCACAGCGCACCGATATTATTTCTGAAGAATCTTGGCAGCTGCTGACACCTGTTGTGTACTTGTTGACCGGAAGAAGTCTGATTTGCATTTGCAAAGAGGTTGCTGAAATAAACAATGTTTGATGTGGCTCATGAAGATCAGACACTTGCAAGAAGTTAAAGAACAAAGTGCAATGTCATTGCATCAGAAATAAAGTTAAAAAAAACAACAAAAACATGGGGGCGAGAATGAGGAAGACATCTTTTGAAGCGATGTTAGGTCTCAACAAAGAAAGTGGATGTTGCACAGAACACACCCAATACCCGCAAATCCTCCAATTAGCAAGTTAATTACTCTTGTATTAATACTTTATTTGTGATTCATGGAGCTGACTGCAGGCTTGACACTTGCATTTCATTACGTTTGATTTGTGTGGATGAGAGTCTCGCCTCAGACTACCACCGATGGCAACAGTGGCATGTGGAGAAAGTTTGTGCATTTCTTATGTAAGCCATGTAGCCTCTTCTGAAGACGACTTTAATTATTTTTTACCTCCGCAGATTTGTATGGGTGACGAATTCAAATGCTATTCATTCGAGATGCATCTCTGTTGTCCTACACCCACATAACTGTCTTTGTTCAAAGACAGTCTTTGCACTTTCTTGCTTTGTGCATCGAAAACTTTTAATACTAATGTCATTGCCAGGCTGCCAGAAGCAGACGCATTATTAAAAAAAAAAAAAAAAAAAGTCTGTGCAACATTTCTCTGCTATAACATGGATCTTCGTGATTTGGTGTTGACATTAAAAGGGTATGCAGAAGATGGAACCTTTTTACTTCTCGTGAAGCCTCAGAACAAACTATTTTCTGATGCATAAAAATCTACCTGAAGCAGACATTCTAGCAACCCCCACAATGGCAAACAACTATTTGATAAACAGACGGTGCTGGAGGTGAGTTAAACCCAGATCCAGCCACAGAATCTTATGCTTGAACCATCTTAATGTGGTAAAAGGCAGATTTTCAAATGAGAAATTTAGCATGGTTTCATACTAAACTGAAATGTAGAACATAAACTAAGCCTGATGTATGTACTCTCTTTCTTTCCATTCAGGCAAGTATTTATCGAAACGAGAGAAACATGTCAAAGGTGTTTTGCAAAGACCTACATCCCTGAAGAGAAGAGAAAATACTTCCATGTTCCAAGCACTTAAAATGTAATTAATTGGGCGGAATAGATAAAAAAAAAAAAAATACAAAAATCAAACAAAACAACTAAAACCCTGCTGTCACTCTTAATAATAATAATTGGGGAAATTCTTGCAGTTAATAATTTAAATAGCCTTGACCAATCAATTCGTTTTGATATACAGTTTAGCACACTGGCACAAGCAAATTGAAAATGTTTAGTTGTTGTTCATTCATGGTCAAAGACTCTTTCGCCTTGCGGTTTTATTCACAGTGTGGACGACACACAGCTTCAAAGAAGATGCTCTGGTGCCAGGAAACCATGACCCAGCCTGACCGCTCTCCCCGAGCCGTTATTGTATTTAATCGTCAGGATTCAGTACAAATGACATGATTGGAGTTTGGAACTTGACCTTTTGCTTCGGGACAGAAAATATAAGTCACACAATAAACCCTCTTTATCCACCCGAATATCCACTGTGGTAGAAGAAGCTTGGCCACCATTGTTATGGGGATGGCATCACAGACACCAGGAGTGGGTAACTTTAATCATCTCAAAAACTGCAAAAAAGGTTATCCTCACTACGAGCAGGCCATTTACCACAAGGACTTATGAGATTATAGCAACAAATTTAAAAAGTAATTGTAACTCTTTAATTCCCATGGACATGATGGATGATATTTCTTACCTTAACATAAACACATTAATTCTGTCATTAGGGGTGATTTCAATTCACAACGTGTAGAAATGTGCCTAAAATGACTATTATCCCACCATGAAACTAATAATGTATTACTTCTGGTAATTGGCTACAAAATATGGAAATGAAAGCCACATGTGGGCCATGTGTCCATGCCTGGCGTTATTGTGCTTGCATGTGTGTGCCTGTCAAAGTCTTTTTTTTTTTTTTGTAAGCCGTTAACCACCTCTGTCAGTTTTACAACCAATCTACACACTCGCACAAACAATTACAAATGCTGAAACATACCCAGGCGCATTGTACAATGGATTAAAGCACCGGGGGACGGTCTTTACAATCCCTGTGTGAGGATCACCTCAACATGTCCGTCTGGCTGGCGTCCACAAAAAATGTTGAGCCACAGAAAATCCAAACAAAACAAAACAAAACAAAAAAAAACTGTAATTGAGTAACATAATTACCATACTCTGGCCTGCAGCGCACCTGAAATTAGGCTTTATGCTGCACCAGAAGTGTCAAGCTTCCCCTGATGTCAGCATTAATAACTCAACACGCTGTCATCTCCTTACGTTATGTCCAGCAGGAGGTGCGCGGTGCCGCCTGTGAGAGTTGTTATGGCAATTAATCTGCCCGCGAGTCGTAATGCAAGAGGGCTGGACTGAGCGGGAGCCCTCCTGTCTGATGAGAGACAAGGTGATAATTGCCCCCGGTGTTGTGAAGGAGAAAGGGCGGGGGCAGTCAAGGGCACCTCCGGGGCCAACTATGGTAAATCTCCCGCTGCACGTCTCGCAAGGTAAAGGTGAGCACGGCAAACAGACTGTGTTTGGCTTCTCTGTTTGGCGGGTTTAAGGGGGGGTGGGGTGATGTTGTGATTGATGGGGGGAGTTATGTGTTTTTAGTCTGCGCCCCACGCGTCCCCATCTGTGAATAACCGCTTTGTGTTGTGTCTGCATGCACGGATGGCTCTGCTTGTTCGGTTTATACAGTATTTGCCTTGGCCGTGTTATCTTGTCTGCAGGATAAACTAAATGTGTTTTTCTTGTAAACACCATTTCGGCTTTTCTTATTACTGATGCGCATCAGTTGACTCAGGGCTGTTCGATGGGCATCAATTGTCTGGTGGCCGTAACAAAGGGTGACATGGGATTTTGATAAATGGCTCTTGATAACCTAAAAGTTTAACGTTCAATTCAGCTTATACTTCAGCTGCTCCAGAGGGATTTAAATCAATAATAAACTGTTGACCGTTTCCGTGACGTATAAAGAAGAAACTTTAAGTTGGAGAATTAATGAAAGTGAAGACAAAATATTCCAGATCAGACAAATTCTTTCCCCCGTTTTTTCCAATCATATAGACATTGCTGATAATCTCCATATATATACTTGGCACAAACGAAATGAGGAAAACAGCTCTTTGGACCCCAGTTACACAATCGTTTGAAAACAGATTTGAAGAAAAAACATATTTATGATGCAATTCGTTTGGAAATATGTCAAAGCTTATTTTCAAATGTAATTATTATCCATTATTGTGTTACATTAAAGCGGTTAAATCATATTTTGTACATTTGACTTGGTACTATGATATAATATGTTGTACTGGATGCTACCTGTGGACATGGCCTCCCGTGCAAAAAGCCCTTCATTTCAACGGGATGTTCTGGAAAAGTGAATTAAAATGTAAGAAATATAGTAATGACAAAAAAAAGTATGGGTGTTTATGTCATCTGTGGCAGAGTGCTGCACGCTGAAGATAAAAAAAATAATAATAAATTGTTAGTGTATTTTAAAAATATATATATATTTTTCAGCCTTTTCCAGGCTCCTCTTCGCTATCTGCATTAAAAAAAAAAAACCCTGAAGGCCCCGGCACTGTACTTCTCAGCAGCAACTCTAATCGTTACACAAAATTGGACTTGTAATATTTGCCGCTCGGTGAATGACTTATGGCAGACAAAGCTGATATTTTCAAAGCTTGTTCTCAGTCACCGAGGCTGTCATTTCCAGGAAGATCCCATGTCAGAAGAAACCTCAAGGACATATTGCATTCGAATAATTCAGCTGGAGAGCACTCAAGATATGCGTTAGTGAAGCTGTCTCACAAGCATTCTTCACATACAGTTTGTCGGCTGCACATTCTGGTGTCCTGCAATTACAGTAGACTGATGGCCACTCTGATTATGGTGGATACCGACCATCGACCGAAACATTAACCACTTCGACTCTTCATGCACACTTCTCTTCAACACCCATAACACTTACTTCAACCAGGACATAAGTAGTCATTTCGAGTGGAGTATTTCCCATTTTAACCTTAAAATAACTCCCACCTGTATCTACATTTTTAAATCAAGTACTTTATCGTGACTTCCTCCATTGTTCTTGTAGTAATTATGTCTGCCACTAGAGATTGTCTCTTCAGTTTAATAAGTATGTAGTTCTGCTAAAAGTGGAGCCCAATGTCACTGTTACCTCCAACCAGTTGATGATGGACAGATGTGGCTCCAAAGGGAATGTCATATGGGGGTGTGTCTATGTTCAAAGTTTCAAACTGGTCGAGAAAAAGTGAAGGCATGAAGAGAAAAATGTTGAAATAGAGTGAATTATGGCAAAAACAGGTCAAATATCGAGAGGGACTTTGTTAGATAGTGTCTGGATTCAAACGAGCATAGCTGTGTAAGGCCCAGCATAACGACAAATCGACAAGAAGTATATTTTGATCATGTCTAAGCTTTGGTAAACTGAATAAGATCATTTGATATATTGGACACAAGAATAAAACAAACCAGCTTTTGGCATTAACAAATGCAGGCAGTTGTTATAAATAAAAAATTAAATAAAAAATGATCTTCTAATAAGATGAACCAAACAAGTTTACTGTATAAATATGTGTACATGTTCAACTTTACAAAAAGACATACAATCCAAAATGGCAGTAATATAGTATAATTTTGACTTTACTGCTTTTCAGTCTTTTAAAAATCTTAATGCCAAAGTGGCATATATATATATATATATATATATATATATATATATGTTTCCGCAATATGCAAATTAACGATTTTCTGTGCAAAAACTATTCTACAAAAGGCGACTGTATGGAAAAGAAATGGTGGCAAATGTGGTTGTAGTTGGAGAAGCAGCAAAATAATAGTGCTTTTTTATTTTTTTTCGTTGGTATGAGTTTCTACTTACAATCCAAACATAAGTACATTGTTTTCAGTGTTTCTATCATTTCTGTGTAAACAGACACCCGTTTTCAAAACATTGCAGTGTAAACGAGAAACTTTTCTGAAACCAAAACTTAAAAATGATCCGTTTTCTCTTAATTCACTGTCGTGTAAATGGGGTCTGAGCTGGTAATGAAAACATATAGATGGACGTCCACATTTGTTTTTCATGCAGACTGGACTGCCGGGATAACATGACTGTTTCCACAGAGCTACTTTTGAAAAACTGTAAAAAAAAAAAAAAAAAAAAAAAAGTACATTCCTGTCAGAAATTGACAAGAAGGATTTTTGTACTTTTTTTCACCTGTCAAATTCATTAATGAGTCAAAACGATGAAAAAACAAAAAAGATAATAGAGACCAACTGTCCATCCACCAATCTTCACCTGACTGGGTTATGGAGGTGCTGGAGCTGATTCCAGCCGAATTACTCATAAATGATACAATATTAATAATAATAATATATAATAATTCAAAACATTTATACTTTAGGGGGTTTTATTTGGACTACATGCAAGAGGGAAATGTGAAAATGTCATGTACCAACATGTCAGGGGAGCTTCTTCACCCATGTCAATCAATCCATGAAAATCTTGTCACATTAATCTGTTGCTGACAGGATCTTTTGACATTTGCAATTATATGCATGTGTAGCAGAGGCTCCGAAACACAAGGTGCGGAGGATGACGGCCTTGGCTTTCTTCATTTTTACGGTCTCCCGTTTCCCAGTAGGTCAGGCATCACAGGCTACAAAAATATACATCGTGCAGCTGCACATTTTCTTGACAATTTGAATAAAAAAGAAAAAAAAAAAATAGTAACAGCAGCCACATCTCAGGGACACATTAAAGTTTTCAATTTTTCTATACTGCTGGTTATTGTGTTATGGAGGTGCCTTCATTAGCCACTGGGGAGCTTGACAGTGCTTTTATTGGTCGGCATAAATACTAATCAAATCATTATGATGCAGCAGGGCCCCTTTTGTGGGTTATTACTGACAGTCCCCCCCTCTCTTTCCCCATGTAAGAGCGGTAATGTAACACTCAAACTACTGATCCCGAAACAGGACGTGTGTTTGCGAACACACACGACTGCGCTTGTTTGGACGTCTCAGAAAAATGCTTGTGTGTTTGAGAAAAGAGATGAGTTGCTTAGCATGTCGGCTCTGCTCGTCAGGAATTGATCGGCTGCATGCATTAGCAGATTGCCTATTGATGAGGGGGAGATTTATAATGCTCTGATTGATGGTAGCAATCTGGGAGTATAAATAAATGAATATGTGCCTGCCTTGGGTGGTGATAGCAGTGAAGCCTTGATTTGCAAGCTCATCTGCAATCGCAAATGTCACATTGAGTATGCCCTCATCACCAGGCACCGCTGGCTGATAATGTATACAGTCAAGTCAGATGTCAGGCTCACTGAAAGGACAACAAGTCTCCTGGTGCTCTTCATTCACAGCGGAACAACAATATGAGACCTTTACAAATAAAGCTGAAAGAAACACAGAGGCGAATTGATACAGATTGCACAGTCGCATTGATATTGTGGTTTATCGTTTAACCTCGACTTGTCCGTCTATTACGTGCTATAAATGTGCCTGGATGTCAAAAAGGGCCATTTCTGCTTACTATAAATGAGAAAAAAGAAAAGTCATCCATATTTATTGTGATATTGTACTTCATCAGGTATTTCAGATTCACAGATTGTTCAGTTAGTACCATTTGAGCACACAATCAGAAACATCATTTTTGATACAAATAATCAATATCCTCACATCTTTAATACATATAAATATATATGTAACATAGAACTAGACATCCATCTATTATGTTCTTTCCTTATTAATTCTAAATATTGGGGATGTTTCAAAATGGGAAAGAACAAATAAAACGCAGACGTTTTCAATATCTATTAATATAGTAAACAAAAAAGACATGTCGCTCCATCTGTGAAGTTTTACCTACAATGCTGGAAAGCGTGCAGTCTCCCCACAGTTCTCACTTAATAATCACGTATATTTTCAGTGAAAGTGTTTCTCAGGCTCCAAGTGGACTGGTTATATCGAGACTCCTCATTTTCCAACATCTCACTTTAGATTAGACTTATGTTTTGCCTCATGCGAGACACACCGGTTCAATGTGAACCGACATGAGTCGGTCCATTCTGCACTTAATGCTCCATTTTTGCTGTCAACCATCTTTTTTTTTTTATTGTAAAGAATGGAAACACAATGTGCTGGTTAGAACAGAACTGGCCTGTCAGGTTTTAAATGACATGCTTCTATTTTGCCTGGCTCTTTGGCTTGCGAATCACACATAAGCAATACTCACTGAATTAATTCAACTTAAATTAGACATTTTAACTTTTTGAGTTTTAATGCTATTTATTTAAATTACATTACTAATTTCACACTTCAATGCTCTTGCATCTGCAGTCCTTCCTATGTGTTTATATGTATATGTATTGTTTTTGTAAATTGAAGTTGCACTGCCCATCAACTTTTTCAAATATGTCTGCATTAAGTGGAATAGCCGATATTATACCGTGGAACTGACCCCGATCGGCCCCCATTGGAATAAACAAAACAAGTCAATCATTGTTCTGCAAATGACTCAGCTCATGGACAGAAATACCAGAAAGCAACAGGATATACAGAGAGAGAAGGGAATTAAAGTCAACAATTCCAAGTGAAACTTTTGTTTCGTTCATGCATTTTATGGGTGATCACTTAGCAAAAAAGTGAAAAGAGCAAAAAGAGTTCCTTTAAAGGCATATAGGAATATTTAAATGATGTTTCATGTGCACTCAGTCTCCAGAACAACCTGCTGTTCAGATCTTGTCTCAAGTAACAAGTGAGATCTTTCTTAAAGAAAAAGGTTCTGTGGTTTGACTCGATCCGTTTGAAGAAGACTCCAGTGTATCACGATCCTCTTGTCTGATCACCTTCTGTATTGAGTCACAGAAACGCTCCACAAATGCCCGAAAATTCAACCGAAACAGTTAAATTATTGACTTGGGGGTGGGTTCGGGGTAATCTTGTGATAGTATGGCTTGTCTGACCTCTACTCTCCTCGGCCCCAAACTAACCCCCCCCCCCCAACCCAACCTCTGAACCCTCCCTCCAGCCATGCTGTGGGAATCTAATCACACATATTTCAGATCGCCGAACCCGATACAAACTTCCTCCTGCAACGAGAATAAAACTGATACGATTTTATCCACCCCCTGCGTGCCATGAATTCCAACCACTGCCTGAGTATTTATCTGCCTTAGAAGGACCCTTTTGCCCTTGGTGATTTTCACCCATCTCCAATTTTCCTTTTTTGGTTTTGATGCGAAGATAGCTACCTGGGGTTAAGTGATGGCTAAGTAGGCTGTCGTCTGTACCAAAGGGGAAAGTTTTTCTTCTCTTCTGGAATTGCATTGTTATCAAGGCAACAGATTAACTTGAGGTGTAACACATTTCTTTTCAGCAGAGTGGAGATTAACACTTTCTACTGGCGTCTGCAGAAGGAGTGTGCTGCCCACTGGGACATTAAACTTTCAACTGATGATATTATGCATCCGATGTCCCTTCTCCCATTTTAATTACAGAAATCAGTTTGCTTTGTCATCTTTTTATACACACAAACCTAGATCATTTTAACATTTATATGTCTAAAAAAAGAGGGGAAGAATTGCTGAAAGTAACTATACATTTGACGAAAACTAAATTGATCATAAAAATTAATTTGATCCGTGTTTGAAGACAGTAAATAATAATTAATTGTGCTGCTGGACAACATGTTTCACCTTGGGGCATATGGTGATGGAGGGGTTATCAATTTAATAATGATAACTATGATTCCAGGCATGAAACCTTCAGTGACAGAAGCCATGAAGTCCAAACCAGGATGACACATATCAAATGACAATTGGATATAGATGTACAGACAAGTTCAGAGCTTGAGGATTTTCCAACCTAATCCACTCAGTAGTATAAAGTATTCACTTCCATAGGCAGAATCACTTCACGCCAACATTGTTCGCCAAACACAACTTCATAAGCTTGTGAATTAATTTCCCCTTCGTGGAAACAAATCGGTCCAGTCATTGAGCCAGCGATAATCTGAATGCTCGCTCCAGCGTAATAGTATGCAATGCTCTTTCTATCTCATATATAGTATCTAAAACACTTTAACAGTTGTGGAGTGTGACGGTGATGTGTTGCGCCTTCCTCCACGGATTCTTACTATTGAACCATTACATGTTCAATGTGTTGCACCTTGACCTGCTCTCTTCCGCGTCCTTTATTCAACCATACTGTGCATTTGGATTGTAGTGGTGTCACTGAGAAAGTCACCACAACACCACATTGTCTACTCCTTCCCAGTCTTGTAGAGATCAGCAAATGTTAACTAAAAATCTTCTGCAAACTGAATTTTTTCCCCCCTGATGTCCTGATGGTTTTTGTAAATCGCAGCCCAGAAGGTTGATATTTACAAAAAGCACACTCTCGGCTCGTTTTGGACACATTCACTGAAAGGTTTACTGACATTTCCAGCAGCACTGTTCATTTTTAGTCAATATGCAATAAAAATGGAAACAAATATAATTTTTCATGTAGATGAAAAACATTGTGTGGCTTGTAACTGAAAAGTAGGTCAAAACACATTTTATGCTCAATTCACACTGAGACAACATTGATTATCCAGACAGTGCTGATGGACATTATTGTGTGTCTGGATAATAAAAAAAAATAGTAATGTATTATAAGTCCAAAAAAAAAATAGATTTTTTTTAATACTACTTATACATGTTTAACAATTATCCGTTTTTCCTTTTAAACTTTTAACTGGAGAAAGTAAGTTTGTAACAATACAATGTTCCTTATATGTCTAGTTTATATCAGGGATCCCCGACCACTGAGCTGCAAAGAGAAAATAGAAGGTTTTATTTTGAAAATACACATTTAAATGTTCATCCACGGTCCTGCCGGAAAAAAAGAGGTTGCCTAAATTGAGTCCTTCGTGTTAAAAACAGTTTGGAAGCACGGCTCTGAAACACATCTGGGCCACCTGACCGCAGACGTTACTGAATTCAGGCTCATCGTTAAATCAACTTTATCAACTATCACATTTAATCAACTATATTACATGTGTGGAATATATTATAAACGAGAAGAATTGTAATATGTAAAAGCTTGTTTTTATTCTGCCTGCAGCGTATTTTCACAGAGAAAATAATGAAGGTACATCGAGTCAAAATGTAATTAATCTGTGTTTTGATGTCATTATACAAGCGTACTATATCCAGTTTGAACGCCACCTGATGTAAACAGCAACATGGACTCTGTGCCGCGAACAATTCTTGGAGGAGCCGGTCCTCCTCCTGAGATTGTGCCTCCTCATGGACAGAATATATAAATGTTTATCTGCAGCTTGCGGCCTGCATGCAGAGCAGTCCGTCAGGCTCTCCTCCCCGCTCCCGTGAAGCAAACAAATGCTCGCGCTGATTCACCTGCCACAGTTGTGTATTCCCACAGCACCCCAAGCTTAGTAAAGTATAGAGGAGAAACATCGTGCCATGTGATCAAAACCATGTCAGCCATGTCTGAACAAGCACTGCCTTGCCCCGTATTTTTCATAAAGAAGCCCAAGGGTTTCTCCCCCAACACACACACACACACACACACACACACACACACACACACTTCATCCCTCCGGTCAACTTCTCCTCACCGGGAGCTGCAATCCTCATAAATTATTTGGAAAATTGGAATCAGGCACACATTATTGCACCTCCGTGAGATTACTTGTTTGTCTCAATTTTAATTGGGTTGCTGATAATTATCTGTGTCCACTTATATGAATCAATTACAGACACTTAGCATTGTAATCAATTCTGTTTTAGTGTTTTGCACTGATTAATTGTATAATCAAGCACTTTATTTGATTTATGTGCTATCGCTATTTCTTTTATTTGCATTATTTATTTGTGTTTGCCGGCTTGAAGCTCCACAGGTCAGCACTAGTTGCAGTTTCCAGCTGTGTGGGGATATAATTCAAACAATAAAGATGTTTTCTCAACATGCTGACATTTTTATTAATGTCTGTATATTGATGGGTGATTTATTTTAATGAGTGAGTGAATGTTACTGCGATCTTCTGGACTGAGGCTTCAGATGTTGCTTTAGAGATCTGCTGCAGACCAAACTCTCCTAGTTCGGGGGAAAATGTCACCTTTAACCCTCCTCATCTGTTCCAGTCGTTTCTTCAACCCTGGTTCTTCTCAACCGTGTCCTGATGTTGGGCAAATATGTTTCTGCACAATATCCTAGCATCTTGGTTGTGTTTCACCATATACACTGATCCTGCGTGCATCTTGCACCCCGCTGGATGTATTTTCTGATGTATTATTGGATTATGGATTTAAGCCACAATCGGTGGCAGTGTTAATTAAGTTTACAGATTATCTGGTTTACCTCTTTGGGACTTATTTGGTAGAGTTGGTGCACCATATTGGGTAAACCGTGTTTTGAAGCCATTTTCAGTGGAATTTTCATTTTAGCTATTTTACCACCTTTTTCGTCAACTTGTTTTTACCTAATGGGTAAGAAAAGAAAATGTACAAATAATTTTATATATATTTCTAGAAGTCACAGATTGGATACATGTTGTGTTTTATTGGACACTTAATTTCATACATGTATGCAAACTAACCGCCTGCACATGTATGTCAACTTGACACTGTGGCATGAACCATGGAAACATGTAAACACATGTGGGACTTGTCAACACTAAAAACAGAGTAGTTTCTTGTTTATCCACCTAACAAGGCCATTAGGGTTGATCCAAATATATAATTTCCATTGCTAACTGCTATATCTGTTTATGTATATATAAATTGAGAGACACCGAGTTCTAATTATCCACATGTAATTAACAATAGTGTTTGCCTGTACACGTTCCAATAAGCAAGTGACTTCCTGTTCCAGTGCCTCTAAAGCTTGTAATTGCACATCGATCAAACCACGGCACCATTCACACTCAATATGACACGTTTCGCAGCTCTAATAGAGTTTGGTAAGGAGGAACAGATGGTTCTAAATTGCCTTTTAATTTCAAAATAGACCTTTGAAGCTCTAAACAAGTGACAAACAATTGTCTGAGTGTTTGGATAGTGTTGCGGCATCTGTGTACGATATGATTTCTGAACTGCCGAGAGCTTGCAGGTTTCGTACAAGTAAAAGCAATAGCTGAAAAGCGAATAGGGTAGCAGAAGGGCAGTACAACAGACAGCGGAGGAAAAGCGAAAACAAAAAAAAAAGAAAAGGGAAAAGAAAAATCAATGGATGACTGTAATTTTGCTGCTGGCAAAATTCACAAGTTGCAAATTGCCACCGCTGCCTGTGTTTTAGGTCTTTGTGCTTGGCTTGGCTTTCAGCAACTTCTCCCTCAGCTGCTCTCAGGTAGTCCGACCCTCATTGAGCTCCATTCCTCTTTAGATGGATATTGACCCATGCATTCATCCATGCTGGAAGACGAGATGATCCCTCGCACCAATCAGGTGTGCAGGACCGAGTCAAGGAAGAAAGGGAAAGACGGGGGAGAGAAAAAAAATAAAGGAAGCTGAGCAACAAAACGGAAAATGAAGTATGAAAACCAAGGGTGAAGACGGACACCAATGAATCAATAACGCCTGCAGACTGTGCACCTAATTTGTTTTCATGATTCATCAGATTCTGCTGTTCCAGGAAGCGTAAAGATGGCCACATGACCCTCGGTGCCTCTGTGTATACGTTTTGCCACTGCAGGCATGGAGGCATTCCTGATACACTTAAAGCTATTGATCTGAGGGGGTTTAAAATAAAAGGGTGAGCGGGAGAAAGGTGGAGGAGTGTGGAGGGTGGCTCCGCCTGCTTGGCTTTGTGGTCACTTTGCCATTTAAAGAAGGGGATCGGTTTCACAGAGAAAGATCGCAGGCGACCATGCTTCCGATTGGGCCAGAAAAGAAAATTGATTGGTTCACAAATGCAAACGATGTGAAATGTTGTTCTTATGGTCCTAAAGGTTTCCTGAATGATTCAAACGGGATGTAAAAAAAACCCCCAAAAAACGAGATTTGGCATTTTCGGTCCTCTCAGGAAAATTCTGAATTTTATGAATAACAATAGAATCCAGTGATAAAGAAAAACAAAAAGTAAATATATTGTATTTGCAGCTCATTTGTCTAAGACTGTTATAATTCATTTTCTTTCAAAATGAAAAACATACTTGTCAAACAGTGCGCGTGCATTTACAGAAGATGTCAACTATCTGCTGCCACGCCATACCCCATTTCATATAAAACATGACCTCAATCTATTTGATCTTACACGAATTGAGGTTTTTCTGTCCCCTTTCTCCTCTCATATTGAATCCACAGCCACACTGGGCCTCCAAGAACAATGATTTGAATTATTCAATTGAAAACCTATGTGAAATTGTCACTTCTCCAGTTTTAAACTTGTTATTTATTGTGTTTCATTTTTTTAATTAGTATATAATTATCAGTTTGCAAGTTATGCAAGCAACGTATAAAGTATGGGGATTTGACTAGCAATGCAGTTTGTTGAGGTAAATAAAATATACAGTAAAAAAAAATAACCATACAGCCTGCAGACAATTTAACTGTATTTTGAACCAGAAAGTTTCATTAAACTTGACTTTGTGTTGAGATTGTTGTCTCTCTCTATCTCTCTCTCTCTATATATATATATATATATATATGGTCCTTGTAAAAGTCATGGGAATGTGATGGTACCTTCTGAAAATGTATGTTGTTGAAACCCCACAATACTTCACATTTTAAAGCTACCAGTCGAGGTGAGGAAATGAGAATAATAATGATAAAAATGCTCGAAAGTTAGGCTCGTAATACATGAAACTCAGTTTTTTTATACAAGTGCATCTGAAGAGGTGTGAGCAGAAACATGACAGTCCTTATCATCTTACTTGATGATGCAACTATCTTCTTTTAGCTCATGATGCATCCAAATCTAAGTGTCCTAACATGAAGTGCCCTCGGTTTCTCTCCATTAGCCTTTTTTTCCTTCTTCACATGCTTTTCTGCTTTTGCCACTCTTGGCCTCTTTACAAACTGCTATTAGTATTTGAACTAATGAGCTGCATGCTACTTTAGTTCTGCTTGATTCTCCCTACAAGCTTTTCTTCGTGGTATTCAAAGGAAATATGTGGCTACTTTGTAATGGACAGTCTCGTATGTTGGTTTAATGGTTATGGCACAAGTCTAATTAGCCATGTGCAAATTGCAAAAATCTCCACAATAATATCCCCTTGATGACCTTCTGAGTCAGGAACCAGGGACAAACGGCTATTGCACTGGCTCATTAACAACCAAACGATGGTCAAATATTTTTGTATTTGCGTCCATGTAAAGTGTCTCCTGTACTCCCGGTTTAAGTGCACTGGTGTGGTCGGGGGTGTAGCTCCACCAATGGCTGCTCCTTCAGCCTCAAGCAGTTTGTTTAATGCATCGAAGTGTAATTATAACGGCAGTTAAGATGCATGAACAAGGTTTACAATTGGTATCTAATCCAAGATTACATGAACTGTGGGATGATTGTTTAAATTTACAGCTTTGGATTGAATGGATCTCCAGAAAGTGGCGAAACAAATGTCGGCATTTCTAGAACGACCACCTTTCCAAGTATATTAACACCGACAGTGGAACAGAACTTTTTGGAACTCCATACAGCCAGTGCAGAAGATGGAAGAAACCAAAACATAAATAAAGTGACACTATCCATACTGCCAGATTGCGTTTAATGTTGTCACTGTTGCAAGAGAGAGAGAGGGAGAGGGAGAGGGAGGAAACGTATTGGATGTCTGCGCCAGTGAATAAAGCTGCAAAATGTGTTGTTGTCCACAATAAGTCATCCATCGCACCTCTGCAACTAATGAGAAGGAACAACTAACATAATGTTGTTTACTCAGATATAAAATGGAAAAACTGTGGTCTTCCTCTGTTTGCAGTTACAGTGACCCATGCATCTTATTTACTGTATTTTTTTAAACTTAATTTTTAATTCACTCTTTTGGACAGTAATTCTTTTTGAAGCATATGGAAGCACTTCCAGCAGCAACCCATAACTGATTCCACTTTCATAAAAAAACATATTCCTGACCCCTGCTTACATAAACAACATGTCACATGCTTCCCCGAAATGTCACTGCTGTAAAACATGCATAGGGTGAATTATGCACATTTTTGGGAGTGTAGAAATAACATTTTTGGAAGGATGTGCATGGACTGGCTATCAAGGCAGTGGAAACCCAACTGGACCATCATGTTTATTGTTTGGCACAAAACTTGACAGGACATTTCGATCCAACCACACACGGCAAGGATTAACATAATATCCTACATGGCAACTAAATGCATCCTGCTCAACTGGAACGAGCAAAGACCCTCAACGTCCAACCTGTTCGAACAAATTCTGACTAAAACTCTAGGACTTGAATAACAAGACATACACTCATTAAAAAAAACAACAACACACAAATACCAACACAGTATTCCATCCAATCACCAATCATTGTTGAAATTCAACCAATCAAAGCCACAAGTTGTTTCACTCTTTTTCATTGAAATTAACACTTAAATCACCTTAAATGTTTGTGCAAGAATTAATCAATTTCCAAAAAAATCATCCACCATTACAGTAATTGGTACCATGTGTGCAAGAAATGCTCTATAAAACTATTTCTTTTAATGATTTCTGCAATTACTATACAATTATAATTTTTTTAATGGAGTACAGCTAAAATTCCCAGTTTTGCAAAGAAATGTAAACTTATTTTCTGATGCAGTTTCTGCAGCCCGACAAAATTTCAAAGCTAAAAAGTTTCCGAATCCATCATGAAGGTGTGACAAGCGCTAACCTGCAGGGCTTTGATGTGATGAATATTTGTCCAAGCAGAAAATATGATTTGAACCTGTGTAATGAGAGCCATTTGTGCCAAAGGTTCGCTGGCCCCATGCGGTGTTAAAAATCACATTTTAGATCATTCAGCGGAATTGTCAAAGGCTTTTGTGAGTGCCAGGTCGCCACCTCAGCTGTATTTCCTCTGTGGTAATGTCCGAGCCCAAACATTTGACCTTGGACACAGTCGGACCATTGTTTAATTGAATTAAATCTCCCTGATACCTCTCGCAGCTCTGGAAAATTAGAGATAACGGGCAAAGAAATGTGAAGGAAATACTCTGTTCTCATGCAGAATCTGTCAAATCAATGAGGTCTTCTGCTTCCGCTGGCTGTTCTGCCTCTTTATCTGTTATCTCCTATTACCCTCTGTGACTCTCCGAACATTCAGAGAATGTGGAAAAGGAACCTGCCAACAGCAAGCGTTAGGCACACATTTATAGACACAGTCCTGGAACCTTGAAATAAATCGATGTAAAAATAAGCTCATAGTAATACAACTCAAACATGAGGAATATGTAATAAATGTCTGTTTGGCTGCTCGCATTTCACAGAGACCGCTTCAGCAAGGGCGTATCAATGAAATTAATAGGCTTCTGCTATCATTATGAAAAATACTAAACATCTGTATACTGACGTGAAAAATAGATATCATTTCTGAATTCATGCTACATGTGTGTCTCCTGTTGAAACAGAAAACACTCACCAGCTGAAGAATTTCATTTACGCGACGTTTCAAGTGAAAGTGAATCGTTTTTTTTTTTCCATTTTAGTTTCAGACAAATTAAATGTTTACATGGCAATTTCTTTAAAACAATATTTGTTCACACAGAAATGCTGAGAACAATGCAGTTTGCACGTAGGGTCACTAGTGGGTGCTGTTTATTCGTGTAATGAAACCAAACCCGCATGCACGCAGGGAATAGTAAGCGAGAAACAGAGAAACATTAACAATGGACAGATGACAAAGTTAGATTACTATGTGCAACTCAATTATAAAACTACCACGATTCACAAATATATTTCTGGAAATTCATTATAAGTCTTCCCTTTTGTACATAATGTAGAAAGTAATGCATTTCATATGCCTCTCTAAAATGTTTAGTTTTGCTGATCTGACATTCTGTAAAACATCAATGAAAAAGCAGGAAGTGAATTTCATTTTCTCTCTTTAAGCGAAATTCAAAAAGTTAAAGAAAAATTCTGACAGTCAGTATAGAAGTTGATAATAAACAAAAATGTTAATCTAATAATTCTGTTGGATTAATCTGTTTGGAAATGTGACCGATTCAGCAGTCGGCAATGCATTGATTTCCACATTAATCCATGTTTTACTTATTTCACTCTGGTGGTATGTCTCAAAAAGTTCAGACCGGGCAATTTTTTTTATAATTGTGTCAGCAAATTATTTAGATTTTGGAGAAGGAAGTTGCTGTAATCTGATTTGATGTAAGATTCAAGCTAATGCAGATTGTCTAGTTCAGCACTTTTATTCTGAAGCCACGGTGTATTGATGTGATGGATACACTGTGTGGTCTAACCTTGTTTTGCTGAAATATGCAGAAGATCTTTACTGGATAAGATCTATAGCTCGACTTCTCAGCCTTGATTGTTGTTTCCTGCACAGATATGCGTCGGTTCTTAAAGCGGTGCTCCCCAAACGGTCAAAGGTCACCGATATCCAATACTGACCTTTGGCTTTGTTCTTCTGGTGCAAAGATTCTCTTGAGATATTTGATAATATCGTGTATTGCAGACAGTAGCAGAGCAGTAGTTAGTAGTGGTTAGTAATCTCGGCTCAAAGGGAGAACATTCCGAGTTCAAGCGTGTATTTTTTTCCTGGTGCATGTCTGGCTTTTCAGTTTCCTCCACACTTCAAATGATGCATTTGAAGTGAACTTGTGGCTTGAAATTCCCTTGAGGTGTGAACATGAGGGTGTGAATGCTGGTGCCTTTGTGTTAGCCTGGTGTGTGGAATGACAACCTGTGCTGGGTTTAACAATAATCTGCAAGGATTTGATCCAGCAACCTCGCGTTCCTTCTTTGGATAAAACGGTACAGAAGTGCAGATGGAGATGCCAACATCTTTAAAATCTTTGCAGTTTCATGTAGTGAAACATTTTTGCTGTAATGGTTGGATCCTTTTTGTTGGACTGATGATTATCTGCTTATCCCTACGTCTAAAAGACTCTGTAAAATGTTCTTTTCTTACACATCGTTTTTTGCTGATTTGTTGCCCACTAAGCTAATTGGGGGTAAAATACACACAGCATCCCAACTCTGTAAAGAAATACAATTTCTTTCTACATACTGTAAGGCATTTTAATGAAAATTGTGTTAAAATAAACAGCTTGAGGGCTGAAAGTGGACGTTCACTGCCAACACGAAGACACACAGAAAAAAAAAAACGCCTTGGCCAATGAAGGCCATAGATAGAGTGCATAAGAGGTCACAGTGCTACTTGGATTAGGAGTGTGTGAGACCAGCCTGTGGCGAGGCTCTTAAAGCAGTTAATTATTGATGAACTCACATGTAAGTCAATAATGCAAACACGCAGACGACCACGAGCTTGTGGCAAACAAACACATGAAGGGATGACGGAGACAAAGACAAAGACACACGTTTTGTTTCGAACGAGCTCTCAGAACTGTGTTTTTTTTAACGAGTCTCCGGCATGCCCAAACGTGTTTATTTGTGATTTATTGCGGTGTGCTTTATGGCTGTTTATGCGAGTGCGAACCCAAGAATGAAGTCATCAATTGTACATTACTGACATTACAATTAAAATTAGGCATCTGAGGGGGATATGTGCGCTGCTGGCACAGACGGAGCGACAGATGCAGATCGGTAACGCCGTGGTTGGGAAGTGAGTCAGCCGTTTCATTCACGAGCGCGGCGCCCTAAAAAAAAAAAAGGGTTGCGAGGGGCAGCCGGCTGACGTCACGCGTAGAACAAGAGGGCTGAGCGAGTGCATCTGCGGGGCTCTGTCGCCAAGCCAACATGCGAGTTGACATAACATTTTCCACCAGCGCATCGAGACACACGAGCAACAAGCGCACTTCACATTTAATGACTCCATCCTTTCAACAAAACGCTGCTATTCTCAGTCGTATGCTCTGAACTGGCTTCTGTAAATTAAGCAAATTACGAATGATTGCTTGCTCTTTTCCGGCATACCACTGCCGAGAGTGCAATCAAATCTGCAATTCCTTCAATCTTGTCTATAGGCCAACAAAGCAGGCCTGGGATTCTCATGGCAACACACCGGCTCCTTGTTCAACAGAGGAGAGAGCGAGAGAGAGAGAGAAGAAAAAAAAAATAGTACATGCCGGGAGTTACACACAAAGAAAGGGCTGTGGGAGCAGAGATGCGTATTTCACTGTTTATTTACTGCTGTTTACAGTATGTATTCCTCCTGGTGGCTTTGGATTTATGCCTCTAGTGAAGCTCGCAATGTCAATCAAAGTCAGTTTACCCAGTCAGCAGGCATTACTGTCGCAGAGGCTTTTCGTCTATCTCCTGCTCACTCGTCTCCTTGGGTCAGAGACGCTTTGTAACCTGGACATAGAGCAAACAACATGCACTAAAACACACACACACACACACACACTTAGAGGTGACAACAGAAGTTGCCGTCTTTAGAAACAATGTTCTATCATTTCCCCCGCTATCGAACAGTGTCACTTCCTCTGCAGTAGTGATGGGGTCATGCAGTTTATGCATATACAACACATGCTGGTGAAGGCATCCGGTAACAACACATTTTTTTTGTTGTTGTTGCCGTCCTATCGCCGCCTGTTTCACTCGTGCATCGTGCCGTTATTTACAGGATTCTACATTCCTCCTTGCACACTGTGGCACATTTACAAGTCCCACCCACTACCACAGCCCCCCCCCTCCCACCCCACACTGATTTCTCTCCTGTCCCTTCTTATCTGGCTTCTATCCAAAGGCATCGGTTGAGGACAGGATTATATTGAGAGTTGTTATTAACTGCATCTCTTACTTCCTCCTCCTCCTCTTTCCACCTCCACTGTGCTACTTGCACCGTCGGCTGGATGCCTTTCTAGTGAGACGCTGAAAGCTTATGAGAAGCAACAGCGTACGTGCGTGTGTGTGTGTGTGTGTGCAGGAGAGACATCAGCTCTAATGATCAGTATAAACATAAACATCTGAAATCAGGGTTTGGGCACTGCGCAAATGCAATACTTGCATCAAATACATCCAGCATCATTATTGCATGTCATTAAAAAAGAAAGGAGAAAAAAAAGCCATTTTTTATGTGTGAATGTAATCACATCGTTAGTTAATGGCCGTGACATATGCAGAAATTACTTTCGGGAAGGATGAAACGGATGTGGAGTTATTTCAGAATTTGAATTGAGGCAGAAAAAAACCCCAAAACAAAACTGGAAGGAATTGATTTTTCTCCTTTTGAGAGTGTTCGGTCTAGAAGCCCTCATGAACAGCGAGAAATTCCCATGATAGCGCAGCAACTCGGCTCAAATCTGCACAGATGCACACACATGCTCGATGGACGTGAAATAAATAAATAAACTGTGCAGCCCATAACAGGGGGATTGCTCGCTTATTTTTTTTTTTTTCCAGCCTTTCTGGGAACACTTTGACATTTTGGACAACACATTTAGTTGCTTTTTTTGTGAAAAGTTGGCTGAGTAGATCGATAAGAAGTTCATGCTTGTATGGCGAATATAAAACTGGAGACTATTAGCTGGTTAAAGCGTTTTCTGTGACATTAGACGAATAGCTTCTTGTGCTTGTTTTGTTTTTTGTTAGTTTTTTTAGCTTTCTTACTAATTGTCACAGCATACTGATAAGAGTATATAGTGGCTGCCATGGTAACAGTTTCTTCTTCAGCATTTGCTGGTATGTCTTGGCAACCATATCTTGTAATCATCATATCAAATTTCATACCTGACGAAGTTCTTACTAAATGTCAGCAAACATATAAGAGTCCAATTGTCGACCTGTGACTAATGTTTGGGAAAAAACTTGATTTTTAAGTTATCAGTGTCGGTTCAATAACATGGAAATAGACAGACAGACAAACTCTTACAATACTATTGTTAGCTTGACCTTTGAATTGCACTTTCGAACTACAGCACAGACAAAACACTGAACACAAGCGAATCCCTCAGGAATTCCATGCTCAGCTATCACATGATACCGCGTTCCGATTGACTGTCCCACATTTTAAAAGTCGCTGGGTTCATAACGTTAGGTTAGAGCTAATGACGGTAATGTAGCAGAGTGCGGCAGGAGTCATGTATTTTGTATGTTTACCCGGAGGTTGGCGTCACCCTGGTTTAACAAAAGGAAATAACAGCATCTTAGACACAGACATTCTTCCATCGTATTCGAAAAGAAACGCCATTTTAATTAGCAGGTGACAAACTAAGATCAAGTTAAAAACGAACTACATGATTTGATGTCACAACTAAGCTCTCAAGTTGAAGTTTGATCTGAGATACCTACTCAGCAATGGGAGGCTTACATTTTGCCCTGGTTGTCACTGTCATTTAAATGGACAAATGTACAAGTTGGACTGTTGATACCGAGGCCACATGAAGACCAGTTTGACCTCAAGTGGGTCAAACAAGGAAAGTTTGAAAATTTTTCGACAAACATTGAAAAGTTGACTGTTTCAAAGAAAGATAAGCGCAATCACAACACTTGAGAGCATGATCAATGATGGGACCTGATACAAACAACAGGACCACATGTCCTCTATCTGTGGCATTAATCAGCTTGAGATAACACATTTTTACAAAATCACAACAGCAGTATGGATTTTAATAGGCTTGATACTGATTCGGGTGCACCTCTATGGCTTCCTGCATGAAGGCAGGATTTATTGCAGGGCAATAGGATTAATCTGCCTCTCTGTTAGCTCAGTGTACCAAGTTAGGACTGTGCATCTCTCTGTACAGCAGCCACTGTTGCCATTAGTAAAAACTACAGTATGATGAATGGAAGCAGCAGGAGCAAAAGTAGAGAAGAGCCATGAAGAAATGTCAGTCTGAAGTTTGCTAACATTATCTAATGGTTTTATACAACCCTCCTAGGACTGGAAAATTAAAATCCTGCATGTCAGAGAATTGAGTAAAAAAGATGGCAAAATTTCCTGTTAAAGCAAATGTTTATGTTTACAAAACATTACAAAAAAATGTGTTTACATGGCAAACATTTTAAAAATTGTGTCAATTTACATGGAAACAGTAGTAAGGCTGAAAACAATGTAGTTTGCATGTAATTGTTGTTGTTGTCAATATGTTTGATTAGGTGCAGAAGTATTTTCTACTACCGTGGTTTGCAATGCAACGTTTTTGGAAAGTTCCACCTTGGGAGCCGTTTTAAAAAAAAGTTGCCTTTTCAGCTGCTTTGAGCACCGTTGTGTAAACGGACTCCCAAAACATAACAAACGCTCTCAGTTTTCTCCGATTTACATGGAAGATGAACAATTTTCAAAAAGTTGCCCTTCGGAAGTCGGGTTTACAGTGGCTCTAAGTACTGTTTTTCTGTAAACAAAATCAAGTTTCAGTTTGAAAAACTGAGATACAATCGTGGATAAGAGCTGTGAGCAAAATATGCATGAAAGAATTCATATATCTGTCGGCATTTGTGTCTTTTGCATCACCTCGAGGCTGAACATTTAGCTGCGAGCATGAGAGTCTGAGCTAATGTTCAGGCTTTTACAAGTGCAATCTTCAAACTGCAGACTTTAGGAATTTAAGGAAATACAGTATAAACATGATTGTGTCATTCAAATATCAAGTGTGCAAGTCTATAATTTAGGGGTTGCATTGAATATTTTTTTCTTCTTGCTGAACCTTTTCAGACATGTTAAGCTGGATATATGTGTATTCTCGTGTTATTTTTGTATGCATCTGTATTTTGTGTATGTTTTGACATACATTGATACATTTAAAAAAAACTCACAAAAAAAAACTATAGCTACCAAATCTGGAAAATGTTGCTTGTTCTATTAAAAACTACGATGTGATTAATTGAAAAGCCCTTAATTAGTTAGATAGCGGTTTTTAAATTGAGTCTCTCTACTAAAGTCAGAAATAAGATGGAATTTGAATTCCTCAATGTTTCATCACGTGTTAGCTATATCAATGTTTCTTATTACTTTGCATACAGTAATACCCACAGCGCTGAATGTAATATACAGTGCGCGGACAGACAGATGGTTTCTTTCCCATACTGTATAGAAACAGAATTTCATCACACCAGAGCAATATACCAACAGTTATTTATTTATTTAAAAGCCAATCAGTCAAATTTTTTGACAAGTGCGAGGGGGAAGTGTGTTTCCTGGTAATATTTCTCGGTGAAGATAGCGGAAATGAAAGGCAGAAGGGAATAAATACAATCAAAAAGCAATAACCTGACCCTCTAATGGAGCCTGAGAGGGCACCGAAATAAATACAGACATATGTGTGTTTTCACTGACAGCTAGACAAATTAATAACACACGATACAGACACCTCGGGTTAACCCGCTCGATGCAGATTGAACCGCGTCAGAGGAGCGTGTGGATGAACTATATGAAAATCCAAAATCAGATGTCTTTTTGCATCAATCTACAACCTTTTTTTAAAAACATTTATTTAATACATGCAGATTAAGCGTTATTGCTGCTGGATGCTTTGAAAAAGAGTTTCATCGTGACTTTATTAGAGATGAAAAATAGACCTTGTTGCTGAAGGGTTTAGTTGAATACACTTTATGCACATTACTTTAAAGAGAGAAATAAGTGAAAAATGAGTGGGAAAATGAGAAAACAGAGGACTTTTTTTGCACCTATTCTCATTGTGAACCAGCACCGCTGTCTTTCCTCTCGCACCTTGTGTGTGAGTCACAGTCTGGAGGCTTTGTCCTAACAGATGGAACGAGAAAGAGCGAAAGAAAGAGACAGACACAGAGAGAGAGAGAGAGAGAGAGAGAGAGAGAGAGAGAGAGAGGAAGGGAGGGGATGGAGAGAGGCCTGCTGGGTTAATTCTCCTCAACCGATCCTGTTCCTGTTCTGTCAGGGAGCGCTTCGTCTATCCAAGCCCCTCTCCCTGGACCTCGCACCTGCTCCTAGGCATGGCAATGAGCCTCTCTACACACACACAGACACAAACACACACACACACACACACACACACACACAGGATGACAGAGACGGGTCCATGAAACGAGGGTGAAAGGGGGGGGAAGGAGAGAGGGGGAGAGGTGTGGAGGGTATAGAACAAGAGAAGACGGGTGCACATGGAAATGCAAGAGAGGGAACGAGGAGGAAAGAAGAGAACCAGAGGGGCCGGGGAAGACGGGATGTGGAAGTTGCATGAGACATCGGCGCGTCGAGAGTGTCAAAAATGAGGGAGCACCTGGAGGGGGGCGGGGGGGAAGCGGGGGCG
Organism: Blennius ocellaris; assembly: GCF_963422515.1. NCBI lineage: Eukaryota > Metazoa > Chordata > Actinopteri > Blenniiformes > Blenniidae > Blennius > Blennius ocellaris. The sequence continues at coordinate 9,623,895 of NC_137672.1, forward strand.
ATCCGGGGAGGAACAGTGAGTGATAGCGAGGTGGTGAAATCAGGAAGAGCCTAACACATGGAAAGCAGAGGTAGTGGTGACAAACAGGGGAGAGCTGAAGTGAAGAAGATGGATGGAAAGAGAGGAGAAATGCAGCAAAGAGATTATGACAAACTGTTCAGCCGCACCACACTCTGCATGAATTTTAATACACACATTTATTCCACTTATGGGGGAGCAAACACGTTGCGGCCCAAGAAACGATTACAGCACGTGCAACGGGATTGAACCGAATACATATCACTTAATTGACCGCTATTCAATCCTTCACACGGGAGTTGAACTTGGAGAGTTGACGTACAACCTCCCTGAAAAAAAAAAGAAGAAACAAACAAACAAAAAATAACACGCCCTCCGTCGTTTCCCATTTGATGCAATGCGCTTGTGTTGTTGCTCTGATTTGAACAAAGACCCCCTTGCTTTGGCATTTCGGAAAGGTCGCAAGCTGTTGATATCAAGATGTGTGGGCAATCCGAGCGATGCCCGCCACTTCATGTGAGACGCGGGTGTCGGCCCCCCCAAAAAATCAGCCCTAATGTTCCCGCTGGGCACATTGTTTCAAGTCTTATCTCTTAAGAGGGAGGAAGGAGGGGGGGGGAAGAGAAAAGAAAGCGGGCTGTCAGAGGTGTTACCTCAGAGGAACAAAGAAATCAAATCTTCAAACAGCACTGACACCACACCTCTTATTGATGGATTACATAGCCACAGGTTCAAAGTGACAGCAGCATCTGACAACAATATAGTTGATGGAGCTTAAAAACTAAACGGAGTCCGATGACGAGCTGTCCAAAGTTAAAGTTTACCGCCACAAATGCCAGAAAGACGGGAAAAGGTAAATAGAAGCAAAAAAAAAAAAAAAAAAGGATGACAATTTAATAACGTTGTCATTTTTGGGGTTTGATTCAGATATGAAAACACTTTCAATCCCTCCTTTTAACGTTTGTGTACAATCAACAGTAAAACATTTCATAAAGTCGGGCTTGGAGTGTCTTGTACTTGAGTCGGTCCTGTTCTCTTTAACACAATATAGAAGGAATTTCTTCAGATGAATGAAATACTTGTCACTCAAGGATGAACTGAGGGAACTTGTTTCGCTCAAAATGTTTACACAATGTCCGCTCATAGATTCTGAATCAAATATTGTATATGATGAATACAATTCACTATTTGGCTTTTAAATTTGAAGCTGGTATTCCAACATGTATTTAATAAATATGTGGAGATACATTAAATCCAACTGTGTCTTCACTGGTTGGTGGATGTGGCCTTGTATAGTTTCTACGGGTTTATTGTTTTAATCAGGTGATATATTTGTTAATTTTGAGAAATCATTCAGCAGTTTGGACATTAAACCAACCAAATGTGCAGATTTTGTTTATATATCTAAATGCAGGTTAAAAGGTCTGAAAGAGTTCCGGCCAACCGAACAGGAGATATAATTCTAACCTAAAAAGTAATAATTTTGCTATCATTAGGAACTAAAAAAATACGTTCACACTTAAAAGAGATGAATAAAGAATTGTGGGGAAAAAAGCCTGTTTTTGGTCATTTTCCGTTATGCTAATCCAATGCAGCTCTGATTAAAAACACATTTTGATTGTTGTTGAAGTCTTTGTACATACTGGCAATATTTCTTTCTATCATGAAAACAGTAAGGATAAATTATTCAGTTTTGGCCAAAAGTTGCATTTATTCCCAAATGCTAGTACGTGGCCACCTCTCCGTGTTCTTTCCACCCACATCCTAACTCCATATATTGTGTTTTGCAAACCCACGGCCAAGATAGACACTACTTTATTAAAAAGCCGAGCTTCTACACTCCCTCAATTTAATTTACCTGCCACCGAGCTATCCATCCCAGACTATTAAGTTTTGCAGGCTTGAATTAGTTAAAGAACAGCTCTATTTAAGGATCCGACTGTGGAAAAAGCAGCCAGCTGCAAACACAGCAGCAGCAGGGTCTCAAACTGAATTATCACATCAACGTCACGTAAATGTACAACTTGTGTCATCTTCATTAAATTCAATTTTCAGCACAAAAAAAAAATATTATTAGAAGTATCAAACAAACATACAGAAATCAATAAATAAATAAATGACTATGCAGATGCGAGCCATGGATGGAAGATACTGGTTTCATGCATGACCATGCTATTTTATTTCTGTTTCAAAAAAATTATTTGAAATAGACTCAACTGAACATTTCCCCCCATTTATGCTGCAGGTCTGCTCCACCGTATTGTTTGATGCCCATTAGCTGTAGCCCGGGCATGCCACTGCTTTCCAGCTGTGACAAGTGGTATTGAATTCACAGTGAAGACTGTGGAGGTATGCACAGACAATAATGAGTAGAAGGGACACCCCAGTGAGTCGGGCTGTGACACGCACACGCACACACACACACAAGTATGTTATACTCCTATATACCCAGTAATGCAAACCACCTGTTCATCATCCCCAACGATTCTCTGCACACTTGGCAAACCACACTGTTTGTCCTCAGGGGTCTAAAGTAAAGAAAGCCAACGTCTGTTGACTCCTATTCTTGCCCCGTTATTTTTAGTTACAAGGTACAGTATGTTTTCTTTTTTTTTTATATATATATATTTGGTAATGATACTTCGATTTATTTCTAAGGATTTCAAATGACCTTCCTTGATGTTCATGTATTACAACGTATAGGTCGCTACTGATGTCAATCAAGCTATTCTTTCCTCTTGCAACAGTATGTTCCACCACAAGATGGTGTCACGAGTCACATGTAGTCCTCAGTTGAACAGGAAAGGAAGAAGGTGCGTCGACTGGTGTGTGGAGCAGTATTTATAGGTGAATCTCTGCAATCATCAGTCAACATTTTCAAGCGAAAGCAGAAAACTAGTATCTAGTATCTTGTCCATCCTCAGTCCAGTAAACACACAGTTATCACAACAGACAACTATACTATACAGACTGAAATATCAAAGAGTTACACTGAAAACAGTTAGCCTCAACCTCCGCCTAATGTATGAAGATGGCATTACTTAGATTGTGTATAATAAACTTTTTAACAACAAAATTAGTAATTGTTTCCATTTTTACCGAAGTCCCCCAGCAAGCCATTGCATCCTGCACTGTAGACATGGCTGGTTTTTTATGAACCAAATGCCCTGGTTTTTAAACCTGTGTCCCCCAAGACTCAACCCCACGCACCACAAACAACATCTATAAACTTACCAGCCAAGTCCATCTAGAAATAACACAATATTGATTGGTATCCTTTCAATGAAAAGTGAAAAAAAGACTTTTTCATGGTATGAGAACTGTCAATAAGTAATACTTTTCTTGCGACTGGCTATATTTATGTTGTCATGTTCAAAACAGTCCAACAGAGTATGTAAAAAAAAAAAAAAATTACAGTTAAGAAAATAACAACAGCAAAGCAATTTTCACATTATTATTAATGTTTGGTATTCACATTAAAAATACAAAAAACAAAACCTGCTGGAGATACAGAGACGCCCTCTTTGCATCCAAATAGCTGCAGGTGTGCTGCATTCTGCACGTTTGACTGGCAGGTGAGCCGGCGGGGGGATGGTGTGAGGAAAAGTATGTGCTTGATGATTTTTAACCTGGAACGGCGGGCTATTCATTTAACCCTGCTTTGACTGACATTTTTGAAACTGTTTATTCATAGTAATTTTGCATCATCTATGACAGGCGTAGTGTTACATTAATGGAAATTTTCTTTGTAAAACGCGAATCAATATCAATCGAACAATTAAATTTTCTTACAATGGAGTATTTGTGGAAGACAACGTGTCCATTTGGATGCTCGTATAAATAAAATGGTGAATGTTTGTCATGCAATAACTTAACTCTTCTGGTTTAATGAAGATTCAACTATTTCAAAGCAACCCTCTTAAATTAAGAAATAAGAAACAACCCTTTTTTAATGCTGTGTCTTGAATTGTTATAAAACACATTCATTTGTGTGTGTGTGTGTGTGAGACGGTGTAAAGCGACAGTGAGATTGAATCTAAAATACGGCTGGTTGTTTTACAAAATGAAATGCAAATGTATATATGCATGTAAAAATGGCTTATTTATTCTAGCACGTAGATATTCTATTTAATATGACATGGAAACATCACCATATTTTTCTCAGCCCAGTTTTACGTTATGTGGGCCAAACTGGCAAAAGAGTGCCTTTAAATTAAAAATCTGAAGTTTCTCTTTCTTGTAGCACACAATACATTTTAAAAACATCCATATTTTTCCAGAAATTAACAATTACTACCAAAACAATACTGCCATCTCAATATAAAGCCAATTTTCATATAAAATACAATTAAATGTCCAAAGAGTTTTTTTACAGCTGCCTGTCCCAGACCAGGGACGAAAAAAAAACGGAATGGCATCATATGAGCTGTATGATTCCCATCTGTACTTTAGATTTATGAACTTGTCAAGAGTTTGTGATATTCATTTCTCTTCCTAACCCCCTTTTTTAACTGATTAATCTCCCTCTTTGTAGCTTTGCTGGGCTAGTTTAGGAAAGTTATTTTTCCTCCTCCTTGATAGCAACCATGAAGAATACAGTTTGATATTGCCATGCCTGTCACTCACATAGTCAAAGGTAGGAGTGTGTGTGTGTGTGTGTGTGTGTGTGTGTGTGTGTGTGTGTGTGTGTGTGTGTGTGTGTGTGTGTGTGTGTGTGTGTGTGTGTGTGTGTGTGTGTGTGTGTGTTCAGAACTGTGACAAATCAAATATGCAAGTTTGCCACTCAGACAGCCATTGCTTGTGGGTGTGCGCGCCCGTCTGTGCATGTGTGTACAGATGTATGCGTGCGTGTGTGTGTGCGTGCGTGCGTACACCAGGTGGTGGCGTACAGCAGAAGGGAGGAGGTTGAGGCTACAGTATCTGTGACAGATGAAGTTGAAGAGTGGAAAGCGGGGAGCGCGTTTGCCTGGGGAGCTGCTGCGCTTTCTTGGGTAGGTGGGATCGAGGGAGCATGTAGGTGGCGGTGACAGATGATATTAATTCATTTCGGTAACCATGCAAAGTGCCATTGTCACCCGCTTTGGTAAAATATGACAAATAGTGATCAGGGAGGCTCTTTGGTAGGTGAACATACCTGTTTTGTATTTGTATTTATTTGACTCTGTGTTATGGGAACCGTTTGCATGTCCAAACAGTGTATGAACTCATATACACTCATGTGTGAACTCATATATTCAATGTGTGCTGATGACACTAATTCATTTTGTCCTGGAGGAAACCTTAAGGAATTGTTGAAAACAACAGAAAGAGAATTGAATACAGTAAAGACCTAGTTTGCTTTAAATAAGTTACTATTAAAAGTAAAACACAATGTATGTTGTTTGGTGGTAAAAGGGCTGAGGCTGAAGTTAAACTGAATTTAAACAATGTTGAAATTGAAAGGGTTTATGAAACTAATTGTTTTAAGAGTAATAATATATAACAACCTTTGTTGGGAGCCTCACATAGAACACATACAATGTGTCTATTTGTGTTCTTTAAAAAAACTAGAGATTTACTGAAGAAGAAATGATTACATTTATTGTACTGTTCACTTGTTGCTGATTTATATGACATATTGAGGAAATATGAGGAAATACATATAAAACTAATTTGGATCCAATAATGAAATTGAAATGGACTTAAAGATGAATGGAAAAGGTGTAATTCTCTTGTGTGTTTTTAAAAAGAGTTTAAGATGTAAAAAGGTTATGTTGTGAATTGTTAATTTTCATATATACTTTTCATCCGAAAAGTGATTTCTCATTCAAACTGTCATTTCGTTTTGTATTTGATGACTGATCTTTGTTGCGGTTAACTTTTTGTATTAATGTTCTTGTTTGCTCCTTTGTGTAAAGACAACCGAAATAAAACTATCTCTACTTTTAAAATACATATACAGAGAGGACGCTTCTGTGCACTGTGTACGGAATAGGCCTGTCTTCTTGAGTTTGAGTGACAGCATGAATCTCGGCCCCACAGCATGAAGGTATAACCACTGTGCCACTTTTACCACAGAGACCCTCATCTGATGATAAAGATGGGGGGGGGGGGGTTAAAATTAAAGACGGGTCATTCGGCCCTCATGGAGAGAGGGGTTTGCTTTGAGTTTCAGAAAAGAGCAGAGGTGAATGACATCCTGTCTTTGGTGAGGCACTGGGATTCATCTGGAAAAGATACCCTCTGCTGCTTAAAGTCAAGTAGCATCACATTTTTCTGAAATTAAAAAAAAGAAACATTTTACTATTCCCCCAATGTGCTTTCCACATAGGGTGTGATTGTCATAGAAATTTAAAAGAGGACTTCATTGACTGCCTTATTGGAGCTAAGCATCAGCCATCCTGGATGAAAAAAAAACTATATTTTCACGAGTTTGTTTGTTATATTGCATATATATCTGGTACATCCAAATGATCAATACGCTCAAAAAGGAACTTTATCAGGTACACTGAGGAATAAGCTGTGTGAGTTACTATGTGTTATCTGTTGTTTTAGAGTGACAGAAGTGGCTTGTTGTCTGTTGTCACTTACATGCCAAGTATAGTCGTCTTTTTTCGTAAATGAAAAAATAGTCACAAGTTATGTTTAGTCATCGACTAAACATAAACGCTCCCCTTCTTCTTGCATTTCTACCAAATGGCTAATCATTGCTGTACGACGATGATACTAATGTGTTTTTTACCGTTCCATGATACAGAGGCACCTTGCTGGGGCGGATCTGAAGGTGCCATTAATTTTAGGGGTTTGGTGTTCAGCTGACAAAGGCTGCCACCTTTATTTGCTGCCGGCAAAAGTCTCGCTGTCAGAAACAAATAAATTGCAGTGAAGTCAAATGACTGAACCACAGCTTGGGAATGTACATTCTGTCCTGCCTTTCAAGATGACAGTTAGAGCTGAATTGCGCACCTCTGAGTCTGAAAGCGGGTAATTTGCATTTGAAAAATGACAGCAACAATGTCTACAAGTGCTCATTAGGAACAATATTGGACTACGACATTGCAGGGATCTGTTCCGTGTAATTTGACACTTCACAGGTGTGAGCAAAGTGGCATAGCATTTGTTTTATGAATGTATATGTCGTTTTACTTTTTTCTTAAGTTTCACAAAAACAGCAAGTCAACCTGGTTTTTTTTACCCTCTCATTGTCACCAACAAAAATAACCACAAATATATTCATTTATCGCTATTCTTGGTAATGTCAAGAGTTCATTTTCAATCCTTTGACGAAGACATTGCACCTATAGTGCGAATATACATTGCTCATTCATCGTAATGAAGCGGCACACAAATAGACACTGGGTGCTCTGTTTTGAGTCATCTCTTCCAGCCGCTTGCATCAGCCAACACCTGATTTAACAAGTGACGCAAGCAGACAAATGATTCATAAGACAAACAAGATGCTCACCCACTAAATGTAAAAAGCACATTCAGGTTTTTAAAACATTTAATAATCAAGCCTCAAATAAATTGTGGACAGCTTTCACGTCAACAGAGGAGTGCGTTCCATACTTGAGGGGGTAAAAGCGCCTGAATGCTCTGCCCCCATGGCAGCAGGTCAAAACAGACAGACAGTGAGACCCTCCTTTATGTCACTGCTATCAACATATAGCTTTTATATTACTAAAATGAACCAACAGAAAAAGACAACCTGTGAAAATCCAGGACACATTCATTTAATTTTGAAGTCAGCCCATTGGGTCAACCGACCTTTCAAGAACATGAGAAATGAGGAGAAATGAGGAATCAATAAAAGAACAAGTCAATCAATGAATAAAGTAGGTATTTATGCAAATATATGTACATTTGTGTAATATATAGTTCAAGTGTGCAATTATGACAAACAGTACATGTTTTTAAGTATATTTGTATACTGTACTGCCTGTATAATGATATCATGCAGTATTTATATGAGGTAATTTTTTAATATGGATAATATGATTAGATTTTTCTAAAAATTCTGAAGTTGCAACCCATTGGCATGCATAATATGTACAGAGAAGTGCTAGTGCCAGAGATTTATTTAGGTATATATTTAGATGCCAGGCCACAAGTTGGCAGTGTTGGTTGTTTTTTTTGCAATGAAACCAATCAAACATGCTGAGGCCATAAACATTCACAATGGCGAGCACATAGACATTCATATGGACAGATGACAAAGTTAAATTGCCATTACAGGCCATTCTCAACTATAAAACTACATAGTCCCAGGAGAATATGGACTGGGAGTCATGCCACTCTGGAGGCCGCCATTGTTATTGTCGGTCTTGCATGTGGTGCACAGTAGCAGCACTTAGAAGAGTTGTGTTTTCCCCCATTTCTATGGAAACAGTCGGGGCTTTTTCAAAAAATGTTCATGCATTTTCAGTGCCTCTGAGCAATGCTGTATCAATGGACCACCAAAACACTACGCAAGTTGTCCATTTTCACTTGTAAACAGGGCCTTAGTGTGCAAATGCTGTCTTTTTGTTGCTGGCTTGCATGTTTGGATAGATTCAGTGTTTTCAGCTCACTCCACAGACAAGTAACCATCCTCAACTGGTTCCCTGCCTCAGAAGAGGAAATACAAATGAAAGCACACTTCAGACTGAATTCTTGCAGAAGAGCAGAGCACTGCATTTCACCTCGACATCTCTGAAACATAATAAAGAGTTGGTGCATAATACACCTGCATGCCCACTTCTGGGAATCGATTGCTAACGTTCCCTTAGTATTCATTTTTTCAAACACAATTTTATCAACAATTCAAATGTGTTAATGTACTTGGAATTTTGCCAGACAAAAAGGAAATCATGGAGACATAATCGGAACATATAATGAGCGCAATGTGGAAATGCATCGGTGATCGAGCCCGACTGCTCACTTGCGCAATAACCTCAGTTCTTGAGACGCAATTTGACAAAGACGACGCTTCTGCATCTCGGCCTCTCCTGCGTCTGACCCGCTTTCCTCCCTGACAAGCTAGTAGTCGCAATGCCAGATGAAATAGCCAAGCTCACTCTCTGATCACTGACCCAGTGGCGAACGTGTCACTTTAAAGTCCCTCAAGACACTGAAGACGCAATCAAATATGATCCTCAGATTAAAACGCGAGACATTCTGCGGCAGCCGTCAGATGAGTCATGCCTTCTCTTTGTGCATTCCCATTCGTTCCGTCGTTCCCTTTGTGATCTTTGCAGACAAGGTCCCCGCATGCATATGTCTGCATATCTTTACATTTCCCTTTCCCGGGGCTGTGGGCGACGTGTCACAAGCATTTAGTGTGAGGAATGAGCAGGGTGGCACAAACAGATTGGCAAAATATGAAAATTGGATGACAATTAATGGCAATGTGGTTTTAAGTGCAGAGGATAATGGTTGTGTGCGCGCACCTAGGCCCCACTTTCTCCACCGCCATTAATATTCAGTGATTGAACAGGCACCTGCCACCACATTCTCACCAGTCTGCAGCCTTTTTCATGTCCTCTGTGCACAAAATAGTTAAATAGAGAAGCTGATGAGGTGGAATGTCGGAGCAGATTGCATACGACAGGCCCCGACTTGAGGAGAGAGAAATCATCATTTTCATTGCTTTTCTTTGCTCTTTTTTTTTTCTTCCCTTGACCGGCAGAAACTGATGTGACAATCGGATCTGGAATTGCTGCACATTTCCAAGCGAGGAAGAGGAGGAAGAAGAGGCGGTGGCGTGATGGCGGTGGGAAGAAGACAGAGGGCTGTGCAGCAGCAGCAGCAGCAGCAGAAGACGGGGAGGGGGGAAAAAGGAGAATCTATGTTCAAGTCGGTGTGTCTGTCAGGTTTGTGTTTGGGTGTCATTTGAGCGCATGTGGAATGATAGTTGCTGGGATTCATCTCTTGAGTAGCAGATAAAAGGAATGAAGAGATATGGTGTCTTGCAGCCGGGTGAAGGAACAGCAGAGACGATTGGAAGCCTTGACGGATTGCGTGAAGCACATCGGGAACAACATCTCCAAATCGGCTTCAAGGCCGGAGTACGCCTTGAGTTGGAAGGCGCTCGTGCATTTGTGTACCATCATGTAAATTCTTCATGACAATGTTGCACCGGCTAGTCAACAAAGTGTCACATTCCAGCCGCTTATTTCCATGTGCTGAGGAGCCTTGAAGGAGACAGTGAGGATCTGTACTCCCAACTCTGTTTTCTCAACAATATTTATTTTTTTTTTTGACTTTTGGACTGCCACAAAACAAATGTTAGCTTGAAAAGGAGGTTAAAACAGCTCAAACATAAAACTTTAGTTCAGGTTTCTGTTATAGCAAAGTTTCCACTTTAACTAGTTTAAACAATTTTACAGTTTTAGTTGTTTTAGTCACTTTGCGGGTGTTTCCTTACTGTTTTAAGCTACTTTTATTCTTTTATTTGTTTCTATTTAGCATATTTAGGCTGCTTTACCTTGCTTCCCTTCTCTTTTTGGCTATTCTTGATACTTTCTTCTTTATAGCCTTTTAGATTCCCTTTTCACCGCATGTTACTATTTTGCCCATTTTAGCATCTTTTGTCAATTAGTGTATTACACAAGTTTAGCAATTTTACCCTTTTTAGTTGATGACATATACTTGATATATGCTCAATAAATAAATAACATAATTAAAATGGTATTTGAACATAATTCCATGAATGCTTCACAGAGCTGCTCCAGAGCATTGATTTGCAGACGAGCGATTGAATGGTTTCTGAGCACTTTGTAACTTCGCTAAAGAAAAACAAATGAACAGATATAATCATCTACTTATACCTCCTCGGCTTTGCGCTTACTCTACATGCCTCTTGAATACAACCTCAGAGAATGACCTTTTCCCATAGTGTGCCTCATGAGAGGGCCAACAAAGTGGATCCAAGCCCCTGTTCAATTTGCTCTGCTTCTCCTTTTCACCTTTCCTCCTTAAATAATAGGTCTCTGGCCTTTATTGCCGGTCACGGACATTGTGAGGCCATAAGACAAGACGGTAACCGAAATTAATGGGGCCCCCGGCCTGGACTTTCTCATGGCTGACCGCGTAACGGTCTGGAGAGCATGGACACAGAATAAAAGACTGCTAATGGGAATTGGAGGAGGGAAAGCACACACCTTACCGTTCAATTATGGACAGTGAGATGGTATTGACAGATCGCTGTGGATGGATAACGGGGAGATATTTCTTTATACTGATTAAACAGAATGATCTATGGGAGCAGGAAGTGCTTTAGTCTTTACAAACGTGTGGTTGTGTCATTTGAACTCCTCTAATAAAACTCCACATTTACCTGATTGTTATAAACGACAAACCCCAAGCCATGCAATTTCATTTCTCCAGCCGACTGTGGCTTTTTCCATGCTCTCGGCCACAGGATGGCAAAGTGGTCAAGTACTTTACCTCTGTCTTATCAGCAGCTCCTGTAAAGCCTTCTAGGGGCACCTCCATCAGATCCCTCATGCTTGTCATCGTCAAGTCTCTCATCAAGCTTCGCACTCCAGTCTGCCGTCTCCTCCCCATCCCTTGTGACAGCATTTTGTTTTCCTGACGAGGAACACAAAGAGAAACATATTGAAAGCGGGGGAGAGACATGGGCGTCGGTGTGCACACATCTCCTGGCTAATAATCCAGCGGAGGAGACAACAGTCATTCATCTGTTCACCGGCACTGGCAGGTTGACTTTTTCTGACTGAAGAAGGGGGAATAATTGTGAGGCTCTCGTAACTGATGAATGCAGCTGAGACAGTAGTGCCGAGAGCGTCCCGAATCTGTGTTCTTCTTTTTTTTTTTTAAGTGGGAAAAGATGAAAAGAGGAAATACACACAAAGGAGCATTTATGTAACAACACAAGGAGTATGTATCAAATAGGCTGTGTTCCACTTAGCATACCTCCAAAGCCAGACAAGAGGAATCAATAGACACCAGCAATTTTGCCCTCTTGAGGAGAGGAAGCTATGAGCAAACAAATAAGTGAGGTTTTGTCTACAGATTCAAACGTCTCTCTGTTTCTCGCCAATGTTTGCCATTCATTGCACGGCACTCGGAGTGATTATTAGTTTTTTTCAAATATACAAGAAGCATGAGGAATGGTGGAACTAATCAAAAACTTGCAAAGTATAAAACCCGAAACAAAGTGGAACTCCGGCTTCGATATTCCGCACCTGCGTGATTTGCCAGTTTGATCATGCAACTCCGACAGAAGTTTTTGAGAGTAAAATCAAGTTTCTCCTCCTTCGCTTCGTCTGCCGCGCCATCATTCTCCCCTTTCCACTATCCTCTCGCAACCTTCATTCTCCTTTTTTCTTTTGCTCTCCATTTTCTCTCTCATCATTCATACTCACCCCCCACCCCCCCTTATCCTCCCCCCCACAGCCCTCTCCCACCCCCCCAAAAAACTTGCAGGCGCTTCATTTGCAACGCTATCCCCAGGTCAGCCGGGTGGGTGTGGTACGGAATGTGAAGTAATCTCACTTGCTTGATTCTATCAATCCTCTTTTTCACCCGGGTTTTGAACACCTCAATCAAACCTCCCCTCAAGGTCGTCTTTGTAGCATGCTCGGCAGATTAAGTCCCCCGTCCATGTGCAGTGTGCGCTTTGAACTGGAGACATCACCCAGCAGAGATAAAGAAGTGAGGGAGGGGAGAAAGGAGAGACAGAGGGAGCAGAGAGAAACCCAGGCAACTGCTTAGATTGGAGGATTTTATTTTTTTTTTTTGTAGGGATGCTCAGGTTTTAGGTTAGCAATAGAATGTATGCTTCAGATAAACACTTCATCCAGCAAGGTCGGTAATTGTATTGGCCTGATATACTAATTTATTCTAAATTCAAATGTACTAAGGCTGGATTTGCAAGCTGAAATTGGCTGTAAATGGTCAGGTCTGACTATTATTTGAGCCCTTTTATCGATGTCAACTGCCCATTCAAAATTGCACAACATCATCCATGTATGTTCTCCGGCAGTGGTTTAACCCCCCCCGCTCCACACACTATTGTCAACACTTGAGCGTTTCAAACTATTCCATTAAAACCCAAGCCTGTCAGCGGAAGACCGCGCGCACCGTATGATGTCGATGATAGCGGCGGGGAAAGGGACGGCGGTATGAATGGTCGGATGGACGCAATGTTCAATTTACAGCAGTGTGAGATTTTCATCTATCATCGTCACAATAAAGAAGAGCTGGGGAGAGAGCGGAGAAGAGCAGGAAGAGGGAGGCGAGTGAAGCTCCTTTCCCTGTTCTACCTCATGAACTGAATACCAACTTGAATGCTGCGTGGAGACGGGGGTAAAAAAAAAAAAAAAAAAAAAGGGGTTGGGATGGCATGTGACTGTGTGCATTGCTCATGGTCTTATCAGGCTTACGGATAGTCCGACATCATTCTTGTTTTCTTTCATCTGTGCTGCATACAGTGGTGTGTGTGTGTGTATATATATATATATATATATATATATATATATATATATAGGGATTTACAGCCCCCCTCCCCTTCAACCACACCCTCATTTTCTTTTCCTCCCCTTCTTCCTCCAGCTCTATTCACATGCACCCCGCATACATACATCACTGGGCATCATTGTTACGCTTGAGGCTTAACAGCATCCATCCTAATATCTGCATGCTATCCAATTTGCAAGAAGAATGAAATAATCTCACCAAGACAAACCAATCATTTATCAATCTGCTCGGCCACCCCAGAGTCGAGCCACCTCCCCCAACAACTTTCACCCTTTTCCTCCCGTTGTCAACACACCAAGGTAGAAAAGTAAAGGCATGACACTTCCAGATGCCAGCGGAGCTAACAGCCAATGTCTATCATCATAAAAGATGAAGTTATGCTCACATACCAAGACATTAATACATTCCACGATTTTCAGGTCCCGTGGCGCCAGCCTAGTCCGTCCTTTGGATTTCATTCCATCTGCACGCTTAAATAAATCTCAATTTAGCCGGTTCTGGTGCTAGTTTTTATTTGAATGCTCCCTCCTCTTACACATACATCATGGATAGCAAGACGTATCAGCAATATATTAAATGAAAAACGCTGCCAAGACCCCCACCCCGCCCCGTCTAATTACATGCACTGAAGATCTGTTGCCTAGAAAAGAGGTTGCCTTAAGCCACAATCCCCATGAGGTTGTTCCCCACCTCTCATCTCCTATATCGTGCAATTTTTCCATCTTTCTCCATGAGGCCTACTTCCCTGCATGTCTAGCCTCTGGGTCTACCCATCTAATGCTATGATTCAATTAATTAGTATGTGGCTCATCCAGAGGTTTAACGCATAATGATAGGTTAGCCGCGCCACTGTGAATATCTTAAATTGGCCTAATCCCAGTGGGCCACGTGGGTAACCTCTTGTTTCTAGCAAAAGGGTCACATTATTAGAGAGCAGTGAGGTGTGTGAAGGGGAATAAGGTGATGCAGAATACATGTTGGACTTGTGGGACGGTGGGAATGGGAGAATCAATGAAAGCAATCACCACGTACAATCGAATTTGTCGTGAGCTGCACAAAGGACGAAAAACAGATGGATTTTACAGAGGTCAGGTAATCATATAGTCATTGTGAGTAATGAAAAGAAAAATCATACTTTGATTAGAGTGGTACAGTGCACCAGAATAAAGAGTCAAATGCTATAGATTTCAGGCAGAAGAAAAAATGTTCTTTTCTCCCAGAGAGATATCAGTGCGCAGACAAATAATATTAAGGAGTAAAAGCATATAATGTATTTCTGCCAGGACCCTCTATAAATGCAGTGTAGGAGCGGAGGCGTCGAGGAGGTTAAATAGTTGTTTACATCGTACGTAATTGTTGGGAAGACTCGGGTTTTCCAGCAAATACAATTGCGCTGGTGGCAAAACTCACTTTCGGAGATATCTGACTTTTACGACTTACTATCGATGTACATGTATGCATGTCTGGCACGGGCAGTTTCAGCTGGCACCAGTCAGCAGCAAGCACACACCCATAGCTAGCGCTGGCAGCGGTTTGGCCGTCTGCAAAGACGGACACAAACAGGATAGTTTGCCAAAAAACAGACAAAGAAGAAAAAAAATAAACAACTTCTAAATGAAAAAAGACTTATAAAACAGACAAACCTCATACACTAAAAGTCTAACTTTCCTCCTAAAAGCCCTGAAAAATATACTTTCCGGTTTTTTTCTCTATAAACCATTAAGCATCTGTACCTACAGTAATGGAGAGAAATTACATCCCGCTTTTTCTCAGAAACATTTTCCTTTGGCTTATATTCTACTTTGCTGAACAAATTGGCATCCAGTGCAGCACTTGCTATTAGAAGCTCTTGGAAGCAGAAACCACTGTGATTTTAGTGGAATTGAAGAATGAGTCAACTGTTTGCATTAAAAAAAAAAAAAGCACTATGGCTCACACTATCTTCGGCATTCTCAGCCCCCAATGATGTCCAATCTATTGACTTATGTCAGTGCTTTACAATCAGGAGTCTGCAGAGCTCGACAACATGACCCTCTTCAACGACTGAAGTCCCCTTTTCCCTTTTATTTTTTCCCAATCCCAATTTTTATGAAGACATATTCAAAATGCCAACCTATTAAGTTGTGGCTTGACCGCACATACCAATACTGACAGATAAAATTGTGAATTGCTGGGAATTTTTTTGGGAACATTGTCAAAACAATGCAGGTGTGGTTTCCCCAATTTTTTGCTCTTATTTATAATTTTAGTTTGCTTAATTTGCTATGTAACAAAGAATAATTTCCATTACATCCCTCAACACATATGTGACAAGTTTTACTCGCCATGATCAGGAAAGTTTTTATTAGTAAGGTGGCTGTTTGAGCAAATCCCCTCCATCATTACAGGTGATTAATCAGATCGTCCCCATTTCCAGTCGGTTTCCATTCAAATCCCCACAAGCCTGGGTCTCCTGACGTTCAAGTATCAGCTAACTGCCCGACCTGTCATGTTTTTCTCTTGTGTCCCACACACCTTCTGACACATCCCTCACGCCATCCATCATTTAGTGAAAAGAAATGATTTGTCTAATGAATGGCCCGGCTAATAAATCGATCACTCAATGGGAGCCCAAGGTTAATTTTGCACGTCCATTAAACATTTAAGAAAATGATTGAGCACTTTGACACGACCACATGGAATATATTTCCAGTGCCCCAGAAGGACGTTCGCCGCGGAAGACGTGTGTCGCATGTTTGCGGCAGCCACGGCGAGTCCGTACGTGCCGCTTGGCGTCTCAAATGTAACGCACACCGTTCACATTTGACGGAAAATACTGTGTGTGAACGACACCAGATTGTGCAGATAATTATATGCAACACCAGCTGCTAAATCCAAGCACAACAAAAGACATTCCTGTAATGAATGCAATCAATTTCTGCATCCAAATGAACTGGACACAAATACTGGTGAATCGTACCACAAACAGCCATTTATTGCCTCACTTTGCACACCTCCCTCGCTCTCTCTCTCTCTCCCTCCCAGGGGCTCGGATCTGGGCCGCCCAACTCAGCGCTGGTTGATGGCCTCTGCCAACAGAAGGTGGGGATCGCTTTTCCTGCGATTAGTTTCATTTACGCAGTTTTTCTTTGCGTGGTAAATTGTCGCTGGTGAATGGGGGGCGGAAAGACGCCTGGTTGGCGGAAGCTAATTTTCCACTTGAGGAAACTGTCTGCAAAATAATAATCTATGGTTTGTTATGTGGAAATGATGATCTCCCTCAACCCTGCTGGGAGCTGGGTAATGGCACAGCACTGGGGAGGCCTTCACGCCACGACTGAGCTTTCTCACAACTGGCTTGTTAGCCAGAGAGCCTGAGCCTGTCACCATGCAGGCAGCGACTGCAGCATCTGCCACCGACTGGCATGGGAATGTTTGGACGGCACCCCTGCATGCCGAGCAATGTATTTTCTTTGTGCAGGAATGACAGTCTCTTTTAATTCATCTGCGTGCACAGTTTTTTCCCCCGACATGGGTTTTATACGATATGGACCCCACTGAACATGATTTAAAATACTACTAAAAATATTTTGTCCAAAACTATCCCTGTTGATATGATAGATTACGTTGGCAAGAGAACAGAATTTATTTACACCCATGTCGAGATGCAACGCATGTCTCAATAACTCTCATTAGTATGTGAATCAAGAGACAGATTGCAGGTCAAATGCAGAATTTTCTCATGTTTTTGTTTTTCCTGTGGCAGTGCAATGATAAAAACCAAGCAGCAGAACAGACACTCAAATCCACAACGTGAAAAAAAAAAATCACTCCCATATGAATCCATGATGATATTAGCGAGAATTCATGATAAAGTCACAAAACTGCCATCTGAGAATTTCCTTGAAAACTATAAATGTTGCTCTCCCACTGGAGCTTCTGTCAACCTAGAAAAAGGCTGTAGTTTTATTAAATTAATGTTTTTATTAACCCATGTATATATGCACTTATGGTATTACTTGTCGTCATTTCTGATAATCACTTCTTTTATCACACCAACTGTTCCCTTTTTTTCACACTCCAACGAAATATCTCTTTAATGTTGTTTTCTTCATGTCTGCGTTATTTTAATTACAGTAATTAATGACAAAAACATGTTTACCCTGCTTTTTGTGCTCAATAATTATGTTCTTCAAAAGATACAATACCATAATATGATTAATCGTTAAAGATACAGCACTGTTATGAGACAACAGTAATTATAATTATATAACAGTTAATATATAACAATAATATAATATAGTGTCATCTTGCATACAGTTTCATCCAAGTTGGGGTCAGCTCACACAGACACAGCAGATTCTGAATGCAGCTCATATGATCCAATATTCAAATGGATGAAAATCAATAAAAAAAACCTGGATTTGGGCAAATAAGCTTTGAATACAATGTTTTTGGACCAACGAGATCCATGGGAAAGTATTGAAAAGCTGGATAATATGACCTCTTTAAAAAACAAAAAAAAAGAGAATGAAAATCACTCAACTCGTTGTTAAAACCAATAAAAGGTATTTTTGTGTGCCGACGTGAAAATTGCAACAACCAGTCAAATTAGGATGGAACAACAGTTTACTATGAATACATTTCCAGAGAAGCTGTGTGAGTCATGAAACTTATTACACTATTCAGTCTTTGTCTGTGACTCGGTGTCGTACTAGTGAAAAAAATAGAATAAAAGGTCATTCTTCACTGAAGAGTTATGCAAGTGGCCTTTAAAGGAGCTTCATTTTGTATGGGGTGTGTGTTCTTATAGGGGAGGTCTGGTTAAAAAAACAAAAAAAAAAGCAAAAACAGCATATGGGCTGCCCAGCCGGAGCAGGGCTTCTTGTATTCAGCTCCAGTGTGGCAGGGCCAACAATCGACTAATCCTACCCCCCACCCCTGAAGTTTGTCTGTTGATTCAAATCCGCTGAGCTGAACTTTAAGCATCCAAGAGGAGATAAGATGTAGAGATATGAGGGTGTGAGATTCAAAGTCAGGGGGAACAAGTTATAGGATTCTGCTGGTATATTTAAACTTTCCCCCTTTGGTACAAAAGCTTCTTAATAAGCTTTGCATCTCGATGTTGAGGAGGATTTATGATCTAATCGTACTTAAGTAAAAAAAAAAACAAACAAACAAAAAACTGTCTATCTCCTGCTTCTTGCCTTTATTCTCTCTCAAGACTCTTGGTATATTACAGTTGATAAAGCCACCAGTATGTGCGTATGTTACTGCTCTGTCAGGCGCATACCGAGACATGTGTGAGGAATTAATTAACCACAACATAAACACTTTAATACAAGATATATGTTTTCATCTCAGAGTATCCCCCCCCCCCCTCCCAGAAAACCGCCCTCTTATTCGCTGGGGTATCCAGCAATTCATAAGGCCACGTATTACGCAGCATGTCATTTTTCCTCATTTAGTATCGAGTCCGTGAGTGCCTCCCTTCTGCTGAAAATTAATTACTTGAGCTGACTTAATGCGGGGCTATTGAATAAGACAAAGAGTGGAGGTTTTCCACTCACTCCGTTTCTGACACTTGATATGAGTCTATAAGTGAATTTACAACAAAAAAAAGGGAGAGCAAAACATAAAACATTGTAATTTACTGCGATTATCCAATAAAGGATTTAATTTAATCATATGAGCGTAATTTTCTTTCTTTTTTTATTTCCAAGACTATTGATTACCCATTCAGAAACATCATTGATTTTGCCCCGTATTTGGCTCTCAGTGGCCATGTTTTCACTTGCCGGTTTAGCTATTTAAAAGCAGGTTAAAGGGTCACGTCTTTTAAACCTCGGGCTATTAGGTTTGCCCCCTATAAACAGCCTCGTGCACTCTCTCGCTCGCTCTCACGCACAAATGCTGATTGACTCGGAGTGCCCGGTCTGGGTTTTTACTGGAGCACGGGCCAACTTTATCATTTCCCTCTTCAATTATCCATCAACATTTACATTCCATTAATCATCTTGCTGTCTGAGTAGCACTCCAGGAAGCCCCCCCGCCCCCCCCGGGTGGTGCACCAACCCTTCCTCATTAGCAATAACACACACACACACACACACACACACACACACACGCACACACACGTGACTTACAGCTCAGGACAATATTGACCTCAACAGCTCGATCAGTGTGCTAAAATGCACTGAATGATGTGCAATAGTGTATTTGTCAGCAAGTCGGTGATGCATATGTGTGAATGTGCACTCACACACCGTTTAGTGTTTTAACACAGTCACTGGTTCAGATTGGAGACAAATCAGTGAATTGGAGGGGGTGAAATGAACAAAAGGTTTGCATGTGATGGGACTCTATGATGATGTTTGCTCTGCATCCTCAAGTTATCAATGTAATCACACAAACAGACACACCTACGGGTCTGAAGAGCTATGAAATTGGCATGTCACAGGGCAGGGGTGGCATTGCAGTAGGGGGTGCTAGTGAGCTGGGGAGGCATAATGAAGCCCCTGCCTGGCGTCACACAAGCCCCAAGTAGGGTTTTCTCACACACACACACTCACACACACACCCTCATTTCCCTCGCCTCCCGATCGTCTCCTTCTCACACATTGCTGCACACATAAACAGGTCCCAACTTTTCTCTCTTTCTAATCCCTGATGTGCAACTTTTATGACCAAAGAAGACACGGCAGCCCACATTTCATCATGTGAAATTCATATGGAGCAGTGAAACATGTTCACCCATCAAAATGAAAATAACAGCATGTATACAGACGTTTACATTATGTCCTGAAACTGACTGCGTGTCGTTGAAAATTAAAAACTTTATTTTAGATCTGTAGACATTTGTACAATTTCTATTAATTTTGTTAGTTTCACCATTTTTAACAGTTTTAGAACTCAACCTTTTCAATCCAATCTCTAGTTTTAGCAGTTTTTACTCAAAATTAGCACCTTTAACCATTTTTGTGCGTATCCTTTCATTTTCTGTGCCATTTTACTCAACACAGCTATACTTTTTCACAGCGAGGTAAGGGCTTTTTAATATTTCCATTCATGCAAGAGAGTATTTACATATAATTGATATAGACATATTGTCTATATACCAACTTATGTTAATTTGCTGTTTAAATGTTCTAAAATGTGGCTAATGTATGTTTAGTGAATAGCTGAGAAACAGATCGACTTCTTCAGTTTGGTTCCTTTGCAAATCATTTCATGGGAAATTTTCATTTTATAGATGAGTCAACTGTAATAGCGATCCAACTTTATCATCTGTCCATATGAATGTCAGGGTACTCCCATTGTAATGTGTATGGCGTACTGTTCTCTGTGCGCTTGCGAGTCAGATTTCATTACAAAAACAAACAGCACTCACTAGTGGCCCTACTGTACATAAGGACTACATCATTTTCAGCGTATCCGCCGTTTGAATGTAAACCGATATTCTTTTCAAAAAGTTACTGCGCAAAACATTTCTGAAATGAAAATACAAAAACAATGCTTTTGAACTTGATTTGTTGTGTTAACTGAAGGGGTGAATAGCTTCACTGTTCATTTCAGGTGTAAGCTCAAATAGCAATGACAAGTTCCACTAAAGACACTTGAGTACGGCTTCAATCCATTCTCTGCTGTAACTGACTGCTACTTATCTCTAATTCAACAAATAGTGTACAAACCGTATGCCTGTATTTTTTTTGTCATGATTTAAAACTTATTCTGATTTAGTAAATTTAAAAAAAAAAAAAGGAGTCTTGGCAGCTTTTCTGAGGAAATGACATTTCAAAACAGCCACATCATGTCTCAAAGTCAGAACAAAAGGCACGTAATAGGAAATGTCTTTGCAGTGTGCGCGCTGAAATCAAGGAAGCACAGAAGAGACACTTAATAGGGGATAAATATAGAATACATCCAAATGTCAAACATTTTCCATAAGTGTCCACGGGCCTTTACAATTATGCGGATACATTTGAAAGTACTGCATCAATGCCTGCCTGTTGGTGGGCTAAAGTTTCTGTCAATTGTGAGGGAATGAAATAAGTTTCAGAGGGGTCAGACGGGCTGCCATGCCTGCAGAGAAAGTCAGTGCGGCTGCAGTCGACATATCAAATGTTCTCTCCATTAGATGACTAATGACAGGGCTCCCAGCTGGCGTATCTGCTCTTCACACATTAAGGTAAAATATGCTAATGTGTGCATGTGAATACCACATTTTGGAGATTAAAGCCATTATAGGTACATCGCCATGGTGCGGTGGAATATCTAGCTGAATGCAGATTGATTTTGCTTAAAGACTGTTGACCTGTGTTTCCTGATACTATAATACTGGACTGAATAATATGCTAAGTATTGTTGCAACTCAGTTGGACAGTCCGGAATCTATGTCAGTGAAATGCTATTTGTAGTAACAAAACAATTGTTTTAGAATGTCTTAGCATAATACTGCAATGTTAAAAAAAACTTTAAACGTTTAATACAAGTTCAATAAAAGTACCTCTATTGATCTAACTTATAACATACATGTCCAACATTCATAAAAACAGACAATCAATGCAAAACAAAATCCTGTCTATTCTCACAGGTGGATTGCATTTAAATGTCTTAGAATGTAACAATGACTATAACTAAACCACTGGAAAGTAATACTTGCGTCATGAAGACAATAGTCATGTCTTAAAAAGTGGATAAATAGCGAATGATCAGGTGCTGCACTGGACAAATAATTCATAATGATTGTGAGGGTTGCTTCATTATCGGAGTAGAGAATCTGTAGAGGAGCTTTTTTTTCTTTTTTTAAAAAGGTATAAATTGCATCATCATATATCAATGAATACAAAAGAAAAGTCTGATAATATTCTTGGAGTGAGCGAACACTGAATGCTCGAAAGATTGCCGTTGTGCTTTTGAATTGTGTGCACTTGCCATCAAGGAGAGGAGACATCAGAAAGATTTCTGATCACAGCACAAGGTAATGAGATGGAATGACGCATACTCAACATTTAAAGCTGCAGTTGTATTTTCTTGGGATTTCAACCACAGATCACTGAAGATCATTGGTTTTGGGTGTACTGGGATCTCAAAATTACACACATTTAGCAAACTACTGTTTACAAAACGTATGTAACATACGATGCTATTCCTTTGTCGGATCAAACTACAAGAATGCAAATTCTCATCCTCCTGATCGATGATCATACCAAAGCACTGCTGCAAATAGCAGCTCTATAGGTGAAGACGTGAACTGTCACTTTCTAAAAGTCACCAATAACGTGAATTACAAATCTGGTGGTCAATATTTAAAGGAGCCTTTGAATGTCTGCCAAAGCCAGAATTTCAAAACTGGTCCTTACCCTATGTTATACTAAAATTATACAAACCTAACAATTTTCAGCATTAAAACACAAAGCAATTCAACAACGAGCAACTTTTTGAGTGTATCAACACAATAGAAATGGTAAATGTTGCATCAAACAACCCCTCTCGTACATTGAAGGGCTTGGCGACGAGTCCCAAGGCCTAATTAAATTATTTCTGTATTTGCACGCCACAATAGAGAAGAGTAATTAATTTTTTGCTCAAGTGTAATTCATTACCGAAGGCAATCGCAAGTTTATTAAATGTGTCACAAATTAGTTTGATTAATTATATTTGTTGGAAGTTGGGGTAAATTGAAACTTCCTCCACTTATAACTATACCTAATGAAGATATTTTCATATTACAAAGTATAAAAAAATGAATGGAAAAAAAGAACAGGGGTTTAATAACATGTATTGAATTGCTTAAAAATATATGTATATATTTATTTTTTTTTGGTCTACAAACTTGGAACAAATCGAAAAAAACAAAGCTGCGGATGACAGTGAACGGAGTCACTTCACACATACCAACACACCGACAGGACACTTCCACACACTCAACATGACACAGGAGAGGCAGCAGGAACTCGGCTGCCTCTCTTGAATATTATGTTGTTATTGGGAATTATTTAGACTATGTTACACTGTGTTCTCACACCACCTTAAGTCCCAGTCATTAAACAACACCTGTTCTATTCTCGTCAAAAATCTGATGGTTGCCATGTGAGCTCGTCATCCCCCGCGGAGTCACGCTTTTAGCATGTGCCTCTACTCTTAATTTGTTGGTAATTCTGGGGGCAGAATATAAAAGCTGTCATTGTGATTTCTAAGTGCAGAACAGAAGTGGTTTTTGACACCTTCATGCATTGATTGCTTACTTTTTAATGCTATGCCAGTCCTTAGAATGTCAGTTGTTTGCAGTACAAACTAGATGTTTTTTCTTATAAATCAGAAATATCGAACATTAAAAGTAAATATGAGATTATTTGAAGTTGTCCTTGGTTGAACTTAAAGATACAAATTTGCTACCACAACCTACTGGCAATAGTAAATGTACCACATCCCGTATAGACAGCCTGGGTCTCATTTTTAGAGCCGAGACTCTTAATTGACAGCCCGGCTTTAATATAGAGAGCATGGATGTAGTGTGGAGAGGCAGGGTCTAATACACAGGGCTAGGCGCTGGTTTTGAGAGTTTGAGTTTAGTCTAGAAAACCTGGCTTTAGTATTTAGAGTCGAGGTCTCGTATAAAGGGCTTGGGTCTGGAATAAAGAACCTCGTTCTCAATTAGAGAACCTGACTCTCATATAGAGAGCGTGAGTCTAGTATAAAGAGGCTGGGTCTGGTATGAAGAGCTGAGGTCCCAATCAGAGAGCCTGGGTATCGCTTTGTGAACCTACATCTCATTTAAAAAAAAGTCTGAGCATAGTTTGAAGAGTCAAATGCTGATTTGAGGGAAAATTATTTTTCAGTTTTGTTGTAGTTTAATTTTCTTCAGGACATTGTTGAAACGTATCAGTTATGGGTCACCCACTAAACAATGAAGCATTTTTGTTTCGAACTAAGATAGACAATACTTTGAATATTGACCATTGTAACTACTTTTTTGTACCGAAGGTCTCTTTTTACCCCACTAATGGGATCAATATATCAATACCATGTAACCTACGCATTGTTCACACAACCTGCATCTGTACTATTGAAATTACATTCTCTAACATAAGCTGGTTTGTTCATTGGCAGTGGTTGATGAATATGTATTTTCCAATTTGACTATATCACATTTAGATCTCCCCAGTCATTGTTTGTGAAGATATGCGGTGCAATAAACAAATCAATGTCTCTTCTGTTTGCGGTGTAACCAGCTTGGAATTTACGCCTTCACTTATGCATTACTGTAGACTGCATTTAGGAATCAAATCATCATTAATTCAGTCCAACCATCATCTGCATTCACATCAACTCAGCATCCTCTGCTTCCTCCATCACTTTCTTCCCCTCGCTATTAAAAGGTGAATCAAAGAAAGGGATGATGGAGGGGAAAAACACACACACACACACACGTATCCATCTTCACTAACTTCTATCTCTCAGAAGCTTTTTACTCTCTCCGGTAATCACGCAGCACACCTCTCATTTCAATACAGGGCTGAGTGTGCTGAGTGAACACTGCAATCTGGTTCATGTAATGAAAACGTATATTCCAGCTCCCCTTCCTGAAAGGAGGCCCCATTAGAAGACTCGGTCTCATTGATTGAAATGCTTTTAAACTTGCACATGTCCATTAATGCAGGAGGGGAGGCTTTTGAGAGGCACAAGACAATAGCACCATACATAAGCCATTCAATATAAGAGCGGGACTAAGATTCTGGCTAAAATGTGAGGTTTTCTTTAAAGCGAGTGCATATATTGCCCGATCGAAGCGAATTCACTCCACATGCTGAGGCTGAAACGCTGATTACACCAATCACCAATGCAAACATTTCTTTGTTAAATGGAGAGGTGTTTAATTAGAAGTCTGCATATGGATCTTGAAAGAAACTCCATTGGATAAACATTGAATTACTACACTGACGCATTCTGATACAAGGACATGAGAAGAGGAGCTATGACCTGAATCGGTAATGGACTTTAAAAAACCCACCAAAATCCAATTTGATGGGTTTAAAAGGAACAAGACATCAGCATAGTCTGTAGGCAGGATGATGGCTGATAATATATACCGGGGCGGCTTCCCTTTACCTTATGACAGCCACTAAGTAAACACTGAGGTCACATCCTCGGATTTAAAGGCATGACTTTAAATAAAGAGGCATGTCCAGTAATGGCTCCAGGTGGCTTCTGCTTTAATTTAGAGAGAAATTGATTTCACATGCTTTTCTCTATTAAGGCTCCTTCTCTCACTTCGAGCCAACAAGTTAAGATCTCAACTCCAATATGCATGCTTTCAATTGGCATCCAACATAATCCTCTTGTGAAGGAAGAAATACAACTCAAACACGTACAGTGAAAGGCCCCCCCACACCAAATCTGCTCGATTTAATCATCCCAGCTCCCGATGGAGTTCACCTCCGTTTTCTTCTTGCTCTTTTCTCCAGAGGTTATCGTAGCTGTCGAGGGGAAGAGCCGCGCGTTTGATCTGACCCCTCAAATTCAATTACAGCCCAATCAGATCCTACTGAGATTGACCCCTCGAGCCAGTCAAAGTGGTCTTGTCTCATTTGGAAAATAGAGGCACAGATCCAGTTATGCGTTGGGAGAGAGAAGTCAAGGGAGGTCTGGAAGAGGGTGTTTAAGATGATTATCTAATCTATGGGTAAGGAAGAGAGGAGATAGGTAGGGGGAAAAAAAAACTGCGAGAAAGACAGGCAGATGGGAGGACGTTGCAAATGACAGCAATGACAAATCTCTTGATTCCCACAAACCAACACACACATTCTCTCTGCTGCCCTGCTGTTTTGAAATGCACGCCGTCTACGTCTCAATACAGATTCATGAGCTTGTGTAGCCAGCAGGTTGCCTCAGATCAGAGCCGTTTTTTAAAAAAGATGCTCTGAGATGTGTGGGAGCGAGAATCTAGCACAGCCTTCTTGGTTTAATTTCCCTGAGTGGAAAGAGAATAAAGCGCGCATTTACTCTAGAAGTGCTGCAGGATGCAGACGGATCAATTCTGTTACTGGTGTGCAATGTGCTGTCAGAAAAGGGGCTGGGGAAAAAAAAAAAAAAAAAAAAAAACAACAAGCTGCTCTAACACAGGGTGCCCTCTCGTGACTTGATCGAAAAAATGGATGAAAAGCAGTTACTCGATGCACAATGTTAGCTTATCTAACTTAACGCCATATCATGCAACATTACAAGTTCTGTTTTTAGAAACGCGTTTTGCTTGACGATCATACCATTTTGACAGTCAGCAGTTATATGGGCCACTCACTTGACCGGCACCGGTCATCCATGAATTATTCAAAAAAACATCCCAAGTATCACGCAATATCACTCTGGCAAACAGAGGAAGGAGATAGTCATATTTTATCATTTGACTCCTGACCTTTTCACAGGCCGGCTTCTCATTCATTCACATTGCATCTGTATAAACCAATAAAATCTGGCGGACAAAGCTTTAATCAAATAGCGGCACTGGCTGAAGCACCAGGGGAAGGAAAACCCAGAGATGAGGCCGTCTCCCAGTGGCAAGCACTTGGCAAGTAAAAATAGCTGTAACAGCCTCAGGTAAGTTAACTGCCTGAAAGTCCCCAAACTGATTTTTGGTACAGCAGCAAGTGTGGGTGTGAAAATGGCCCAGAGAGTCGTTAAAGCTGCTTCAGGAGAGGGTGCTGTGATAAAATAGGAAACAGCCTGGCGGTTTAAGCAAAATGCTCTCACCTATATGCACATTTTCTGTGGATTATGATGCTTTTGTTGAGATAGGATCGAACGAGATTCCAAACAAACTGATGGGCTCTTAAGTTGTATATTTAAACCGCAAATGAAAGTAAAGGGTACTTAAAGTGATAACTGTGATTACATTAATTATAGATTATGTTGCGATGCACTATGGAGCGACGTTGTAAATAATCAGGCTTTACAGTCGTTTCAAACATGTGTCCATTGTCCGTTAGACTTTTCTATTGACACAAATCCTCCCTTTTGAGTGCACAGTGGAATGGATGATACCCTTCCACCAATTAATTGGTCTCGTTGTGGTGACCATCTTGAACCGGTCACAGTATTTGTTTTCCCTCGGTACTCCATGGTTTTCCAGGACCGAAGTATAAATGATATTCAATTAGAGAAATGGCCCATGGATCATCCCGTTGTCAAAGGCAATAAATCTGTCAAAGGGCATGTGGAGAAATAATAGTGGCTTCGCCTCCCATGCACTGAACACAACATTTTTATTCCAGACATACATGTTGCTTAGTATTTTTCATCGTTTTCCCCCCAAACCCAACTTTTGTTTAGAAACTACCACCTACCTGGACAGAGCCTCTAAAACAGTGATGTCTGCCTCACTCAGTATTTGCTGCTAGAAGCACAGGGGGCACTGCAGCTCACAGGAGGTCACGATATATACGGCTCTGCATGATACGAGCGGCAGGAACTTGCAATTTCCCTCAACCCAGACTACTAAACTCATTCCGTCTTGCATCTGTGTGTGGTCATATTTTATTATTGTTATATTGTATCAATTCCCCTTGTTGACATGCTACAAAATACTCATCGACTACTTGCACATATCACTGTCTCTTATCGAGTAAAGTCAATCATTTGTGCTGTGATTTACATACGGCAAACAGACGGAAAAATGTTATTAAGTGTACATCCTGACCACGAGTTTCAGTTCAATGATATGTGATTACTTTCTCCATCCATTTAACATATTTCTGTGTGGAACATTGTGGAGTTCCACGCCGACAACATCTTCTCCATCTACAATTCAAATGTAACTTCACAGGAATAGGAGCAAGGCGTTGGGAGTAATAGGAAAAGGATTTGGGGAAAACAATCACCGTTGGTGGTTGGAGTAATTAGAACAGGAGAAAGCGGGAAATAAATTTGACAAAACAAGACTGAAAAGAGCGCTTGGTGGACGGACGGATGGAAAGTATGCATGACTTTAATAAAGGGACAGCATTCTACTCTTTGTATTTGTGATAAAGTGAGTAATGTAACTCAACAAATGTAGTTCTTCTGAACAAAAACCAAAATATTACATTTTAGTTCAGGTGGAAAATAATCATAACATTTGAATTTCAATTTTAAAGTTTTTTTTTGTTGTGGTAGATCGTTGTCATATCTATATATAAAATGTATATCAAAAATCACTGAAATCTTAAAACCAATTTAATGATACCCTGTGGTGGAAAATACAGTGAAATGTCTCAAAAAGTTCACCAATGGCTGAGTTAAATTGTTGTTATTTTAGTTTTTTTTTACTTGCTCTACCAACATGGCTTCGAGACTGATGCTGGTTGTCTGCCAATGAGGCAGTATCATTGATATCTCAGCTCAGGAGTTGTTGTGTCTGCTACTCTTAAGAAATGTGTCGAAAAAAAATCTGTTTTCTTTCAATTGTTTACAGTTTGCTACATTGTTTACAGATTTGATCAAGTGGAAATCAACCAAATCTATGCTTTTAGTATGGAAATGTTAGGTAACATGATTTGCTTGGTCTTTTCTTGTTGGATCCCTCCATGTGTTCTAGGAACAATTGAGCACATTCTGAAAAACACGACAATACTAGAGTATTAGAAACTCAAGTGTTATATGCTAGATTTTCATCTAAAGAGGCCTTTGGTACAATGGGTACATGTCGGTGTTAGCGGGACCTGAAGCCTTTCACTCTGCTGGTGCTGTGATCAGATTTAACCAGCTGTGATAAACATCAGTCCAGCCGTCCAGATATGTCTGGTGGGTTATTCACACTGTGAAACACATCTGGCTTAAATCCCTGTAAGCAGCTGCAGAGTACTCAGTCCAGTGGCTGCTCTGATCATAAGAACAGGATACGAGGGAAGAAAAATACAGATACATTTTACCCAATAGGATATCAAATTTTGACCACAGTGGAGCGTTATATGATGAGTCTGTCTGCACTCAACTGACGCTACAGCTGTGCAGTGGACAGAGCTACATAATATAACTATGTTTTACCATTTCATCCGTAAATGTAACTATCACATCACTTGTAGGTAAAAATCCAGCTGCTTTTCTGATCTCATAACAATATTCATTACCAACCTTGGGCTACTCCAGAATTAACGGGTCAGCGCGGAGCTGTTTTATCCCCCTCAGAGAAAAGGGCTCCATCTCGTAAAAGCTTTATGCTGTAGCACTGGCAGACATTTGGCATTTACATTTATCGCCAACCTGGGTTAATTAAACTCGACCTGCCCACCATCTTGATTAAACAATGGTAAATAAACGAAGACAATATTTCTCTGCAGGAGAGAGCGGTGTCAAGGCAGAGGGCGCAGGCTGGGGGGTGAATGGGGGTCCCAACTGCCTGAACGAAGCATTGACACGTACCTCGAACATATGTGCACACACAAGTGGCGAGAATCCCACGCATAAAGCGCACATCTGCCCATACACAGAGGCTAAATATGACAAATGATAACATTATGATTGTGACTCATATTTTGTGTTGCATGCCCTTTCTGATGCGTATCCAGTACTCACGTTGCAGGAAAGTCGACCGTAGGTCAAAGATAATAAAATGACATCTCCTCAGTGGACTTTTTTTTTTTCTTTTTTTGTGCAGCACTTTTGTAAAGACTTTAATTTCTTGGAGAATCCTCTTGATGGTCCATAAGGAAGTGAAGTGCAGGTAAACAAACCCTTCCCACACCGCCACCTCTGCTCCAGTGCTCTGCCTTTAAAATTGATCTGAATGACTCACAGGCCTGTGGCGGGTGCTGTTGGTGTTAAGGTGGGAGTTACAGTAATTGTCTGGCCATTGAAAGGCTTAAGATTGTTTTTTTTTTTTTTAATCTGGTTTCATATATGCTAATTCACACATTTTCCACATGCATCATAGTGTGCTGGGTCTGATCCCAGCTGGGTATGGGTGGAGGTAGGGTACAGCATGGACAGGATGATCACACACACATCAACACAAAGTGACAATTTAGAACCAAATGTAGGATTTTTTTGACAATATTGACAAAACAATAGTTGGGATGAATATGCACACAAAGGTCCCAATTCCCAACTCTAATTCAAACCAGGGTTGTTTACAATTGAAAGTGGGCACTAACCACTGCTACACTGTGCAGCCTCCTTAGCAATGTATTTCACAATTGTGCTTTACTGCTATAGTTAGTCAACATAGATTAAAAACCTGTTGCGCTAGAAAGGTTTTTATCTACTGTACGTGCTGATAAGTAACATCACAGACAGAATGAAATGACAAGATTATTACGTTAAAGAATGCAAACAAAGACTTAATATAATTTGGGTTTCATGTTTGTAAGCATATTGATGTTGCGAATACCACCTCAGAGTCTAATTTCAGAAGTGCTCCAACAAATGTTTTGTCAATTTTTGTGAGTATTTACTATAAGAATGCATCTTTGTCTCTTTTCCGGCTGTAACATTTGGATTAAATCAAGTCATTCTTGAATTTGAAAGATGCATTTCAGTCTTGTTCTTGAAGGTGAAATCCTTCTCATTTTCGATATTGATGCAAAATAAATGACAAACGGCTGCAACAAACTGAGTACTACTGTTTTGGTTAAAGAGTAGAGTAGTATGATGCAGTAAAACCTGCATGATAAATTTGGTGTTTAATGGTACAATCTGTTGTCTTTTGGTCTCCACCAGTCCATTGATTCACCTTCAGGTCTTTTATCCAACTCAGGGTTGCAAAATGCTGGAACCAATCACAGCTGGGATTCAAGGCAGGAGACTCCGCCAGCTTAAATTCAGAAACAGACAATCACATATACTCACATTCACAACTCGGTAATTTCGAAGCACCAATTACAAAAACTGTGAGCATGTGTGTGGTTTCATGTCAAAAACAAAAAGCAGCACCCACTAGTAGCCAGACATGAAAACTAAATTGTTTTTAGTGTGTCGACGACATCGATTGAAAACAATGGGTTTCCAATTGAAATGTTGTGTAAACAGGGCTTCAGAAAGACATTTACACACACTTATAATCAAACCGGGGCAAATTAGAAGCACAAATGTCCCCGTTGGGACAAACAGTTATAGACTGCATCTGCCATGGTGGGAAATGTTTCTTACTGGAAATCAAAACATCCATCCAACAATTAATAATGAAAATATTACCACTTTACATATAAACCACACTACAGTACATTCACTGTAACTTCAGTGATGAATCAAATGCAAGATACTGAACATGGGATCTTATTTATCCCAACACAATAATAACCACCTCTTCTGAAGGGTGTGGCGATTTGAACATTTTGCATAAACGTGTCGAATACCAAAGTGTTGTAAATCTACTTGCATACTCTCCCACTAGTTTGTGCTGCCCAATACACAACCTCTCAATCTTATATTGATGAAGGCAAATGTGCTGAATGAAAAGTGTGTACTGTTTTTGTTTGTTTTTTACCGTTTGTGTTCTGTTTGTATATCAGACAATCATCAATACACCCAAATCCTTTTCCAGGTGTGTTTTGCAAGCAATATCAACATTTCACATATTTGTATGTATGTAAACTTAAAAAAAAATTAATAAATTCTTGATATTGTCCTAAAAACCTTGAAATGTCACAGTCATGGGAAACTTAAATTTAGAAGGGGTTGAATAAATATGGGGAAAGTAGACGGCTTCTCGTCTTGTTTCAATGCTTGGGGAATTTAAACATTGGGCTAAATCCAAAACATCCAGTGGGTAATTGTAATCTGTACCATAAATGCCAAACAGTATGTGCCGTGGCATGTGACATGACCGCCTACAGAATCTTGGCTCGTCAATCCAGTAAAAATCCATCCAATGCCGTTTGTGTTTCCTGCCACTTGTCGTCCTTTCACTCTCATTCACTGATGCCACAGTTTTTTCTCCCCCTTCACAACAAGCAAAAATCATTGCCAGTGGACCATCACTGACTCGGCTCAAATGACTTCTGAAATTGCTTTGTTTCCCCTTCCTCGCGCACACATGTCACAGATGTTGTTTGGCTGAGTGTGGCTGCATGCCAAAATCAAGCGTGACGTGCCATTAGCAATAGAGCTGACTGTGCACCGTTTGGTCTTTTCTTCAATTATTTCTTTTTTTTTTTTTGTTTGGCAGTGGTGGTGGTTGTAGATTAATGTTGACCGAGAAATGCATGCTCTGCTCCGAACGTGGACGGAGAATGGTCTGATGCAAGTCATCCTTTGCTTGTGTTGCTGGATTCCGAGGAAAAGGCCTGCAGGACGATAATAAATTGGCAGCATGTGTTTTATGTGATTGTATAGGAACATGGGGAAAATAATTACGTGAAGCCGCAGATAGGCTATTAATCGGATTACAGCAACAAATCTGAACCGTCGCATTAATTCTACCCTTCAAATTATTTAGGTGAGTATTAATGTGATGACAGATTAATTTCCAGAAATGAATGCAGATCTGTCTGCGTTAGCCTGAACAGGTTCTGGTGCAATGTGTTGTCTCACTTTCTTGGAGTTGCTCTGAGGTCAACTTCAGATTAACTAACGTGATGTATCCCTGCTGCCACCATGCATTACCACTCACATTGTTCTCGGAGTCGACTCACGCGGCAGGTATTGCTTTCAATTACACCCTTAACTTTTATTTTTAATTAAATGTACAGGCAGATTAATTACGGGACAACTTAAATGATGAAAAAATTAGAGGTGTCCTGAAACATTGTGTTTGGCGTGAATCTGCCAGCCTCCTTGCTGGCCCCTCCAGCCCTTAAGCTGTCACGGCCGCTGTTCAATAAGCAATCTGGTGGGGAGGCGTACAAACGAGTGGAGTCGTGCAGGGCAGTTTGTTTCTGTTTGCCAGACAGGTTCGATTCTCTGAGAGACACGGTCCACAAAACCAGACACCGGGGGCTGGAGGCTGGGTAAAAACTAATTATGGTGGTGTTAAAAGGCAAGTTCAATGAGGCACAGAAAAGACTGCCAGATTCTAAACACTTCTTGTCTTGGGCTGTGCAGGGCAGCAGCGGGTATTGGTGGGACTCCACAACGGTATTTACACTTTGATTTGAAGAACTTCACTCTCTAATGAACTGTATGTCAACTTCTGCTTGACGACAAGAGTCGTTTTGAATGTCAAAACTACAGGAATTAAACAACACATCCTCTTACTGACCTACCGAGTTTCCACTTTATGCTGAAAGTCACATATCCTCTATATAACCAATAGTCCATCTATTCTATTTAAGTTAAGATGAACTCAGGGACCAAGGCAGGTCACTAACCGGTCATAAGACAAATGAAGAGAAAGATTACCACACCTATGTGCAATTTTGATTCGCCAATTAACCTCAAAAGCATTGTGTTTGGACAATACGTAACAGGACACACACCAGTCATGTTGATGATGATTGTTCCTCGGTACATGTTTGCTTTAGTTCTTATATGGTGAAAGTCCTTTTTTAACTTGATTCAAGTGGTTTTTGGAGTCAAATTAGTCTTTGTTCGTTGTGTTGGATTGATCAATGCATTTCACAGTATTAGTATGGTTCCAAAACGTTGACATACAAGTCACACAAATTGACATTTTGGCTTCACTTTTACAATCAACAAACTGTTGCTTTTTGATATTTTATGAAGGATTACTTAACAGATGAACAGTTTTTATGTAATTGTATCATTTTTTTAAACGAGAGCATCTAAGTAAGATAATAATACATGGGACTTGGTTAACTGGGTCCAGTTGACATGATTCAACTTGCTTTGAGATGCAGCCTGCCTGGGCAAATAAGAAAATACATAGATATCCTGATACCTTTGAAATCAAAGAGAAATGGACTCTTCATCCCTAACCCTAACATCCATCACAACATACCGCCAACAGGTCAGGTAAGAACTAAAATGTTAGTTACAAGGTTAGACCAGACCAGAGAAGACAAGTATTAATGGCTCAATATGGACCTTATTTGCAGCTTTGTGTTGGACAAATCTGATATGGTAAACACATAGTTTAACTTTGCAGTTTTTATATACCGATAAAGAAATCCCCATGTGTGTATTCTCTAATTTATATTTGCAGTTACAATAAAAATTAATGATGGTTCAGAAACGTTGCGGCTCATTTCATTCCAGACACTCTGATCTCTGTGTGAGCCCAAAGTAGACAGATATCCATCAGGCCGTCCAAACGATCATTGTGATAGAGTTGGTCTATATCTGGAAGACACCAGAGGGCCTTTAAAAAGGCAGAACAACGGATATATGAGTATCAGATGAAGGCATTAGGAGACTGAGTGACACAAACATGTTATGAGAGATGAGCAACATCTGCTGCAATGGATCTTAGCTTCTGGTCGCCAGTCATTACTTTGAGTTCTTATGCAGACACACCATTCGCTCTATAATCTTGCCCCTAATTCCCATGGATCCCTGAGCTTAATGGACTCTTTAGAGTATTAACATTTTTACTTCCCCAACTTGTTCCTACCATACTTTAATGTTTCCCTTTTACAGAGTTGCACTGAGTGTACCATTTGTTAATGGTTATTCAATGTGGAGCACAAGCTTTCCAATTGTTTGCTTTGTTTAAGTGGCATTACAGAGGATTTTAAGGAACATCTTGCTCGAATTTGGCGATTAATTCTACATGATCAAAGCAAAGGAATTAGTTGAAATTTCAGCATTACGGCGCTTTCTCGTTTAATGCATGTAATCTATGTTTTTCCACTGGGGACTGCTCAGGGCATTTGCTATTCTACAAGATAGCTCCACAGATTTATAAAGTGCATTATATTGCTCCCTTTCAAAACTGGCGAGATGCGAGGAAGGAAGCCAAAGAGCAATACGAGGGGTTAGAGAGGTGGTCGAAACTGCCTCCGACAAAATGAGCACGGCCCCTGAACTAAGCCCAGGGGATTGAAAGTGGATTGAATGCATCTCACCATATATAGACAGCCACTGGCACCACGGGGACAGCGATAGGGAAGGGGAGAGAGGGGACGTGGAGTGAGTCAGCGAGTGTGACGGGGGTGAAGAAAAGGAGCACCAGGAAGAGAGAAAAAGAGCAGCGGTGTGTTACCAGCTGACCACTGGAGCTTTTCAACCCCCCCTCCATTATATCATTACTGAGACTGAGGGTCCTGTTTTCACCCGGCCGTACAGCGCTCTGGTACAGCGCCAAGCTTGCTGGCTGCTCTGCTGAGTGTCCCGCCACCTCACTGCACCATCAACACCAGGAAACGGACACAATTGGAGGAGCCGGACTAATTCCTGGTTGACGCGAGTAAAAGGGCATCGGGTTCCCAAGGGTTAAAATGCCTTAATCTTTTTATCCTCTGCCGGAGAGGACTATTCACAGATTTGATACACTCACCCTAAACCCTTAAGTGGCATGCAAGGGCAAGGCTGCTGGGGGAATTCCCCACAAACAGATGAATCCTGGCAGCCAGCCAGAGCATGGTGGAGCCGAGCAATATCAAATATATGGTGGTGGGATTACAGTGTGATATATTTTTCCATGTACAATGAAGTGTGTATATAATTTTCAAAATGGTAACATACTGTGTGATGAGTTTTTTTTGGGGGGGGGTTTTGGAACTGCAGCTCGATGGTGAAATCTCTCAGCAAACAAATTCATGTGAAAATAATATTATCACGTGAATCGCTCAGAAGGTGTGATGCAAGCATCTACATTCCTCCCTCCACCCTTTTCTTTCTTGGTACTCTCACGCATACTCGCGCACATTCTCAGCATCCCCAGTTCCCTAATGAGGCGTGATCACTGTGTTAAACTGCTAATTAAAATCAGATATTAAAGCCTACTACCCATAATCCCTCTTGGCTTGCGCTACAAACACCAGGCTGGCTGTCGCATGGCATTATACTGCGACGAATCCCAGGCAGTAGCTCCTCTCACCTTCACAGAGCAGCCAGTGAATCAATCAGTTGCTAATCTTTAAACTGCGCACTATGTGCCATCAGAAGGCCATGTAACCTTTGATTTTTTTTTCTCCCTTAGCACCACCCACTTGTAGTCACACACACTGGTTGTGGAAGAGGATGTGCATAAGCAAACACATTACAGACAACTACATTTGAGACATATGGTGAATGCAAGTATTGTACATATTTGAACAGAGAGACTCTAATTTGAACAAAATGAGGGCGACATGTCAGCAAATACACCGACTCTGCTACCTATGAGGGATCTGGCAATCAAAGAACAGCTGGCGGGCCATTATGGACGACACACTAATGATCAACCATGCAAAATTGATGAGTCATTGATCTCTGGTGTTCATTGAATTTTAGTTATGAAATGTGCACTTAAATCACAATATGTTATCAAGGACAATGAAATCAGTTCCTGCCTCGGTTGTTGATCGAATCAGTCAGTCCAGATGTTGAAATATTTTCTTGTATGCAAAGCAGGTATGAAATGATTACTGGTTAGGCTAATTAAACATATGGCAAGTAGCCATTGCATTTTAGAGTTTTGGTAAAATGACATAAGATGACAAACTTTGAAGATAACTTGAGTGGAAGCCGCAGAGTAGATTTGAATATTGGATTATTTTGGTTGAGTGAAAATGGAAGTGTAAAAAACTTTTACTGCATTGTTGTGAAAATACAGATACTATATGTTTACATTACATTACGTATTTATACTATGTATTTTCAGATTAATGCAGTAAAATGGAGAACATTAAGAGAGAAAATGTGACAATTATACAACAAACTGCAGTGACTCTTACTAAATTAGCAGACAACTGCCTAAACCTTTCGAGTGTTAATGTTTGTAGCCCTCAACCTCAATAGGTTAGAATGTGTTTGCTGTGTTATCTTCCAACAGCATTAGTGTTATAAAGTTTGTCTTGCATCATGTAATTTTCCACATAATTCTGAAATAAATTGAAACCTCCATTATATATATATATATATATATATATATATATATATATATATACACACAGAACGGGAATCTTTTCAGTCATTTTATAAGTCAATTTGTTCCAGACCTGTTAAAAATATACAAAATACAAACGCATTCAAAAATGAAAACAAAAAAAGTGCACACAGACACACTATATCTATAACAAGTGTATTTAGATTGAACTTTTTAGAACACAAGCAATTAAACTGACAGAGAAGCAGTCATGAAATAGATTATTATTATTGGCAACAAAACACCACTGGCCTCGCTGACTTAAAGAGAGAGCATATAAAAAGATAAAAGGAGCAGAATTGTATTAAAAAAAATGGAAGTTTCAATTAAAAGTGAGTCTATAAAAGTGGGTTGTTAATAGAGATTTAAAAGAAGTCACTGATTCTACAAGTCATATCTCCGAGGGTAGGTCATTCCAAAGTAGAGGGGCCCTGGTGGAGAATGCACGGTCACCCATAGATTAAAGTTTTGACTTTGGGATGACCAGAAGGGATCCGCCAGAGGATCTACGGCTGCGGGCGAGTGTGTGTATGTGGGTTTCCAGCCCTGTGTCTACCCCATATTACTTCTCAAATCTCTCTCACCAGCAGAAAAAAACACTGTTTCTGCACCACTTTCCAATTAATATTCTCTGCTGTAGAATGGTCAAGACCTTGGTGAGCTTCCGTCTCCTCTGCTCAGGGCGATGCAGCACGGAGGGCACTGCTCCAAACAAAGTCAGGTCTCGGCGGTGGCGAGTAGCAGTGAACTCTGAACCTTACTCTGCTACCTCATTAGCCTGCATACACACCGGCATCTGTTCTATCATGAACCCTAATATGACCGCACGAAACCGGAAAATAACTGCTCTCATTGGACCATGTGGGATTAGCTCGGCGGTGACCGGGGTTCACCGACAGCATGGCGCCGCTCAGCTCTCATTCATTTGGAAAAGAACTGTCCATTTAAATGGCAGGGGGAAGAAAAAAAAGAGACAGCAACCAAATGAACCTTTTCAGATGAGGTGTGGCTGCTGTCTGTGCAGGTTTCTTTTGTGCTTTTCTGCTTGAGAAGACCAGGGCCGACGAAATAAAGAGAGAGGAGAGAGTGCAGCCAAGAAACAGAAGAGGAGAAATCGACAGGCAGAATGAGAGGGGTCATTGAGCACAACAGGAATACGGGACCCCGCTCAGCTGGAGGGACTCTGGCGAGGACGAAGCCACCTATCTTATGGTGACAAGCGGCAAATGGGGGCCCATTACTGCGCGGAATGCTAATGCCAAACTTTGGGCCCCGGGGACTGGCCCTGTTCCCCAAACACGAGGAGTAGGAGACCTGCCAGGGTGCATGCATGACAGCCTCAATTCACACCCACAAGTGCAGGAGATAATAACCGTATAAATCACAAGAGACTCTTACATTCTTTCCTTCTCACTCCTTCGCCACAACCCAATCTGCGTCTTGACTGCTTCTAACACTCGCTGTTCCTAATTGTCCCCTCATCTATTTTTTCCTCCTTCCCCTCCCACTCGCATTCTTTATTGTCTCTTAACAAGTCCCTCTGCACGCACACTCACGATTCCCTTCAACGTGCTGTCGTTCATTGTTGGATTTCTTGGGGGGAAAAAAAAGGAGGGGGAAAAAAAAAAGCCAAGGACAGCTGGTGAGCAACATTCATATTGATTAAACAATCTGTGTTCATCATATCCAAAAATAGAGCTGTCAGTGTAGACTGAAGTGCCCATTACAGTAGATCCGCTGTAACGGATGGCCGCATTACTCCCAACAAGCAAACAAGTGTTAACATACACTATGCCAATGTGGCCGTCGCTGTATAATTCAGAGCAAATAATATACATGTAAAAGCCCATCACGGGGGAGAAATGATTTTATTAAAACCAGGATTCTTCTTCCCAAAATCCCTTTGATGTATGATTCTCCTTTCATGGGGGTTTCTCTTGGCTGGAAAGAGATTAAAATTTGACAATAACTATCCAAAATGTGGATTTTTTTTTTCTCTCATAAAGAAAAAGGGAGGGGGGAAAAAAAGTGAAGGGAAAAGATGAAGAGAGGAGAGTCATGCAGAAAGGCAGACTTGTCTCCGTGTTCCCTCAGGCCTGTGGTGTGGGCACTGACTCTATTTGACATCGAGATGCAGCGCTGAGAAAGACAGAGTGAGGCAGAGACAGAAACACAGAGAGGGAGACATCAGAGCTCTCATGCCTTCAGGGGTTGTGTAAATGTGAGTCATGCCATGATGGGGCGACTTGTTCAGGGTAACATCACCCTTATAACTTTTATTTCGTTTCGAGAGTTCAGACAGTTTCGACTTCTGTGCTCCTGCTCTTTTCTTAGTGGCGAAAGGAACCAAGATAAAAATACAAAAGTGGCAAACTGAGATTAGATATTAAGGGTAGAAAGGTGACGTCTTGCCGTTTTCTGACCAGAAACTGTCTGCCTCAGATCAGTCAGCTACTGAACTGAGATGAAGGAGGAGTTGGGAAGTCTACAGTACACAGAACCAGAGCACTGTATGTGATTTTATATTGAAACGGCAGTTGCCCAGCAAAACATATTGATGATGTACATCAGGGAGTTCACACACACACACAAAAAAATATTCTCTCTCTCACATAGACAAAATGTGAGAAGTCATGTGTACTATACAGCCTATAGGGGCTAGTGCAGGGACATTCATGACAATTTTAATAATTATTTCTCAATCTACATATAAAATGACTGTTTTCTAATCACATTATGTTCATCTTCCATGGTGACAAGTGGGCGGGCAAGGCCAGATTTCTCCTAGCATGCCATTCGACTTATTTTTGATAAGACATTATGATCCAAAAGTAATATGTGGAGTTAAAGAAACCTTTTAACACACTTTGTTTGAATTATATGTAATGTGATTGCAATGAAGATAAATCAAAATGACAAAATAACAACAGTTGCAGGCCAATATACTGAATGCAAGAAGAAGGGTCACCTTTGGAAATTTGTATTGATATGCGTTTTTGTCCAGCCTGAAGGTTACCAATTAGGTTCACTCAGCTCTTAACTGTTTTGTTTTGGCCACAGCAGGCTGCAGTCAGAAATGTTCCCAAAAGCTCACTGGCACACCACCCACCCAGCACCAAACAGCACTGACAGGCTGCAGAACATTTACTGTACAATAGCAGCTCAAAAAAGACTGACCACTTTCTGTATCCAGCGGAACTGTGAATCCTTCAAATGAGTCATAATATAACTGCAGTACTGCTCATACACAAACGACCTTGACAATTAGCACCTCAGTTCAGCCCAGCACTGGCATCATGTCAGCCAGAAACTGAATGGGAGAAAAGACAACAACAACAACAAAAAGCACAAAAACGTAGATATAGCAGTGCTTTAAATAAGACTGCATTTTCAGAAACAGCCAACCACAGAAATGCCTTTCAGCTCGTTCACAGGCCACCAAAATCTATTGCTATCTGGGGAAATTGCTTCATTTTGTATCTTTGACTTGGATCTATGCACAAACATTTGGCTTCACCGCAATGTTTTAGCAAATCCCATGCAAGAGGATGGAACAAAAAAATAAATAAAAAAACAGTTCTCAAGCCAGAGCAAATGTCCATAGTATAAACACCTTATACAGAAAGCAATTACAAATATTTAATTTGCCACTCTGAGTAGCCACAATAAGTCAATTTGTTAGCTTTGATGGATGCTCACTGACAGGCTTGTGGTGTGTGAAATCACATCACAAGCCTTTATTTTCCAACATGTGCAAAAACACTTAAATAAGTCAGTCACACTGTTGTCACCAAGCACACTTATTTGCATTACATCATATATAATCCTGTACATTGTATGTCTATAAAGACATACTGTGCACGTGGTTATCACCTGCTTTCTTTGCACTACTGTGTTGTTTATACTGCTGCACTTAAAATAGACTAGGTTGTTATCTAAAGCGACATGAAGTCAAACTCCTTGTATGTAATAGAAAGTAATTCTGATTGCCAAACTGACTTGTCAAAACAATAATTTACCTTGCATTAAATACATTTTTGACAGATTATTAAATCAACAATGCATGCATGTGGTTGCATTATTCCAGCATGAAGTGCCATTGTAGCTAAAAAAGACTACTTTGGAAACTTACCTCGTGTGAAAATAAGGTCCATCTCCTTGATCTCTCAGGCTGAAATGGAGCATTTTGAAGAAAGTCAAATTTGAATTGAGATCACAATAAAAAAAAACATGTCATTCTTTCCACACAATAACTGTCCAGAAATCCAGAATATGATCTACCTAGGCCTTTGGGTGGAAGTTTCCTCTGACACCATTATTTCCGGATGAATTTAGTGAGCTTACACATTTGATGAGCTTCTTGTTTGGACTTCCTGTCAAGAGCAATTTCTCGCCTTCTGGTAGGATTTCCATTTGGCTCCACCCACTCAATGTCTGACATTGATTGGTCAGCTGGCTTGTCATTCTCTGCAACAACTCACCTTCTCAGTCAGGTTCTTCTGATGGCTCCGGTGATGATCGAGTTTGAACGAATCGTTCAAAACCCATGAGTCACTTTACTGATCTGTGACTGGTGAATGGTGGCAACGTCTGTGGTCGTTAAATACAGCTTTACAATGTAAAACGAATGACTTTCACTCTCTCAATCAGTCGTCAGGGAAGTTTTTAAAGTCAAACTTTCTGCCTTAAAATTATTCCACTCGGTATTGTGCTGCACTGTTGTCACGGCGCTGCAGCACATTAGGCTGCTCAGGAAAGAGGGTTAAAAAAAAGCAGTGAAAGCACTAATAAATACACAATAAATAATGTTAAAACATGACTGTAGAGTGTACTGTGTGACAATTAATATTGACCCCTATAATTACTTCTGCCCTATGAACATCATATCATTTATTGATACTCGTAAAAAAGAAAATCAGAATGTCCGAGGGAAAAGGTAAACTATAAAATCAAATGTATATATTGATACACACTGTATGTCTGCCACAGAGTTCGAATTACGGGGGAGCTAAGGGGAGCTGGGCTCCCCTGAAAGGGACCTGAGCTCCCCTGAAAGCCTAATTTGAAAAATTTAGGGGCAGCTCTAAAAACACTGGCAGAGGTCTGATTGGAAAATAG
This sequence comes from Blennius ocellaris, assembly GCF_963422515.1. NCBI lineage: Eukaryota > Metazoa > Chordata > Actinopteri > Blenniiformes > Blenniidae > Blennius > Blennius ocellaris. The sequence goes on from NC_137672.1 coordinate 9,666,409, forward strand.
GGCTCCCCCGAAAGCCACGTTGTAATTCGAACCCTGGTCTGCCATTCTGCATGCCTGGTATTTATTCAGTTTAATAATTTATTCAATGTATTTTGTGGTTCAAATAAACCTCGAAAACAACTCTGATGCTCCCCTGTGGTTTTAAACACAATTCAGCTGAGCCTCCAGGTCCTGGAGTGGGTGGAAATGGTACGCATTTGCAACTAAATCAAATGACTCAAATAACCGGTTTACTTGGACGAACGACTCAAAAACTTTTGAGTCAGGTCAAGGAGTTGGGTTTCTCATCACTCGATGGCTCCTCCTGGCCAACACCACCTCCAGTGGGCAGAAATTTCAAATTTGAACAAACAAAAGCAATTTTTTGTTCTGAGGAAACTCCCTCAACATGTGCATTTCCCTGTTGTTTCGCTAAATCATAAGTGAATGCCACAGCAAAATACACTTTTTCCAAACCAGTCGCTGCACACAAATGCTTTATTTATAACAGTTTGCTGTGATTACTGTTAGCATCTCAAGATAATACAGTATCTCCAAGGTTATTTTCACACAGCACTGAAGCTAATGGAAACTAATAGTTGCCTGGAGGGTGTAAAGTCAGTCTAAAACGTCTGGCTCGCTGAGAAAAAATAGTTGGCAGCAACATTGTATGCATAATTTGGACTAAATGGGCTAAAACATGCAAAACCTTCAGTATGGTCCTTTAATTAGTTTTTGACCATGTAATTTATTTCAGTTTTACACAGTTAATCATTTCACAAGGAGCTGGTAACCTATTTACACTGGAAAGGCAGAAGAAAAAAACATGCCTTCATCCCTGCTGTCTCACAACATTTTGAACATTTCAAGCCCCTTGTAAAAGCCATAATGCTTTTTTGACTTCAACAGTGAAAAGTGAGGCCAATATGAAACTCGCCACAAACCACTCGAGATGGGAGTGAAACCTTTGGGTAATGCACTCCACACAATGGCCCTATTTATTGATGCACCTGAATTGAAGCTTCATGGTGCAAAACAGCACATTACTGTGTAGGAGGACTGTGTAGCATTTCAGACCAATGACACGGTTGCACCCATGCAGCCGGCTATAAAACGTGCAGGAGGGAAAAGTGGATAGTGGCAATTCCAGAGTGCATGTGTGTTTTGATGAGAGGAACTCATTTTCTCCACACAGGTGAAAAAAAAAAATCAGTGCATGTGTGCTATACAGTTACATAATTTAAAAGAAAATGCTTTAACTATACCCAAAATCACACTGAATATCTGTCCATATGGTCAATCTCATTGCTATATTATACTATTTATTTTAGGCCCAGTTTAAACAACAATATTTCAAGTGACAATATTTAGTTTTTGCATTTTCATTTCTCAAAAGTTTTTTTCATTTACACGTCAGCATTTTAAAAACATCCCTTTTCACAGCAACAGCAGAGATTCTTAAAACAATGTAGTTTTCCTGTCGGCCCACCGGTGGGCGCTGTTGTTTGTTTTTGTCTCAAATCCATGTACACACGTGCGCAGCTATAAACATTAACAACAGCGGGTATGCAAACATTTGCATGAACAGACCATGAAATTAAATTGTAGTTTTACAGTCAAGAGTCAATGTAATATCAAAGTCCCAGGAGAATCTGGATGGGGAGTCATGCCACACTGGAGGCCGCCATTGTTGTCATTGACCATTAATTCACACATGTGCAGAATAACTATTTACTACGACTGTGTTGCGCAGTAGTCACGTTTGTACCATCTACACCGAGACAGAGCCCAAGCATTACTGGGAAATTGCATTTTCCCTGAAAACAGCATCAGATCATTTTCCAAAACTTCCACCTTGGGAGTTATTTTCATAAAGCTGTGTTAACGTTGTAACGTGTAAACGGGACCGCTCAGAAAGACTGCAGTTCTATTATTGGTTGGTGGCATCTCTAGATAGAGTTTGCATGTTCTCCCTGAGCATACATGTGGTTTTATGGATACCAAAACATTCTTTCTACTTGTTAGATAGTTAATAAAGTTGTGCATAGATTAGCATACATGTGGGTCAAGCCTGTACCCTGCCGTTTACTCACTGGATGGATTTACAGTATGAACGTGTCTGTAAAGCTCCACAGGCTCTGACTTATATGCACAAACATTCATGCTGATACTTGTGCTTGTATGTGTCATTTTACAGGACCTCTTTATCTGTGTGAATCATTGTCCATCACATATAAAGCTGCTCTTTTCATACTTGACTATTATTCCTTTGTCTACCCGCAGTGTCCAGACTCATGACAGGCACACACTGAAAATGAGACATGAGATCAATGCAACATGCAAGTGACTTGACTGTGTAGTTTGCATGTTCTTTCATGTAGCACTGCTTTATGGGTAAATTAGTGATTTGAAATTGAAAAAAGATCTCAATGTTTGCTGGGTGTTGGACTTGTGACCAGTGTGGGATCCTGTCATTCACGTCATTTAATTTGTAACAGGTCCCCATACAACTATAATATAAATCAAGGAAAAGTCGACATTTTATGGGCGACTGAAAATCGTCACCTTTTGGTTTTTTATACAATATGCCCATCTCGACTAAAATTAAATAAAGTGATAGAATACACTTTAAAGCAAGCCATCTAGACGTGTGCACATTACTTAGGCATGTGAGTTCATTCATTTGTCCCGATGCCTGTGTCTGCCCTCTTTGATTTGCACTTCTACTGCGGTCCATTTGGCCCCACACAAGAAAGAAACTGAGTGGCTGGCGTTACAAATCTCATCTGAATTCCTCACTGAAAGGGATTGAGTGCCCACCTTCTGACCGTGCATTCCAAAAAACTGTGGGGTGCCCCCTTTGATATCTGCCCGAAGAACAAAACATAGCTCCACAGCCTATAAGGTGGCATTTTCTATCAAAGCAAAAGGCCATAATCCAGATTTATACACTAAATCCTATGTACACTGACATAATGCCCTCTAAGCTGCCTAATTCCTTCTAGAGCCCTCAATGTTTTCTCCTCTGGCGCTCCTATTTCTGTCTGTCTTGCTCTTTTACGCTTTGTATCCTTCCTTCATGTCTTTTCTCCCGATTGCTTTCCGCATGCCTGTCAGTTCACTACTTCACAGTATTTTTCATCTATTTTCTTTGTTTTCATCCTTTTCTTTATTCATTGTCCTCTCTGGCCTTGTCTTTGTCTCCCAAAAACATATTTTTTACCCCCACCCTATCCCCACCTCCATTTCTTTCTTTCTTTTTTTTTTTAAGCTTTCATCACAATAACAAACAACAACAATAATATTCTGCACTATGCTCAAACAACCATCTGAGCACTGCTGGTTGCTAGGATACCCCGCGGCTATTATAGCATCTCATTATTGCTGGGATTTGCCATTTAATCCCGGCTATGTAATTGGCCCGCTCTCCAGTGTTCAGGCAGGCTTAACTCCTCAGACAAGCGCACATTTAGCAGTGATGCAGTGCTATCATGTATCAACAAACACTGCAAGCTAATGTGGAGGAGAAACACTCTCAACTCCAGCACTCTCTCCAAGCGACAACAAAACAACCCCTGCATTGTTTGCCGTCCGGCTTGACAACAACAACCCGGTCAGAGCATGCCGTGCAACGCCCAAAATGTAGAGTCACCGGCGTTTTGGATTACACTCATGCACCACTTTCCACGTGTGGGTGTCATGCATGTGGACGCTGTGTGGAGACACATGGAAATGATTTGAAAGCATTGTTTGAGAACAGCAGCTTTCTATTTGTCAGGAGATGATTCACACAAGCAGAAGCAGAGGTGTCATGTGAGATGACCGTTATGGGGAGAAGTCATGATGAGACACTGGAATACTGCAACATGTTGTTGCGTATGAGTCAGAGCATGTATGGATTCACGTGTCTCCACAGATACGGGCGGTTGCGTGCAGCTGGAGCCAGTCCATCACAGGACAAACACAGTTTCACACAATCACGCCTGAAACTCTCCAATAAAACCCACCTTTAATGGGGTAAGCAACTGTAAGTGATCCAGGTTGTTCTTGTTACTTTTAAACTAACTTTTACAAGTCAGTGAATTAAAATAAATCCATTTTTCTCATCAAAATGTCTTGCCTTTCGAGCCTTTTCAAGACATTTAGTGAATAGTTCAGTCATTTTAGAGATTTTATAGCATAAGTTGTAACATATAAGACAAGTTTTATGCTTTTAAAATATGTTTTGCTCCCATTTACACATCAATGTTTGATGTGAAAACAAAAAATCTCATTTTTTCATTTTCAGAATCACAGCATTTTCTAAAAGTTCTGTTTCCAGTGACTCCGAACACCGTTGTCATGCAAAACGCATAGAAATGTTTCTATTTTCACTTGAAAATGTCACGTAAACTTGGCCTTAATTGTTTAATGTGTTAAATAATATGTAACATTTCTACAGTTCCAGTTCTTTCAACAACATTAACTGATCAAGCAAGGCTGTATTACCATGAAGAGTCCAGGGTTCAAATCTCTTCCAGACCTCTTTGTCTGGAATTTGCATGTTTTCCTCTTTTCCCGTCATTTATTTGCCCTGTGACATACTGGGGAGTTGTTCAGGGTGTGCTACGTTCCTTTGCCCTTGGTTAGCTGGGAGGGATTCCTGAACTGAATGAAACAGTGTAGAAGATGTTTTTAGATTGTGAAGATAGCCAGAATACCGGGGGAAACGAAACACACATTCCCATGTGTAACATGCAAACTCCACACAGAGAGGTCAACAAAGTTGAAATCAAACCAAGGGGATTCTTTTTGTGAGGTGAGAGTGCTCAACCCTACACCACTGCATGGCCTGGGAATCATTGCTGTGTGGTGTACAAACATAAGTCTGTCTGTCCCAATAGCACAGACTGTGTATTCAGCGTCCTCAGTGTCTCACTCGTAGTGTATTGTTCCAATCAATTATTCAGAAGTTAGATGAGAGCCTTATGTGTGAAGTGCCAAGAAAACCACAAAGAAAACATATTTTCTCACTTACCAGAAGTCGTGTCTGGCCTTGGAGATTGTTTCAGGTTCATGTTGCTACATTTTGAGATACCTGCCTTAAAGATTTGTGCTCTGCCAACTCAATAGAAAGTAATTTCACATGGGCTCCTGAAAGCATCAAAATGACATTTGAGAACCTCACAGTTAGCCATTCACAGCCCACAATGTCATCTGTGGATAATCCTGAACAACCTAAACCAGCTTTTCATAGGTCTCTCTCTTCTTCTTTTTTTTTAATTGCACTGCTCTAAAAGGACAGACATTGATGCTTATTTGACTATAACCAAGCAGAATAGTGTCATTATGTAATTATGGTAATGAGACTTGATAAAATGATATATTATCATTATAAATCATTTGATGGTTTATTGCAAATCTGGCCCCAGATCAACTTCCAGCTGAATTCAGCCCATAACCACCATTGTTAATGCTCGACTGGTTTCATTAGGCACCGAGAGCTATTTTTGTGTGCTTGTGCGTACATGCGTACGTAGCAGTGTCTGGGTCTGTGTCCCACACAAGTAAGCCAAGCAGACTGTGTACGTGCTAATGGAGTTACGGCTCCCATATGGCAGCCATCATGGTGTCGGCTCAAACGCAGCAAAACACACACACACACATAAGCAAGGAGACAAAAATACACACACACACACACAAGCACACCCACACAGCAGCAGCTGCTGGTTATGATAGATCCAAGAGCAGGTATTTTTATTTGGCCGTCCTGAGACAAAGCAAATAAAAGCTCACCAAAATACCCAATCGGTACATATTAAACAGATAAGTGTGTGTCAAATGCAATCAGCAAAACTGCTGTCAACAAGTTCAAAAACCAGAAAACTGATTTAAAGAGGTTTGCTTTGGAAATTGTCGACCACAAAATCATTTCCGGGGCCACATACAGCAAAATTTCATCTTGAGTGGACTGGACCGGTAGTGCCATGAGTACCTTTAAATTTAAGCTTTAAAGTTTATCTTTATTGTTGCACAGAGTACATGTGATAAAAACGTCATTATTTTCATGAATCCAAACAATGACTCCCAAAAATGATGGCAATATCAACATAAAATCAATTTGAATGAAACCTTCTCGTACAAAATATAATCAAATGACGAACAAAATAAAAACAATTGTGTAGCTGTTGCATGATATATGTTTACTTTTACAAACTCACCCTGACAGCACGGCCTAGAAGCTAATGCCTTTTTTCATGTCTTTAACATTACCGATCTCTCAGCTCGGGTGTCAGTGTCCATTTTGTTAAAACAAATCTCCATTTTTGTTTGTTTTATTTACTTTTTACTTTACTGGTTTGGGGTCCTGAATTGAAGCCTCTTGTGGGACGGTTTTGGCCCATGGGCCTAATGTTTGACATTCCTGATAGAACTTAGAAAAAAAACTCACCAGGAAGATCACTGGTTTTACGAATAACGCAACATGATATCATACATAATTCTGATAAAGTCAAAATACTATCACAAGATAATAATACACAATGTATGGATTGCTGAAGAAAGCAGGGACAAAAGCAAATATTTACAAGCAGTCATGAATGCAAGATGGGATAAGATGGGATAATATGTGTTTTAGCAAAACGCATATTTTAAGAATAAAATGTAATACAGTAAATAGTATGAAGATGAAGAGGACAAAACTATGTTTCATAAACATACATTTAACAGGTACTGCAATAGTAGGGGAGTGAAAAAGAAAGTGCCAACTTGAGTTTCACTTTCAATGAAAGACCAACAGGTTTAAGAATATTGATACGGTTGTTAAATCTGTTTTCTTTTGACAAAATATTAACTTTTTCCTATGCAAATACGCAAAAAACACACAACATAGAAAAACAGCCTCCAGCCCTCCTACCAACGTCCATGACAATACAAACTCTCAATAAGCATCAATAAAGCAACAGATTTTCACACATCATCTTATCAAACCTTCTCTGGCACCAAAAAGAAGTTTATTTAAAGCAACATAATTGTGGCCCCATGATAAAGGTTAAAGCACTAAAAATGATAGTGATTATGTGCATTTTTTTTTAAATCACTTACCTAAGAAGCCCTTTTCTTTTTCATGCGTCTCAGAGGTCGACTTTTACACAGTTTCAAAGGTAATCGACAGGTGGATTATTCTTACAAACCCGAAGGACCCGTCGCAGATCTTTTATGGATTAATTTTTCAGAGGCTGGTGATGCTGAGGGTGATGCCACTCGGCGATGTCGAGATGGGGGCTTGTGGGGGCTGTGCCATCTGTTGCAGGAGTCCTTGTACTTCTTGTTACTGAAGATAGACTCTGGCTGATCGCAAGGCTTCCTGCAGGGACGGTGCAATGGACAGGAAGCCAAGCATGTAAGCTACCTATGAGTTCTTATCAGAAGTGTGAAGTACACTTTTATATCAATCAATCACAATTTCACAAGGTGAAGAACAATCTAAGAAACATATTAGACTAATTGCTTTGCGTGCCAACAATTCGCATGCAATATAATTAGTACCCATTCAAGCTTGTATTGGAAAATTCTCAAAACTAAAATGGCAATAATAATCCTTTACATAAGCATTAGTTGATCATGGCCTTGTTAAACCTGCTGGTGGGGCAGAGGATCCCCGGTTTATAGCAACGCCTCGGCCTCCCATTCATCTTCATTTGACTGTTTTCACTCCATCACTGTTGAAGGTCAAGTTGAGAGATACATGTGAATGAAATACTCGTCTTTTTGCAGTCAATTATGTGTTCACATGTCAGAGCCATTATAGAAAGGTTGTGAGAATGTTGTATTGTGGAGATCTATGGCTTTTTTCCCCCATCTTAGGGTGGGTGCATCAAGCTGACTGATACGGGACTTTATCATGTGAGGTGTGTTGGTAGTGAGATAGGAAAATGTATAGCCCCATAAAATGGGCTTATCCTGCTTTTTCTGTGTCATCTCAATTTTTGTGGCTGAGATAATAAGACATCCGAGGCTTTTGCTTTGTGTGTATTGATCAGTGGTTCATACCTGTTTTCCACAGTTCAAATAATATTCAAAGAGTTTGTGAAGCTAACCTAATCACAACATCAACTCAATCACCTTAAAGGGTTGTTTTAACCAAATGAACAGCAGTCTACTTTTTATTTACTGAAGATGCAGCTGAATATTCAGCTTTTTGAAAATGGCTACCAAGGTGGAACTTTTTGAAAATGCTCCATCTCTGTCCAGACGGGGGAAACACAACCTTTGGACACATTGATACTACGCACGTGCACCACAGCTGTCGTAAGTAGTTCTTCTTTACATATGTAAGTATATGGGCCATAACAACAATGGCAATCCCAGTCCATGTTTTGTAGTTTTATAGCTGACAGTCACCCGTAATATCAATAAAACTTAGGATATACATAGGAATGTCATTGGTACCAATACGAGAAATGACCAATGACAATACCAATTGTCATTGGTAATGTTTATAGCATATTGTTCTCTGTGCGCATATATGTTTGAACAGTTTCTGCCATTTCCACGTAAATAGAGATTGTTTTCCAAACATTGTCATACAAACATGAAGTTTAGATAGATATATAGATAGATAGTACTGTATTCATCCCCAATTGGGGAAATTTATCGAAGATGAAAACAATGTGTTTTTAAATGTCAAGTAAACGGGGTATAAAGCTAACAGAGAAATAGACAAAGAGCACACACACACACACACACACACACACACACACACACACACACACACACACACACACACACACACACACACACACACACACACCCATGCCAATGGGAAATTTAAAGTCCACCAAATATCTTGAGAAGCATATCCCGTGGTTGATGGCGGAATCTCGAATTCAAAGATCCTTCGAAAATTTGAAATCATATATTTCCCTAACTTTTATACATCAGTTATAAATGCATCCTTTTTTCAAAACTATTTTAAAATAAAGAATACACAAAATACAGGTGAAGTACCAACCCATCACATAGCAACAGCTCCATTAATCAATTATAAACTGAACTGAGAGTCACAAGGATAAATACATAAACAGAGTAAGTCAATCAACCTGTAAGTGCTATATCTGTGAACCATTAAACATACTGTATTAATGGTAACAGTTTGAAGTTCTAATATAATATAATATAATATAATGGTCAGCAACTGAGCTGAATGGCATTGCTAACAACATAATATTGACATTTTCTCAGGATTTATATTTCTAAGGAATATTAGAAAGCATGTTGGCAATAACCTGATAATCCTCTGATATGGTTGACACACACCATAGTAGGAGATCATAAGAATTCAAGTGGCATCCAACAAGTCAAAATTACTCAGCGAGAGAGAGAGAGAGAGAGAGAGAGAGAGAGAGAGAGAGAGAGAGAGAGAGAGAGAGAGAGAGAGAGAGAGAGAGAGAGAGAGAGAGAGAGAGAGAGCAAACAAACAAACAAATATGGCGGAATATACCACTAAGAATAGTCCATTTGACATTGCCCTGTGCAGCAGTTGAATTATTTCATCCTTCTGTACTGCTTTATCCAATTCCGGAGCAGTGGAGCCAATCCCGTCTAACAAAGAGCAAAGGCAAAAAGTTAAACATACAAAAGACCTGCTGCTAAGTGTAAAAATCCTCTTTGTGCAGCATTTATCAAGTCCCCTGAAAGAAAAATGACAGGAATATAGTTTAATTACATTTACACATGTTGCCTCGATGCAATGTAAATGTGTGGAACATTTGCAAGATTAGCGACCAAAACATATTGTTCAAATATTATGCATACAGTTCAACTATATGCATCATATAGTTCAACTATATGCATAGTTGAACTACATGATTAATAAATATAGATTATATAATCTATATAGATAGTTTAATAAAGTCGATCTGAATCTGAATCTGAATCTGAACTAACTACACATTTTCAGGAATATAAAAGTATATTTCTTGGACAAAGGTTATATCCAGGCAGCCAACCCTTGACAACCCCAGTAAATTAGACTTTCTAATCGTGTCTACTCTGTCCTTTCACTTTCTTTGTTAATTGTGTTGAAATGATTACAATCACAAGAAAATGCCTTCTGTTGAACAAGTAGCACAAGTGCAATCCAAATACTGAAATGTCAACATCTGCCGAATCCATAGTTTGCAGATATGTACAATGAAAATAAGTGTCTCATAAGAGTGTGCTGGTCGTTTATCCAATGTATTTTTTTTTTTTTACCAAATGGCTTTAATGAAGTTAGTCTGGCCCTTGTGGCCAAGAGCAGGATTGACATCTACTCTGTGTGCATTCCTCACTTAATCCTGCTACAACAGATCGTTTCCACCCTCGCATCTCTGGGGTAAGCCCATAATAGCATCACTCCGATGCAACAAGCACCTTATTTGGAAACATACTTGAAGGAACAATGCAATGTGGAGATTTGTGCTCCATGAGAAAGGGCTGTGTTTTCAAACCATGTGTGTTTATGTTTTATAGGAGAAATACACTTCTTAATAATTTCCCCACGTCTTCTTGAGTGCAGCTGAGATTTTCCATGGGAAGCCTTGGGACGGTATCAATGTAGCAGACGAGACAGTCCCAAAAGAGCCTAGTGTTACGGTAGTAGAGGATATATTCTGCAGTCAGTCTACTGTTTTGGATTCAGACCCTCAGTTGCAACATTTGTGGTTTACATCAGCCTGAGAGTTGTGTTACGGGTTAGACTGTCTGCTGAAAAAGGGAAATACACCACCGATTTGCAATTAACTCTTGAAAACTTCATTGTGGTGGAGCTGTGCAATTCAAGGTTGTAAATAAATGCAGATCTGAACACAGTGGCAGTGCCTTAAAGAGCTCACATGCTTAGTAAACCTTCCCTGGACGTGCAGTGCTTACATTAACTGGAGGTGCTGTCCATCCAACTCCCCCACAGCAGTCTCTCTTCGGCGTAGCCCAACCCAGTTGCCGTTTTCATGTGTCTGACTTGTGTTGTTGTTGTTTTCTCCTGTGGGCTGAGTTTTACACAGTCTGTCAATCTCCTGAGCGTCACACATTAGAAGGACCAGTGGAGTGAGACACCAAGAGTGATCCCTCTGGGGAGCAACTCTTCTCCCACCTCACGCCCCAACCCCTTTGTGTTTGTCTCTCTTTATCTTACAGCCTCTTCTTTCCTCCCCTCCCTCACTCCCTCCAGCACTCTCTCTCTCTCTCTCTCTCTCTTTCTCTCTCTTCACTGCATATCCTCTTTTTTTCTCCCCATCCTTTTCTTTTCCTCCGACTCCATCAAGAAACTCCCAAGACTCCTGGCCAAGTTTGAGCGCGTCAGATCCCCTCTGTTTGGAGAGGCTACGCTACATCTGTTGACGCGCTCAGTGCTCAAGTGGTCGGCCAAACCCATCCGACGTCCCCCAGCATGCATCACAGCGAGTGTGCAACTAATGAACAAGACTGAAGGAATGTAGCCATGTCCGTCCCTTGCCTTCTTGTTTGATACGTTTCACGCTCAATGGGGGTACTGTTTACAATGCTTCGTCCCAGAACAAAGAGCAGAGATATGGAGTCAGGTGACTGTGAAATGTCTGTGGAAACCTCTCAACTGAAGCATTGATGACCATCCAAACTCTGTGCTGATTTTTAAGGAGAAAAACATTCTGTGACTCACATGAGCATCTTGTGCCAGAGGAGATGGGGAAGACATCAAAACTGCCAGAACATTCTGACCTGAGAGCCGGAAATCTGAAAAGTCAAATGAAAGACAGTGAGAGTCAAATGAGAAAATCCACTTTCTTCGCCCGAACATATGACTTTATTGAAAGGATTGTGTCTTTGTGTGAGTTCGGAGATGGGGAAACGTGGGGAGTCGGGGTCTGAGAGTTAAGGAAATATAAATGCAGCGCTTTTAACTTGAACCTCTTTGTGAATAGCTCCGGCATTCTTTTGGATTTAATGAAAGCTCCCAAAGTGAGTGAAAGCCTGAAATAGCATTAGTTGGCACACAATAGTAGCCTTAACTGTAGGTATTAAACCTTAACATCCGAGACCTAATTGGCTGACCGGTGAATAGGCCAATGGGTGGCTGACTCTTAGGCTGCAATGTCAGAATGCCTGACTAGCCAACAGCTTGCCCTTGTCTCCTTCATTCTCCCACAAATGAGAAAAAGTTGGGCGTCCCTCTTGATTGAACATCCATATCGACTTCACATCTCCCCACATGCCGGTTCTTTTGTTTAATGGCTTTTCTTCACTGAACTGCCTGTTAAAATCCTTTATTGAACATGGACGCCTCGGCCTCATTTCTGGACAAATGCGGCCACTATCAGTTCTTCCATCTATGCGTACACCCACAGTTTAAGTTTTGATCTATTACACTACAGATGCGTCTCGGTTACACATTGCCGCCTGCATTTAACTCGCCTTCATGTGACAAAACCAACACAAAAACACTCAGTCAAGCGGGGAAAAACACTAGACTCGTGGATCTCTCACCAGAGAGGATTGATATGGGGGGCTGGGTGTGGGGGTGTGTGTGTGGATGGTGCATCCAATCACTGACTCCAATGAAGTGAAGTACTCCCTGGCCAATACGAGAACAAGACAGTGCAATGGTGGAGTACAATCATGCAGTGAAGCTCCCGTTATCCAGCCAAGTGTGCTAATCAAAACCTTGTGTGCCTGATCAATACCAGTGGACAACAGATTGCACTCGTGGGGAACTAGTGGAGGTTAGAAGGGTGTATCAAAGGCCAGGGGAGAGGCGACAGATAAGAGAGTGAGAGTGTAGGCTGTGGGAGGAGGTGGAGGGATGGATTGTGATCCGGTAACCAGGGACAAGTTGAGTGATTTGAGCGGATATAAAGAGAGACACTGTCTGGCTCACAGAGGGAGAAAATCACACACAGAGACAAAAACATTTGGTCACAAGGACCATGCCGAGTATTTTTGTTGCAAATGTATAAAAAAGTATGTTGGGAAGTCAAGAAATGGTAAAATTGTTCCTTTTCTCTGTTGATAAAGCACTTATTGTTATGAAATGGATTTCTGTCTTCTTAAAGCTTAACTTTTTGAAAATGATGATGTGGTTCCTTTGTAGGTATCTCATTGTATCACCACACCGCAGAGTTCTTTCAAACAATATTTCACTACTTTAACACTATACAAATGTAACACACTCGTGTTCCATTCGCATGTGAAAAGGTAGGGTAAAATGCATTCTACGAACCGAAATCACACATAGTTCACCATTTCTAGTTTAACAAGTCTCTAAACAGATTTTCTTAAAATAACTGACTCCAGACCTATATGTACAGTATAGTACATACCTATATAATGTATATGCAAAACAGCACTTTGAATATGACCGACCATAAGCTTTGGACATATGTTTGAAAACTGGTAAGCTTGCATCAACTGACTAGGATTTAAAAAAAAAAAAAGATGCTATACTGGTTAAGTGGCCAAAATATACCAACAACACAAATCTTGCGATTTTGCTCAGTGATATGTAATCATGATTGTATTTTAAAAGAAATGAAAGTAGTGCTGAAGTGCTCAAATATGATCTCCAGTACAATAAAGGGTTGTTTGACATAGTCAGGCGATTAATATATCTATAGCGCATGTGTAGACTATAGTTGCCAGTGGGCAGTCACTTTGTATCAACCCCATACAAGTAGTGTAAACACCCAGCAAGCAATAAGTCATTGCTGGTGACTAAATGTCCAAATATCTGAAATCATGCTGGTATTCTGTCACTAACCAAACGTAGAAGCTCCACCACTTCACATCCATTTGCTCTACATATCGAATTTAAGTTAAGTTAAGGATTCAAGTATAGCAGAGGGGGAAAAAACATGCTTATTGCCTCTAATTATCTCTAAAATGACAGATTCTTCATTGTTTTAGCAAAAATATAAGCTCTCATCTTGTATTATATTATGGCCTATACCAAAAGGCAAGTGCCCAATGGCAACACAATCCCAATTTCCACTTCAAAAGGTGTGTTTGAAAATTTACTTTCACTGCTTTCATGTGGATGGTACGTCCAAGAGCTTTTCAATTAAAATATATCACATCAAATCAACAATTAAAATCAATCTCTGAGTATGAGGAGGAGATGCTAACTAACCAGTCATGTATTCTATTAGCCCCATTATTACTTTCAAAGAAAGAGGAAGTTACTAAATGTTGTCCATGCCACTTTGGCATTTGATTAACTGAAAAGATACAAGACAAACAAGCAAAGTGGCTTCAGAAACATTTAAGCTGTAGTCTTCCTCCTGTTTGACTGTGGATGCGTTTCTCACTTGATAATTACTATTTACCCGTAGATATTTTGACACCAACTGATTAAAATACAGCTTGTTGGATCTTGGCGAATTACTCCACATGAGCTTTGAGCGTGAATTACACGGACGCCAATTTCCATAACTGCATGCCAGATCAGATTTTTAAATTTTGCCTGACAAAGCTGAAGATCATATTTCTTCTTCTTTTTTTATTATCTGCTGAATATTTCAGCCCTCATGAATTTATTAATGTGCAATGGTATGGTAGCAGCAGTAGTGGTAGTAATAATAGAGCTGGTTGTAATTGATGCACACAGATTTGAAAAATATACCATTGTTCTGTAATCCGTCTGTCATCTCAGCTTGCTTGGAAACCAAGGAAATCATTGCAAGGATTTAAAGCATTATATTTTTAATTCTAATCACATCAGTAAAGTCAGAATCATTTTAAACCTCCGAAAGCTTGCATAATTCTTACTAACAGGCACGTCTGGCATAATGCGAAGGATAGCAATTTGTGTGCTATGCTGCAGATAAACAGGTGAGGGTGATGGTTTGAGATTAATATCAGTTTGGGGGAGAAAAAAAAAAGTGAGTTCCTAATTATTCAAAATCCAAATCCATGAGAGCGTATAGAAATGAAAAATTCAGGATGCAGCTTGGAACCGAGACATTAAAATAATCTATTGATCAATCCTGATGATCACATTAATCCTGGACAATCACTGTCATTGATACGCCCATGTAATGGATTACTATCAGTGGAGCTGAATATATGCCAATACAAGTGTTACCACACTTGTTTAAAAGTTTTTTTATTTTTTTTTATTTTAACCTCTGTGAAGATAATAAAATGTGAATTACAGAAAACAAGTGAAATACATAATTAGTGATAATAGGAGATTAATCAGTGCTCAGATTACAGGAAAAGGTTGTATTAGTGTTTTTCAAAACCTATCATGCCCAAGGCAGGAGAGGGAAGCTCAGTTCAACATTAATGACACGAAACAGGATGTCGACTAGACAGGCTGCCAAATAAATATTCAACCTCTCTCGAATTTAATTTTGAACCAGATCCTGCCACTTTGTTGTTGACAGCTGTGTCTTCAGTGAAGCCCACCAACACACAAACAATAATAACAGCCAATGTGAACGCTGCACCAATTATAATCTGTCAATTTTAGCCTCTTGAACGCAGCAAGAACTTATCTGCTAATTAGTTGTGATAACAATAGCTACATTTGACTGTTAATTTGCACGTGTCTGTTTCATCACACCTGGAGCAGTAGCACGAGATCTACAACGCTGAAGGAGAGGCCACATTTTTTTTTTTACCTTACTGGCAATCTTGGGGCTGGGCTGCACGCTGTTTTGGGGTGTTATTCATTGAAAATCAATATTTTCCATTTCTCGGGATGCAGAATGAATTATTACTGAGATGAGCATTGTGGGGAGATTGAAGGCTTAGTCTGAGGCATCACTCATGTGAAGACTTTCACAAGGACATTTACTTCTTTTCCCTGGGAGTTAACTCACTGAACATGGATCTCCCTTTTCCTCACCATTGCCAGGGCACATATCACCTCCAATATCCTCAAGGCTACATCTCAGAGCAGCCACAGTAAGAGCAGACACACAATTCTTAGTTTTTGAATTAATAAGTGACTCCTTAGCCCAATATCAGTAGTTAACACTCTTGACTCCGGGCTTGGGGGTATTTCTTTCTGGACTTTGGAGAGTCTCAATGTGAATGCATGAGTTTTTTCATTCGTTTTCTACTCACAATCCAAAGATGTGTGCTTGCAGTGAAATGATTATTCTAAATTGCCTGTAGGTAAAACCTAAGCTATGTTTGCCCTATGTTGGACTAATGACCTGTCCAGGGTGAACGCTGCCTTTCTCCATCGTCAATTGGCTCCAGCACCCCCGTGCCCCTCAGTTGGCTAAATCAGTATAAAAGATGGATGAATAGATAAGTGACTCCTCGGGTCCTTCGATATTAATTTTCTATTTTTTAATTTGCTTTTTGCGGCCTGTGAGTTATCACATGTTCCAAAGTTCTCGAGCTGGGCTGGTTGGGCAAAGCTGCCATGTTTTAATGAACGTGTCCAAAGAATGCCAACCGTGTAATTCGACAATGTCCTCGAATCCGTTTTTTTTTTTTGGGGGGGGGGGGGGACGATGAGCTAAGCACGGGCACATTCTAATTAATGAGCCACTCACAATAGAGATGAACAAATTATGGAGCTAGTTTGAAATGTCAAGATAACCAATTATCAAATGAAAATGGCCATTAGGTAGTTCCTTCTGGCCACATGTGATGAAGCCACCTGAAATAATGGGGAAAGTGCAGGCAGAATGGGTCTTTAGACACCGTCACAGGAGAAGTATTAGATCAGCTTTAAATGTACGGTGCCTTGGGGACCAAATTCAGCCTCACAGATTTAGTGTCCATATCGCCAGATGAATGATCATTGGCTTCCAAAGGGATAAATGAGCTACATGTGATATTAGATCTTTAATGCTAGTATAATCATTATGCCCTTCATTTTTGCCATGACGTTAGAATGACCCGTACCCGCAATGGCAAAACATATGTGTCCACATAAGTTCATGAGTTATTGTTTTTTTTGTTTTTTTTTCCAGTCTAGCCACAAGCTGTAACTGCATGAGAGGATGAGCGAATATTTTGACACTGTGGTTCACAACCTGGACCTCAAGGTCAGGACCCCAATTAACAACAATCTGCAATGTGATTAACGACTGAGGAGGGAACAAAAACATTCCTGCTTCTTTGTGGATGATGGAAAAAACAAAAAACAAAAAAAAATGAAAATCTTGGTGAAAATCCTGAAGCAAAGCTGACATGAAATAATCAAAGTTTCAAACATAAAGCAACAAAGTTCTGGGAAACAGAAATGATTACAGTAAAATCCACAAAAGTGAAAGCAAGCACTGTGGCAAAGACAACAGGTTCATTTACAAAAGTCGGTGTAAAAGTCAGACAATGTTTCAAGTGAAAACATCGTTTTTGCAATTGTGTTCATCCGTATGGCCAGACAACCAAGTTGGATTGCTGTTACGGTGACTCAACTATAAAACTTTACAGTTTCAAAAAGTGAAGACACACCCATGTTTTGCATAAACATAGAATTCTGACATTTTTCTATAACTTTGGCTCAATATCTTGTAGCAAGCCTCCCTGGGAGACTGGGAAGTCTTTTCTTCAGTAATAGATGCATATGACATGAACATTCGTGGTGGGAGTTGCGCATACTTTTCAACGTCATGTATAGCTGTGAATCCTCACAGTGTCCCCTGTTAAATGACCCAAGCCGGCTTTGGTCACAATGACTTTGTTTGCAATTTTGTTGGCTACACAGATCATAATCACTCCTGACAAAAGTACCAAGACCTGCATTGTTCTACAGACAGGACCCAGGAGATAGACATCATGTTTTAGTAAAGAATGGACTTCTGAGTGACTGGCAGATTCCTCACTCAGACAGAGAGCGTTGGCAAGGCTCCAGTGAGTGTGTGTGTGTGTGTGTGTGGGGGGGGGTACAGTGTTTTTCTCCAAGCAAAGGCAACATTCAAGGAGAACTTCGCTGGTGAGGATGAGATGCCCTTTCCGTGTGCGATGAAGGATGGACAGAAGGGGTGTGGAGCAGCTGAGGAGGAGAGGACGAGGAGCAGGAGAGAAAAACAAAGGTGGAAGAGAGAGAGAGAAAGGAGGAAACTTTTCAGTCTGTGTTTTCCATTCAAAGACATTTTGACAGGGCAGAGCCCACTCTGTGGCAGGGAGTGGAGCCATTTTGAAGTCTCCTACCGGCAGCTTGAGGGAAGCAGGGAGCCAGAATAGATATATCTCCAGGCTGCCTGGATTTTTTTTTTTTCTTCCCACCACACTTTTCTTTCCTGTTTTTGACAGCCAGCTCAGAATCGCCAAGCAGGTGTCTTCTCATTTTCCGCCGAAACAGTGGGACAGTGCACACAAACACTCTGACGCTGTTCATAAACAGATAAACACATGGGCAGACCAGACAGGCAGGCAGGCAAACACACACACACACACACACACACACACACACACACACACACACACACACACACACACACACACACACACACACACACACACACACACACACACACGGGTACTCAAGAAGTAACTATGCATTGGGAATGACGACCCTTCATATAGAAGGCAATCTGTGACTATTTATACAAACACAAAATGAGTGTCACAAAACAGAGCCACGACATTCACTGTAATACTGTAATACATGCAAATAACAGACAGCCGCTGATATACGGGCAGGATTCAGTACGCTCTGCAATTTTTAGGTCACAAGAAAGGGGGGGGGGGGGGCGCATTTCATCCTTATTATTCCTTCACCAGATCCTAATAATGTGGCTACTGTTCCGTGCTCCGGCTACTATTTGTTCTCTCTTTTTTCTTGTCCTTGGGGATGGTATGTCAGCGGAAGGGGGGGGGGGGGGGGAATTAGCCCGGCCATTGTGCCGAACTTCCCCTTTTAAGTGCCAGACTTTCAAGGCTTTTTCTTGATGACAAGTGGGGAGCTCTTTTGAGGATCAGTGGGGTCGAGGGGGAGGAGCAGAGTGTTGACACTAGAATTATCACAATATAACTTGCCTTAGAGCAAAATTTGTTCCAAATCAATCCATTCATAGCAGCCACAGTGACCCTCATCCTGTTGAAAAACCGGCCTCTGAATAGCTTCTTTGAGTCGTAATCTTTTGAAGTTGGAAGGGCTTTTGAAAAGCAGCGTGTCTCTTGTGCTGCTGGTGTCACTTATTAAGTTGTGACAGGGTGAGTGACTGTCTGGGTGGGGGTGACGAATCCGACACAATGTACATGCCCCTTGTACTGATTACAGCGATATAGAACTCCTTCCTGAAAGTGTTGACATGACACTGAAGTATCGATAGATAAAAAAAATACATTAATTTATAAGATTAGCGTTATTTGAGCGCCCACCATCTATTTCATTTGAAAAAACTACTAAATCTACACAATTTTCGAACAATTATTCTTTGTTATTTCATTATACAACACCACACCATGAACACAAACAGAACATAAAACATTAACACAATAAAAAAAAGACAAAAAATAAATAAATCCTATATTCCTATTCCTATATTCTCATATTCTGTTTCATCTGAAAGCCCGATCTAAATCATTACAATCATTACAAATCTCCACAATTGTGACCAACATGCCACATTTATATAATGCAGATTGTCTTGGTCAAGGACTTATTTCTTAGGGACTAAGAATATAAAATCTGCTACAACCAACATGTTTTTGATGGAATATATTGCCCCCGGATTCCATTTTTATTGACTTGATAAGGAAATGTTATTACCTTAATGTAGAAAAAGTCAGCAGTGACTTGAAGCACAGGTCGCTGTACATTCACTTTATTACAGTCAGAGAAAGCAAAAAAAAATGTCTTAACCCTGGAGGTCTGTTGGCTGAGCAAACGCACGAATTGAATGCAAACCCTGGTCTCTGGTCTCAATATCCAGCACTTTGTGTGCCCAATGTCCAACTCCTTCAGTTTCTTTGAAATAACTTTCCTGGGACTTTAATACACACATGATCGTACTTCTTGTTCAGATGTTACGAGGAACTCAAACTGGTGTCACATTTTATGAATTCTATATTATCTTCCTGAATTGTGCCTTAGTAATTGGCATGCTAATATATTGTAGATACCAATAGGAAAGCAGCTGTATGCCGTAACAGGGGGAACTTTTGGTTATCCATCAATGATCATTTAATTTCCTGAGTAAAAGCTGAAATTCTGCCGTCACAAATTATGCTCTTTATTCCATAACTTCTGAAACTGTCTTTGTTATTTGTAACATTTGTATGACTCAGGTGGGTGACTCCATTATAATGCCACTGGCTTCAGTCTGTGCTCAGAAAGAGTGTGATATTTGTCACATTTTTGAGCCAAAACACACTCTCCAGTCTTCAGAGCATACTCAAGGCTAAGCGTAAGCGGACCAACAAGCTCCATCATATCTGGTGGCAAATACAACCCAACAATGCTGTTGGGTTGTATTGTATTTCCATGAGTGCGAAGAAGACAGACTGCTGCCTTTTCATATTTAAAGCAGAGCGTTATCCATTTTACCCCATGTGAATACTTGAATGATCTGGGCAGTATTGAAACTTTCTGAACCAATTCTACTGTATTGTGATCTCTTCAATGGTTCGCGCAAAGCCCAGAGGGAGAAAGCAGTACAAGGCGTTGGAAGTCTCAAAATAGCATCTCGCCAGAGGGAGTTGGAGAGAAAAGGGCTTGTTGAACTACACCACCATAGTGCTGGACTCTTCTTCTCTCCACTGTTGAGTCACTCCTTGTTGATGTTTCTCTCTGCTGTTCAAAGTGAAGGATGCCGTGACATATTACCTCTCGGGCAGCACTACAAAGAGTTGCCTAAGAGTGGCCTGGCTGGCTGCCCGCCCGCCATCTTGCAGACTTTTTACACATTCTTGATGGATGTTTGTGCTCCCCTCCCGAGGCCGTGCAGTCAGAGAGTGCACGTCGAAGCGGTCTCCGTGAAGACACTCAATGAGGGACAATGACTGACACATCTGCACGGCAGTGTGCAGGGGGACAACCTACACATATGCAAAGGATGTTTTGGTCAAAGCTCACACCCACACATGGAAATGACATCTATACTGTACAATGCTATGTTAAAGGTTAGGCTAATTCCAACTTCAGGGAATTTCGCTTGATTTTGATGGACAGAATACAAAACAAGAGACTTGTGTTGTAGTTTCCAATTGTGGAAAATACCTTTTCATACAAGTGCAGCTGGGTTGTAGAAGCCTGAGTGTTGCTATCGAAAAACTGGCACTCAAAAAATGGGACTACGTTGGAAGTTCAACCTACTTTTGATTCACTTGTGGGCAGCTTTGGATCATGGTTAGCTCATGTTGTATTAAAGTCCTAATATTGGTAGTTTGATCTTCTGTCTCGACCTGTCCATGTGTTGAAATTTCTTTTGGCAAACCATTGAAACTGTACTTCCTGTATCGCCTTGTAGGGCAGTCAGCTCATTGGTGTGTGAGTGTGTTAAGTGCCAGCGGCAAATGTCGTGAGTGTGAACTATTTACCATTTACATGGAAACTAGAATGTTATGAGAGTTTAGCCTTGGGCTACTTTATCTCCAAGTATCGAACAATATAGGTAAACAGGTAAGCCTTTAATGCAAAAAAAAATCATGTCCTCTTTCAAGTCACTAAAGCCCCATTCACACGTTTTTTCAACTGAAACACAAACTTTCTTTGTCTTTTCAGTGTCCGTTTATATTACCATGGTGCTCAGAGCCCCTGAAAATAAGTGAGAATAAACTGCAACAACAAAGAAGATGAAAACTTGCTGTGAGCCATAATTCTTGTAGCACATCTGCCTTTTCTTCTTCTATTTTTTTATTTTTTGTTGCTTTCCCTGGCACAGCATACAACAAATACCGGGAGTGAAAACTGTGGACGTGGTTGATATGCACTTTTTTCTTAAATTTAAAACACAACTCCATCTTGGTTGAAAATTCCAGAGTGGAGTTAGCCTTAAGCCAACGTTCCTGCTTCGAATGCCATCATTAGGACTCAGCGTCTTGATGACGATGATGACGATGGTGATGATGATGATGATGATGATGATGGCAGTTGAAGTGGGAAACAATTTGATCTCTGTAAATGAGCCTTTATGAAGATTTGTTGTCTTTATTTGTGTGTTGTGTGTGTGTGTGTGTGTGTGTGTGTGCATATTGCTGTTAGAATGTGAGATGTCTCCTGCTTGGGTGTAAATGGAGTCCTGTGCTACACGAATAAAATAAAGCAAGTACATTGCAGCTCTTTCGTTACTTCATTATCATTGTCTTTTCTTTGCACTGTCAGAAATTAAGGTACAAAATGAGTCCATTTCGGTCGTCTAAGGTATACTCTCCTCTAAAGCCCCCCCTCAGGGCTAATTATTGAACCTTAAGCTAGCTACGTGTCCATTTGTGAGGGTCTGCATCTGTTCCCAAGCGGTATAGATGGTGTACAATCCATTTTCAACTGTTGACATAGTATAATATACACAAGTTGTAAAAGTAAGGTTTCCAACATCTGTTGTGCTGGGTTGCATCTAAAAGGACTCAGTTAAGTCTTTTCAGCATCTCAAATTTCACTTCATTTCAAACTCTGATCCTGTAATCAGTTTGAATTTATACTGCAGTGTACAACGACTTTACACCATAGATGGGTTTGATGAGAGATCCCATCTTATCAGGCAAGGACACAAATCTACACTCATGAGCTGTAATTCCATTTGATTCTTGCTAAAAAAAATATATTTGCATTTACCGATCAGAGGTTACGTTTTCAGTGGTGCCACAGAACTCAACTTAATTATATAACCATGGTGCTCAGAGCCCCTGAAAACAAAAGTCTTTGAAAACGGCTCCCAAGGTGGAACTTTTCAAAATTGCTCCATCTCCATCTATCTAGAATCTTTATGAGGTATCGTCTGCATATTTGTGTGTGGCATTATTACCAAAACAAGCCACAGCACCCACTAGTGGCACATCATGACAGCTACATTGTTTTAATGTTTTTCTCATCTAAATATTATAAACTGACATCCATGTCAAAATGTTGTTGTTTGGTACAACTGTTGTTCTGAAAAAGATATTGCCACGCAATGTATAGTAAGTGAATAGTGTTTATTTTTTACACCATCTCATTGCTTCTCTTAGATTGCAGACGTGGCATTAACACTTACATGTACTAATATTCACACCTTATAAACACAAATAACAACAAAGGCTCTCCCTTTACTTAAATTCAACACAATATCTCAGTAGAAATGGGCATGACTTCCTGTAAATGACAGCTGAAAATGTAACGCTACTTTTTCCCCCCCGATACGTGCATGTATGTATCTGT
Source organism: Blennius ocellaris (assembly GCF_963422515.1). NCBI lineage: Eukaryota > Metazoa > Chordata > Actinopteri > Blenniiformes > Blenniidae > Blennius > Blennius ocellaris. The sequence goes on from NC_137672.1 coordinate 9,689,648, forward strand.
ACTGGTTCTGTCAAGTCTTTGCTGGTTTTGTTATAAGATGCCAAACTTCTGTTGCTTCTTCAAAAATACTTGACTATTCAGTATTTCAAAGCTGTTCTTGGACGAGAAAAAAAAAACAAAACAAAAAAAACCATCTGAATCCTTTCACACAGAGCAGACAAAAATACCTGAAGTCTCACTGGAAAATTGCTAACATTATACAAACTATATCACTACTGAATGCCAATTAGCAAGAGTTTTCGGCGACAAAAGAGGGTTTGCAATCACGCAACTTGAATGGATGAGATCAGTAGTGGCCAAATTACCTGCATTCACATTTCAAAAGCAGCGTCACTCGGGGAGAGTTGCACATTTATTATGTTTTCAGTGAGAATAAACTGCAACAACAAAGAAGATGAAAACTTGCTGTGAGCCATAATTCTTGTAGCACATCTGCCTTTTCTTCTTCTATTTTTTTTTTTTTTTGCTTTTCCTGGCACAGCATGCAACAAATACCGGGAGTGAAAACTGTGGACGTGGTTGATATGCACTTTTTTCTTAAATTTAAAACACAACTCCATCTTGGTTGAAAATTCCAGAGTGGAGTTAGCCTTAAGCCAACGTTCCTGCTTCGAATGCCATCATTAGGACTCAGCGTCTTGATGATGATGATGACGATGATGATGATGATGATGATGGCAGTTGAAGTGGGAAACAATTTGATCTCTGTAAATGAGCCTTTATGAAGATTTGTTGTCTTTATTTGTGTGTGTGTGTGTGTGTGTGTGTGTGTGTGTGTGTGTGTGTGTGTGTGTGTGTGTGTGTGTGTGTGTGTGTGTGTGTGTGTGTGTGTGTGTGTGTGTGTGCATATTGCTGTTAGAATGTGAGATGTCTCCTGCTTGGGTGTAAATGGAGTCCTGTGCTACACGAATAAAATAAAGCAAGTACATTGCAGCTCTTTCGTTACTTCATTATCATTGTCTTTTCTTTGCACTGTCAGAAATTAAGGTACAAAATGAGTCAATTTCGGTAGTCTAAGGTATACTCTCCTCTAAAGCCCCCCCTCAGGGCTAATTATTGAACCTTAAGCTAATTACGTGTCCATTTGTGAGGGTCTGCATCTGTTCCCAAGCGGTATAGATGGTGTACAATCTATTTTCAACTGTTGACATAGTATAATATACACAAGTTGTAAAAGTAAGGTTTTCAACATCTGTTGTGCTGGGTTGCATCTAAAAGGACTCAGTTAAGTCTTTTCAGCATCTCAAATTTCACTTCATTTCAAACTCTGATCCTGTAATCAGTTTGAATTTATACTGCAGTGTACAACGACTTTACACCATAGATGGGTTTGATGAGAGATCCCATCTTATCAGGCAAGGACACAAATCTACACTCATGAGCTGTAATTCCATTTGATTCTCGCTTAAAAAAATATATTTGCATTTACCGATCAGAGGTTACGTCTCAACTTAATTACGATCATGCTTTAGTGGACAAATTACTTCATTTTGTAACAATCACTTCTCTTTCTTCATCTGAAAATTGTGATTTAATGACAGATTTTTACTTCTGTGGGATTTCTTAAATATGTTTTACATGGCATTTCGGCTCTCAAATCCTCATTTAACCAGAAACATTGGGAAATCCAATCTGATCATGTAAACTTTGAACATGACTAATAAGAGTGAAATCAGATGGTGAACAAATTAAGGTTAAATTACATTCTATTGCATTTTTTTTGTAATAATAATACTGTATATTGCAGAGTTGTGATAGTTTATAGCATATTAGTTGTAACAACAACACTTCAGAATATTTTGTATACATTCAGATCAAGATGTATCACATGAACATACTTTTTTTTTTTAAGTGAATTTCATGAATTTATATGAAATTCACTTAAGAATCGTCTTTATTGTCATTGTAACAAGTACAATGAAATTGCATAGAAAGTTGGGGGAAGGAAGGACAACAAGAGGTGAGGAGAGGAGGGGAAAAAAGACAGATTACAGACTGTGCTCTGTGTATGTATGAGTCTAAATTGATGGGTTATTTTCTTTTTGTCATATGTGTTTGTGTTGTGTTTCATACCATGGTTTTCACATGTCTGTAACAAATTAATAATAAATAAATAAAATCAAATACATCAGTCGGTCCACCGAGGTTTATAATGTTGATGTATTGCAATGAGTGTCCGATTAACGGCGAACTAATCCTTAGACATAGCAAGCAAATAAAAACATACATAAAATACAATATATATGTCAATAAAACTGAGCATTTGAATGGTAATTCAATGGTTCCATCCAAGCAACAAGCCAACAGACCCCATCAAGTTACAAGGATGTACTCTATTTACACTGTGAGCGTGTGTTTTGTTCCGCGTCGAGAAACCCCCCCCCTCTAAAAAAAAACCCTTGTGTGAGTTTAAATCCAGGTACTTAGCGGCCTCACTTTGTGGGCAGAGCTTGTGCAATCACTTGGTGTACTCAGGTAATTATTTTCAACAGCAGCATTTGTCAGTGCACATTTTATATTTACAGAGTCTGTGATAAATGTGGAAAGAGCACTCAGTGGCACACTGGCGAAAATGAAGGTGAAGAAAACATATATACTGCATGTGCTCTTTCATTGCGCATAAAAAATTTAACTGTGCAATGACTATTACATGGATTAGATTTAGGGGGCTCTCTCGGTGAAAGCCCAATTGGCGAGAAGGTGTTAAATCAATGAGGGAAACCCATAATAGCAGGAAGATGTATTTTTGGCTTTGGCAATGCAGCCAATCCGTCCAACATCCTCACCCTGGCAGCACTGGACTGCACAAGTGTAATTCTATGTCAACATAATGTAACTGCAGCTCTATCGAATGCAGTGTAACAGCATTACCATGAACATTAACCAGTGCAGCACTTACATCAGGACATGCACACGTTTCTGCTTGTTTCATGTTTATGGAAAGGAAAGCATTAATTCAGCAGACAGTGCAATCATCTCACTTTTTTTTTTTCCTTTCATTTTCTCATCCCACATTTCATTAACGCTTCTCAAGTGTCTGTGGGGAAAACGGGCAAAATAAGCAAAAGTAGAGAGAGATGTAAATCTTTTAAGATGTGCTCTGTGAAGCTCAAGCCGTTCTGGAAGTCAGCCACGACCCCACGTTTGCATAAAATTAATGATATGCAAAAGATTTTTGTCAGAAAATTACTTTTTCCAGGCAAAAACATAGAAGGATGCAACATCTCTGATCGCAACTTGTTTTAATCTGTATCAGTCATAGCGTGGGAGTATGAGTCACTTTTTTATTTTTTCACTGAGCATTCCGTTTTCTAAACGCCTCGTTTTCACTGATGATGCCTTTGTTACGCCATCGAATGCTTTCCCTCGTATCGTTTTCGACCACTCATCCACTCGAGAGCACAATCGATGGTACACACAACTATGATAATGATTTTCAGGGATGATTTTTGAGCCTTGATCTTCATGGTTGTGGTGGCAAACGCTGTCTCACAATCACCTATGTGCTCGTTTCCACTTTGTGTCTGGATATTGCAACCGCCTTGGAGCGCTGAGCTATTGTTGTTGCATCTTGTGAATTCTTGTTTGATCCACTAGAGTCACACAAAATCATACTGCTTCTTGGAAATTGTTCCTTTCAGTAACCAGTGTGTGTGTGAGGGTTTTAAAAAAAATTAATTTCATGGGCAAGACACTTATCGGCACATTATCACAGCACCAAAGCAGTTTACGTTAAAAAAAAAGAGGCAGAAAACAAAGAAAATTAGGAGTTTGACTGACCATGAATGTCAGAATATGTATTGAAATTACTCTTTGAAAGGATATTATTACAGCTTAAATGTCAGGGTTTTTTTTCTCCCTTTTTAAAGTTACATTACAGATTATTGATTATTGATTCTTATTTATTTGTGTTATTTAGTCAAAGACAAAGTGAGCTTTATAATCAGCCGTACATTCAAGGCACACAGTAAATCAAAATGTCATCTTGCTTGCTCCCCTATGATGTTTAAAGAATAGAGAGTAATAGACAAAACATGTCACCCAAACGAGAAGAGAAACGGGAAAATAGAGAATATAGACCAATAAAGAGTGCAATAAGATATTAAACAAGAATTTAAAAACTGAAATGAGCAATATCTGTCCATGGATATGGAATGTAGATCAAACCTCTGTGAGGTCAGATGATCAGTGGCACTTTAGTATCATGTGTTCACTGCAGTAACATCAACTGTTGACAGGTTAATGTCGCAGAAATATTGATTTGCACTGATAAGAACAGATTTCAGACAATTGTAAAACCCGTTTTAGAGTTTTGTTGTGTATGATGGTGGTTTGAGTCCTAATAAAAATTAAATGAAATAATAAAGACAATGTAAACAATGACAAACAAGTTATTACTTGCAGTTTTTCTTAAAAAAAACAAACAACTGAATGCAACTTTCCTTTAAGTTATTTGAAATAAATATACCTTGAATAATATACATATTTGATATACTGGCATGAGCAGGTGCCAGGTATTAAACATCAATAATAAGAGAAGAGGTATATTCAATGCACATCTCTTCATAATTCAGTACAGTTCAACATCACAGCCCACAAAATGAAGCCATAAATGAAGAAATCCGAAATCAAAGCATCTCTTTGTGCACTTTAGATTTATGGCAGGGACGCCGTACTGTGTAAACCAACAAGTCCACTGAATGAATGAGTCGAGCGCCATAATATTGTAAAAATGAATATGTACGAACATGTTTAGAGTTGTTTACTTACTTGTTATAAAAAAAAAGTGTTTATATTTGATTATTGAAATCATATACACCTTTTGAGTCACAGTATGACAATTGTAATCAGCAAATTGTATATGAAGTTACTAATATTTACAGAGAAAATAATCATCTGAAGGATTTGAATAATGCATCTAAGTGCTTTCAGCACCTGCCTTCCCTTCCCTTCTCCAAACGTCTATTTTGACGGGGGTTATGCGTTTTTAACCGACGATAGAGGGCGCTCGTAAGTCAGGATAAACCCACTGCTGGAATTCAGACACGCCGTCTGAGAGAGATGCAGCTGCTGAAACTGGCTGCCTCTTTTCCTCTCCTCCTCCTCCTCCTCTCCCACTGTCCCTCACTCCTTCACTCACTCATTACATTCGCTCACTGTATAATTTCACATAAACACACACACACACACACACACAGCGAGCAGCTCTGTCCCCATAATCAAATAGCTCATGATCCAAAGTTGAGGAAATCCTTAGACACCCGCGCAAACCCCTTATTCTTTTGCACTTGTGCAAATGTGCATGCACGGCTGCTCCAGAATATAATTCACCCTAACCCCCCACCCCCCGACTTCAAAATGTCCCTCATCCACCTGCCCTGCACGCCCACAGGAGGAAATTTATGCACGCAGCGGGCAACGAGCTCCGGCCACCATGACATGAATGTTTCTTCCAAAAATGTCCCCATCTCCGGCACTTGAATGGCAAAAGTGGAAGGAGGGACACACACTGCGCGCACACTAATCTCACGCAAGGATGCCGGGGTTTGCGCAGTGGTCGAGTATCAAAACCCCCCCTTTTCTGTGGATGACCAAGCAGTGGACGCAGTGTCTTTATTCCTCTTTAAGCAAAATCGATTCACTGCTGTCGGTGTCTGATTCCTGGATGCCGGGTGGACTGACATGCGGGTGGAGAAGACACCGAACCTTCGCTGAGCACAGCCACCGGCGACCACACGCATTCATAATAGTAACCACAGGGAAAAAGCAAGGCGCTGCGCACACAGCCAGCCTCTTGTCCCGTCCCGACTGTCCTGCCGCGGCTGTGCCCTGTCGTTGCTTTGACTGACATTTAGGACAGTTTCAAATCAAATAATTAAAAAAATTATATATATTTTAAAAAAAAACAGGTAACTTGTCTCAAACTGGGCGCGCGTAAAAGTTACAATCTGGATGCGCGCCTGTCTTGTCGCTTGGGCTATCTCCTGCGGCATTTCCTATAAAATGTAGTTATGACGCGACGAAACAATGCCCCTGATTAAAACATGCAAAAATAGTTGTTTTCTTCTGTATTTCTGCACATCGCCTACAGTGGAATGATATATGAAGCACCCAGATTGTTGCGCAAAAAAACGGCCAAGCCACGTCTTATGAAATACTTGTCAAAACCAACAAATCAAACATTGTCTGTTGGCCTCTGGACTGGGCGATCGAAGTCCGACCCTGTTTACGTGCGCTGCTCGGGGAGAAGCAAAACCTGGAGGCGGTGGAGAGAGAGAGAGAGAGAGAGAGAGAGAGAGAGAGAGAGAGAGAGAGAGAGAGAGAGAGAGAGAGAGAGAGAGAGAGAGAGAGAGAGAGAGAGAGAGAGAGAGAGAGAGAGAGAGAGAGAGAGAGAGAGAGAGAGAGAGAGCGAGAGAGAGAGAGAGAGAGAGAGCGAGAGAGAGGGAGAGAGAGAGAGCGAGAGAGAGAGAGGGGGGGGGGGACTGCAATATCATTTGCGAATCCCTCTCACAGTGCTGCAGATAGGAGCTGCCAACACACGCGGCGCGTCTGCAGGTGAGGAAACAGGCTGAATATGCTGGACACAGTGAGGAATTCAACCAACGTTTCCTAAATGCCCAATCGGATATACATCTTTGTTAGATTTGTCTGTCCCTTCTTTTCATACAATCTTGAATTTGCAGTGGCGTGTGCGCAGTAGAGTTGCCTCGCAAAAAATAGAGAGGAGAAACTGTCCTATTCTGCTGGCTGCAGGTGACTTGGAGGAAGAAAGAAGGAAAAAAAGCAGACTGAAGAATGGACAGGTAATTTGCTTCATATTCATTACCTTCAGTCTCAGCTGCGCGCACCCAGCCGACGTTCACCGAGTTTGGAAACTGCGCGGGCATTTAAATGATCCTCTGACATACGTGGACATATCAACGGACAACGCAGCCTCACCCTCTCAACAAATAAAAGGAGACTCGAGAAATTGAGTACAGGGGGAAAAGGAGCGACATGGACTGAATCACTTTTTGCTGATGTGATGCCCGGACTATAAGATTTCTGGCTTTTACGCGCATGACATTCAAATCTTTGGAGCGGTTTCTGCAGCGATACGGAGCATCTCTGATGTGTTTCTGAGATCACTGCGGGTTTCTTTTTTTTTTTAAATTCTATTAAAACAAGGAAAGGCATCCGACGTCCAGGAGGCGCGGAGGAGAGAGGAAAGCCCGAGTAGTGGCTGTTTTTCACTGCAGCAGGAGCGAGTGAGGAAGTCGTCCGGAGGATGAAGTCTCGGATGAAGCAGCGGGCTTTGCTCTGAATGAAAAACATCGTTCATCTTCATTTTCGGACTCTTTTTTTAATCCATTTTTAAAAAAAACTTTTTTTTTTTGAACTCGTAAGTGGACATTTTCCAGGGGTGAACAATGAGGACTACTGGTGCAGTGGACTATTTGTACTATTGCATGCTCATCCTGCAGCTCGTGCATCAGCCCTCCGCCAAGCGAGTGCTCCGGTACCGTTTGGCAGAGGAGGGACCCGCCGATGTCAGAGTGGGGAACGTGGCCGGCGACCTGGGCATAGTCGCCGGGTCCGGTGAGGTGACGTTCACCCTCGAGTCGGGTTCAGATTTTTTCAAAATAGACAACATCACAGGTGAGCTCACGACCAACGAGAGACGGATAGACCGTGAAAAATTACAACAGTGCCAAATGATCTTTGATGAAAACGAGTGCTTTATAGATTTCGAGGTGTCAGTGATAGGACCGGCGCAAAGCTGGGTCGATCTCTTTGAGGGAAAAGTCATCATATTAGACATAAACGACAACACTCCGTCTTTCCCTTCCCCGGTCCTGACACTGTCTGTGGAGGAAAACAGACCCATTGGAACCCTTTATCTGCTGCCCACAGCCACAGACAGAGATTTTGGCAGAAATGGAATAGAGCGATATGAGCTTATTCAGGACAATGGGGAGAACTCAAGACGCTTGGGCTCCTCTGGGGATTCATACTCGGGGAAGAGGAGATTTGAGGAGGGAGCAAGCAGGAGCAGTGTCTTTGAACTGCAAGTTGCTGACACTACTGATGGAGAGAAGCAGCCTCAACTCATCATTAAAGGAGCCCTTGATAGGGAACAGAGAGACTCCTATGAGCTCACACTGCGTGTCAGGGATGGAGGTGATCCCCCTCGCTCCTCTCAAGCCATTCTGAGAGTAATGATCACCGATGTCAATGACAACAGTCCTCGCTTTGAGAAGAGCGTGTATGAAGCCGACCTGCCAGAGAACAGCTCCCCTGGTGCTCCCATACTCCAGCTTAAGGCGGCTGACGCAGACGTAGGGGTTAACGGTCAAATAGAATATGTGTTTGGGGCAGCCACGGAGTCAGTGAGGAGGCTGCTGAGGTTGGATGAGAGCACAGGGTGGCTGAGTGTGTTGCACCGTATTGACCGTGAAGAAGTGAGCCAACTGAGGTTCACAGTAATGGCCCGCGACAGAGGCCAGCCACCCAAAATGGACAAGGCCACAGTGGTGTTAAACATCAAGGATGAGAATGACAATGTTCCTGCTATTGAAATACGCAAAATAGGACGCATTTTCTTAAAAGATGGCATTGCGAACGTGGCCGAAGATGTTGTGGTCGACACGCCCATTGCCCTCGTACAGGTGTCAGACCGAGACCAAGGAGAGAACGGGATCGTGACCTGCACGGTGGTAGGAGATGTGCCTTTTCAGCTTAAACCTGCTAGTGAGATGGAGGGAGAGCAGAATAAAAAGAAATACTTTCTACACACATCTGCAACTCTGGACTATGAGGTTACACAGGAATACAATGTGGTCATCGTGGCTGTGGACTCTGGAAGCCCCAGTCTAGCAAGTAATAACTCCCTTATCGTCAAAGTAGGTGACACTAATGACAACCCTCCTATCTTTAGCCAGAATGTAGTAGAAGTGTCTTTTCCTGAAAACAATGCCCCTGGTGAGAGGGTGACAACAGTGGCAGCCATTGATGCAGATAGTGGGAAGAACGCTGAAATAGCCTATTCCCTGGACTCATCAGTAAATGGGATTTTCTCTATCGATGCAGACAGTGGAGACATCCGAGTAAACACCATTCTGGATAGGGAGCAAACGGAGCGCTACGAATTCAAAGTGATAGCCAAAGATAAGGGTATAAACACCCTTCAAGGTTCTGCAACAGTGGTTGTCCTTGTGGCCGATAAGAATGACAATGAGCCAAAGTTCATGCAGGATGTGTTCACCTTCTATGTCAAAGAAAATCTGGATCCAAACAGCCCAGTTGGCATGGTGACTGTAATTGATGCAGATAAAGACCAAAATGCAGAAATGGGTCTTTTTATTGAGGAAGAGGAGGAGATCTTTTCTATTGAGAATGAAACAGGCACTATTTTTTCCACCCTGTCTTTTGACCGAGAGCTGAAAACTACTTACACGTTTCGTGTCAAAGCTGTTGACGGAGGTGACCCTCCCAGATCGGCTACTGCCACTGTTTCACTCTTTGTTATGGATGAAAATGACAACGCGCCGACAGTCACCTTCCCGATAAACAGCTCCTACACCCTACTCCCTCCCTCCAGTAACATCAGAACAGTGGTGAGAACTGTCATAGCCACTGATTCAGACACTGGCATCAATGCAGACCTGAACTATAGCATCATCGGGGGTAACCCCTTTAAGCTGTTTGAAATTGACGGGGGCACAGGGGTCATTTCACTGATGGCAAAGCTGGAGCAGAAGCACCACGGCCTCCACAGACTTGTGGTTCAGGTGAACGACAGTGGGCAGCCCTCTCAGAGCACCACCACGCTGGTTCATGTGTATGTGAATGAGACTCTTTATAACTCCACTATTGTGGAGGCCCAGGTGGCTCGGAGCCTGAGCACATCGCTCAACACCAACATTGCCGGCGACCCCAACTATGACCTTAGTAAACAGCGATTAAGTATTGTGATTGGAGTAGTTTCAGGAATCATGACTGTCATAGTTATCATTCTTGTTGTCGTCATGGCCCGTTATTGCCGTCCGAAGAATAAGAATGGCTACGAGGCTGGCAAAAAGGATCATGAGGACTTCTTTACACCACAGCAGCATGACAAATCAAAGAAGCCCAAGAAAGATAAGAAGAAACAGAAGTCCAAGCAACCTCTCTACAGCAGTATTGTCACTGTAGAGGCATCCAAACCCAATGGGCAGCGCTACGACGGTGTTAACGAGAAGCTGTCGGACAGTCCTGGCATGGGTCGGTACCGTTCAGTCAACGGAGGGCCAGGCAGCCCAGATCTGGCCCGTCACTACAAGTCAAGTTCACCACTCCCCACTGTCCAGCTTCACCCACAGTCACCAACAGCTGGAAAAAAGCACCAGGCAGTTCAGGACCTGCCCCCTGCCAATACCTTTGTTGGCACCGGAGATAACATTTCCCTGGGATCTGACCACTGCTCTGAATACAGCAGTCAAACTATCAACAAGTACAACAAACAGGTAAGAAGACACATTTCAGTGTTCTTTTGTTTTTGTCCACTCCTCTTAAATGTCTTCTGCTTCTTCCTCTTAGTGTTCTCTCTGCCATAATGCTTTCTGACAGGGTTAGTCTCAGTAGTCTTGTTGCCTTTATGGTGCTAATGTGTGTCAAGTTAGTGGTATTGATCTGTTTTGGTTTGGAGTGCCATTCACATGTAATATTGAAAGGAATGGGAAAGGTTCAGATTAACTTAGGAAGGGATATTGTTACTACTTGACCAAACACGTCCAGCTTTTTGTCTTTCATCACAGCATGCGTTGAAGCTGCCTTTTCCGTCGGGGGTGTCACAGGCACTCACCTGGGAAACTATATGCCGACGTGTTGTAGACAGCTCACATAAGGGTTTGGTTTGCAGTTATTTCATCCCAGAGGGGGAGCGTAGCAGAGGCCGGCTACATTCCCCCTCAGCTGTGTCAAGCCCTGCCCTGCCCTCCGTCTGTGACAAGGCTACCTTTTTCTTCTCGTGAAAGGGAGAAAGAATAAAAGCAGGGAGAGGAGAGGGAGGAAAAGAGAGCAAGATGGAGGTTGATGCAACTCTCGCATGGCTGTGTAACTTTTGTGAGTCAGTTTTACAGTTTCTGCTTGAGTAGGACCATCTGGCCAGGAGGTCATATTAACATTCCTCTGTGCTTTGAGGTCTGCGCCAATCCATAGACCTGCTCGCGAAAATTGGCATTTTTATATCACCTCCCACATTTTGCCTCAATGTCTTATACTCCAATCTTTTTTTTCCTCTCCTATAAATGTCTGCCATCTTGTGCGTCGCTTTTCTTCCCTTCCACCCTCATCCTCTACCTCCAGCTCATCTTCCCTTGCCTCCCGTTATTACTTTGCTTCCTTTTTATCTCTCGAGTAACTCTTCCCTTCCATTTGCAGTGTAGGTAAAAGTTGTAGGTGGCATAATTCGATATTAAAATTCTAGGAATTGTGTGCTTTTATGGATCGGCTTTTTGCACTGTTTGGTGTAGCAACAGCATGAGGCAGAGTTAATACTTAATGAAGCCAGCTGATTTGCGTTTTCGGGGAAAAAGAACATCATTTTTGTATATATTTTTCCCGCCTTTATAGCAGTCTAATGCATTATTGATCTTTTTTTTTTTCACTTGGTGTCAGCACTGTTCTAAAAATTTCAGAGTGCAGCTTGCATAGTTGCACTTTTTTCTTTTTTTGCACTTTCTTGTTTCCTTTTCTCTTGATATTTTTATTTCATTCTTGTTTATATTCTTTATACCCACCGTGTCTTTTCTGCCTCAAACTCTCTTCTGGACCTGTGAAGAATATCTGTGTATGCCTTTTCTTCTTTCTTTCTTTTTTTTTGCCAATCCATCACATCCCCTTACAACGCTGCTCTTTGCCATGCTTTTTTTTCTTGCAGTAGTTTCTTTTTTAATCTCCACTCTCATCTCTCTATATCCCTTTCCTCTCCCTTCTCAAATCATTTCAGTCCCCTTTTTACTTCTCTCCCTTCTCTTACTCCGCTGTGTCTCTAACAGCTTCTAATATGGTGTATTCACTGAACTGCTTCCCAGAGTGTGAGGAGTGCTGTTGCTTTCGGATGTCTCCTGCATAATTAAAAGGGCACTCTATTTGCTGCTGCGGCAGCAGCATGTATTGTGTGTCACTATGCTCCACTTATATAATTATTTACTCTCTACATTAATGCTGCGGTAACTTTTATAGACTGTGCATTTGTTAGAGGGCAGCAACCTGGATAAAACTCAAACGGAGAGCGTTTTATTTTGATTTATGGGTGCCTGGTTTGGATGTACAGATCGTGATAAAAGGGCAAAGGGAAATGTTTAGAGAAGGACTGGGAAACATCACGTTTACTATGTGATGGAGCCTATTTGAGTTTTAATATACACTCACCAGGTATTTTTAAATTGCTTTTTTATACCCTATGGGCTCAGTAAATAGTTCTTGTTGATGGATTCAGTTGGTGTGAATGGGCCATAATTTAATGACTGCATGAGAGATCTAATTGAGGAGAAGGTGTGCGTTCATGTGCTCCATTTATGGTATTAAACAGCTCCCACTGTATTAGATTAAGTACTGGTGTGGTCATGCGCTTGTTTTTAGGGAGACTGGATCTAAAAATATTCTGTTGACTGCCGAGTACCACTACAGCTAAAGACATAATACAACACTCAAGGACACTTATGTGCCTCAGTTCCAGGAACAATTTACACAAATTATGGACAGAATTATGACAGACGAATACTATTATCCTCACTGTTCTTCTTTTTGTAGAGACACATAAGCAATGTTTTAAAAAAAAACATGGTTAAATGTATTTATACGATGAACATTCAGGTAGATTTCTTTTTTAAATTTTGGATCTTGTGCACATATAGGCCTTCACTCACAAATCTTCTTCTTTATACCTCTTTCTCTTTTTTTCCATCTGTGGGAAGAGATAGAGACAGGCGCAAGAAAGACGGCCCTGTTAGTGGTATAGAGAATGGCCCCCACTGTTTCACAGGGAACTTGGGGTTAGGTGGAAAGATAGAGAGAACGACGGGTGGAGAGGGACAGAGAGAATAGTGCTGACCATTGACTGTAATCTCCCAAGGTATCGGGTTCCGTCGTTTCTCCCTCCTCGCCCACCTAATCTTACAATAACTGCACAGGGTACCTGCTCCGGCAGGTAACCAGGCAACTGAGGGAGTTTATCAGTGAGGCGAACCTTTCTTTTTAGGCCGTCAGACATTTAAACAGTCATTAAGCTGAGCTAACTGTGAGGGAGAAGCCGGCGTGTCACCCAGCAGCTGTCGAGGGCTTGAATGCGAGGGGCAACTGACCTGACATTTCATTTCTTTCAGTGACTCTACTGATTGTGGCTCGTGTTATTCATATTTTACCCTGCTTTTCTTTTTCTTGTGCCTGGAACATTTTGCTCAGCCTGTCTGGTCTTTAGACATGCCTGAGTTCAGACATTGCATCTGAAGGCTGATGAGTAGTGTATTCACTTAACAGAACACTTAACTTTATTACCTTTGGCAGTAGCTTCTGTTCTATCTAGTGCCAGAAAATAATGCCGTTCAGACATAATGTAGTGAGGAATGAAATCACTTAGCCATTGAATTAGCACAAGCCATCAGCTTTTGTTTTATCATTGCACTTCAAAGCACCACTTGTGCCCAGGTGGATCACTTTTAATCAGTGGTGAGGCACAGCAGCTTGTATGCTGTGCTTTTGTAGCATAGCCCCTCAGGGCAGGCAAAGCTCCGGTCTGCACACTTATACCGGGTTATCTTGCCTCGGGGCTGATGCAGAAAGCATAACTGGACGTTGCCCTTAACCCAGCTCCCACAGCTCGTCTGCCTCGCTCCGGCCAGCTGTTCCCACCGTGCCCACTCTAAGCTCCCGCACAGTCCGAACACGGCAGTGGAACATCTCATTTGCATAGGGCAAACCCTCACCTCGGAGGACAAACAATATCACCATGCAAATGGAGGTCACCCGGGCGCTGTTTGTATCCAAAACATAGGATGTGAATGCCCTTCATGTGCCAGGCAGATCAGGAAACCAATATGGAAATGTAGTACTTTGCCTCTGGCCTCATTTGTTTGTGACTTAGAAATTGTAGCTGCCTAAACACCTACAAAAAGCCACAACTGACTCAACTGAAACTTGCATGTAGAATCATGTGGTTGTGGGTTAATTGTGCAACATTTTTGCCTTTGTGCAGAGAATGTCCAGTAACAATGAGGATTTTGTCTTCAAAACCAGTTTGGTTTTGAGCTCCACTGAGGCTAATGGGGGTAATTACTTCATTAAGAGGTTCCAGTAAGGATTGATGGGTTTGAGCATGTCTTTATAGCTACTTGACGGTTCAGGTCAAAAGCAGTAACTGTACTGTTACGAATTGAGAAAACTCAGAAACGGGCAACTTTGATAATTGTGAGAGCCATAAATGGGCTAAAATGTGACTAACCTGTTCTATTTTAGGGCTATATCAGAACCAGGGCTACTAATTCAATAAAAAATGAAAACTACAGACTGAGTAACTGTATGAGTTTTTTGCTTTTTTTCATATTAACGTGCATTTGATATGTTTCACCTTGAAATGCACGTAACAGGACAAAGAACAACTACAAATTGAAACCCAGGAAAAGACAGCAAAATTGTGTAAAAATTGACAGTCTGGACATCTTGCATTTCATATGAATTGCACTGATGTGCAATGGGCCGATTTGTTTATTGCCACATTATTATTAACTGTTGTCTTTTTGTACTGCCGACTGTGGCTAACGCTATCAAAATTGTTTTGGATCTATTACGGCTTAATTCAATCTCTGACTGCTCAGGCTTGTGTTGTTTATGTTCGGCGAGGGAAATGGAAGGAGTAAGAGAGCACAGTAATACTCATGAAATTGCAGCGGGCAGCATTTTCTGGTATAATTTGGTTTGGTGATTTGAATGCATTTGCTCTAAGGCAATTACTAATCTAAGGATTAGACTTACCTGATATGCAGGCAGAAATGGTTGAGACTGAGAGAGAAAAACTAGGGAGGAAGATTGCTATAGCTAGTCACTTTGCTGTCTGCTATATTACCTTGCATAATATTTTAATACTGAGGCTTTCCTTTCATTCCCTCCTATCTATAGGGGAAACTGTGAACGGTACTGCCTCATTTCTGTTCCTTTGTCCTTTTTTTCTGTCACTGTCTTACGCCCTCCTTTGCATACAATACAACTGTACTCTCATAAAAAATAGGAAAATCACGTGATTAACGACGCTGAAGGAGTCTCAACTCATCTGCAACATTTGTCATGATAAGATGTCGAAAGACAGAGGAAAAGTGGGGGGAGCCAGGCAAAGGAAGAGACAAGAAATTTAAGCTGCATGCCACCTTGATTGCTCTCCACGCTGCTGATTGTAAGTGGCAGTGTTGAGGATGCCACCTTCTTCTCGCCGCTTCTTTCAATTTGATGTCATTGAAAATGGAATTTCATTTCATACTCGGCAGCGATCGCATTAGATAGGGCTCACCCGGATAAAGCCGATTCATATTTGCAGATTTGCCTTTCCTGTGGCACTATCAATCATGGCGCACTCGCCATATTGCACACTTGTTTTTCCACGGCGATTGTTAGGAGGAGTTTGTACAGTAAATTGACTTTTACAAGGCTCCCAAGGTTTGTGATATGCTATGCTAGCCTGGTTGTTTTCTCTATAGCTGTCCTTTTGTATCGACTCGGGGAGCCAGAACCAGCTAAATGAGAACATCACTTAGCTCCACTGCTGTACAACTCTGGGGAATAGTCCTGCGTCGACGAGTTAAATCACAACACGGATCAAACGTGAGGCTTATTGTTTGTGAGACTAATAGGAAAAACAGTGTTTTATTTACTGTGACATTGTACCTCATCAAAATTATAACAATCTGTGGCAATGTCAGGCTCGTGATAATGTGATTTATTTATTTATTGGCTGGTTTCTTAAGAAGGTCACGGGACATTTGGTGTCTTGATGTTCAAACAGGTGAAGGATTTGTGGTTTTTGCGGCGAGATATTCTGAACAAGTTTCCCTTTAGTGTATGTTTAAGTGTGTCTCAGTGCCTCAGTCTGCCTCTGTTTCTTCCTCACTCACCGAGGAGGAAAACATTTTGATGTGTCGAATCAATCACTCCCTGTCAAGCATGTTGCTCACACAGGTCCAAAGTGTCAAGGGAGCTGCCAGCAGGGTCCGTGGCCCCCCGTCAGGGGCCGGCGATTTAAAACCCCATTCAGCATCAGCCGTGTTGTCACATGTGGCCTTCATGAAAATGAGAATACGAGCTGTGAAAAGCCTGGCACGTTGATCCATATTTTACACCTCCCCAACACACACACACACACACACACACACACACACACACACACACACACACACACACACACACACACACACACACACACACACACACACACACACACACACACACACACACACACTTTTTGCTCTGGCAGCCAAATGTAGAGCCTTTTTAGTACAACGTGAACTTGTTTATGAGACTGAGCTAATAGGTTAAAAAAAAACAAAAAAGGGGCTTTAACTGACGTGCTGTCTCCTGAGACGGGCTGAGGGAAGAGGAGGGAGTTTGAGTAGAGCCAGGTGTAGACTCACGTGTGTACATAATGGTGTTGACAGGGGAAAAGTTAACAAGTTCACTGATGTAATTGGCATGCGTTTAATAGGTACAACCTTCACCCTGGGTTCAGGTTCACGTTGATATTTTTTGAGGCACTGACAGATATGCACCTGTTCTATCTCTCTTCGAACCCTCGACACCCTCCTGACTTTAACCTTCCTTTTGTATTGGGAATCCACTAAAATATTAAGGTGGGCTGAGATCTCTTGACTGCACAAGACAAAGTAAGAATTGTCTGCAATAAATAATGCATCTAAAAGCCTTGTGTTCTCTTTCTTTTTTTGTTTTAATCCAAAGCATATAGCTTTTTATTAACAGGCTACAGTCATACATATTTCCTAAGCAGCAGAGTATGATGGATATGACTTGAGAAGGGGAGGAATAGGACAGCTTGACTGCTTCTATTAGCCCTGTTTTGGTGCGACTCACACCATGTGGCCCCCAAATGAGATTATATGTGTATGAAACAGGAGGTAGAGCACTCACCGGCCATCCATCAAAGCCTGGGGGGACCTCTGTGAAAGTTTGTGCATGTGTACTCAGTGGGTACACTGGCTGTGTTGGTGTGCACGTGTAAGGGTGTGATAAAGCATGTGGGCGTACGGTATGAGAGTGTGTGTTTGCGTTTCCTGTGAGGGCTGAAGAAGAGAGCGAACCGGGCCTCCACAGTTCAGCCTCTCCATCATCTTGCACGCCAGGCTCATGCACGGCGACATGCCTGAGAGGGTTTCAATATCCTGTGTGCGCGCGTCGGTTGCGCTCGCGCCGCTGTGTTTACCCAAGGAATGCAGTTCATTATATTTGTATGTGTGTCTGGTTATTACATACGCTCTCTCTCCGGCACACATGCGTTGCGTACGGACGCAGATGGAGCCCGAAGGCAAGAGCGATACTTTATCTTCACCTGTTAAAAACTCACAACGAGCATCAGTAGTCTGGCTGGATGATGCACCTTTTTTTTCCTCGCTTGTCAGTAATCACAAGTGCCCTTGAGCAAGAGACTTGGAGCTCCCTTGCCCCAGCTGAGCTATTTATTGGATACTGCTGTGACTTAGGCGTGTACTCTCACCCTGTTTAATTTAAACATGCACGCACCACCTGTATTAAAGATGTGTGCAAAAAAATAAAAGAGAAAGAAATATTCATTAGCAAAGCGCTGGCAGGGGGCAGGAGAAGCCCCTGTATCGATGAGGTTGTACCTGGCAGAGAGCAGGCTATTAGCCAGCGCCGATAAATCTTGTCAGAGCCTGGAAGAATCTGCCTGCCTGCTGAAGAATGAAGGTCATGGGGCAGCTGGAGTTACGACCGGCCTCGCAGGCTAGCTGCTATCAAATCAACTGAAATATGAAGTCCAGCCAGTTCTTTTCTTGAGAATGCAAATTTTTCAATTTGCTTCGCTCATGTTGCCTTCTTCCATTTTCTCCCAGCTGTTTCAGTATGCAGCAGACAGCAGTGTAGGATTAAATTTCAATGTGATGAAGGACTTCGTAAGTAACATCAGTTTATTGACTATTTTTTTGTGGCTCCTGTCAGCGAATGATTGATGCAATCATATAGTTTGATGGTAAAGTTAAAGAAAAACCATTCTGCTTTCCAGGAAAATACAAAGATTGTTTTATCAGTCTCATTCATTGGGGTGATCACTCCCTCTAGTGGTTGGAGTAAACATGACAGGAACAATGAAGACATTAAAAGTGATGGAGAAATTAAAAAAAATGGATTCAGGTTTGTGGGGGTTATCTGTGGTGGCTGGAAGGATGACTAAATGGTTACATGTGTACCATCATGTGAAGTTCACCTTGTGTAACATGTTAAGTTTTAAATTAGGGGTGTCAAATATAAGGCCAAAACATTGGTCATTTTTAAGAGGTTGGTGTCATTGTGAAGCCGAGGTAATGTAAAGAATCCTACTGCAAAAAAAAAGAAAAAAGAAAAGAAATGGACAGCAAAAAAAAAAAAACAAACTCTATGTTCAAATGTTGACCAAGGGCTGTTCTCTGTGGAGCTGTATGTGCTCCCTGTGCTTCAAAGGGTTCATATTTTGGCATAATCCTCAAAAAACTGACCCCAAGTGTGAATGCTTGTGTGGATGAATGTCTGTCTCTTGTTGTACTTGCAACCTGTCCAGGTTCGCCCACTGTCTGGGATGCTGGGATTGGCTCCAACTCTCTCCAACCCAAGAGTGGATGAAGCAGGTAAAGCAGATGGATGGGTTTTTTTAAACTGTTTTTCAGGCAGTCTGATAGCTTGCAAAAAGAAGGTTGCTTCGCTCATTTATCCAGCAGAAATGCCCCAAATAGTATCACAAATACCTACATTTAATATTTTGTAGTTCACTTAATATGTTTTAGTTTTGCAGCCCTGTTAAACAAAATAAGCAATTTGAGTAAAATCATTAAGTATGACTCCCTTGGGCCTTTTGTACATAAGGATTAAAGGCACTTTTTTCCCACTTAATTGCTAATTAATATCATCACAAGCTGCAACCCAATTAACACTGAACTGATGTTTACAGAATGAAAGTAAAACTTCAGTATAAATGTGTGATCTAACCTTTATTGATGAGAGAATTTTACTTCTGTGGAGAGAAGCATAATCTTTAAGACGAGCAGTTTCATGGAAGCTGTCAGTGCGAGAATAAACTGTATTGTAGATGTTGTGACTGTAACCCTCATATGTTGCATATTCCCATAGGTCTGCCCTTTTGGAAACTTCAGTATAAAGTAGAGATGGCTGTAATGCTGGCCTTAGTCAGACAAATTCTACTGTGGATTGAGGAGCTACAGACATTTAATATGGTTTCATGTATTGATTTGCAGCACCTTGCCCTATAGCCTGTTTATTATCTAGCTGGATTTCACCTTTTACTCTTTTTCCCTGCACAATCTCAGGAGATGAAGTCCTCGTAGTTATTTCACCTCCTCTCTTACCTGCAACAATGTTCCTGGGTAACAACTACAAATAGTCAATCAAACTGGCCACTGGCAAAGAACAGCACTACTGTTTTGGTTTGTGAATGAGTGGGTGAATTCAGGTGCCTAAATTATACCGTGTTCCCAGCTTTTGCTCAGTTTGCTTCAATTATGTAGGAAGACAAACTGAAGGGGGGGCTTAGTAATCAAGAGCAAAAGACTGGTCTTTGACATGGTTCATTTACTCTGACTTGCTCCAGTGCAACACTTGGGACACAATAGCCAATTGTAAATTACAGAGTGGATTCAGTGGTGAGAAGTGCCTTGAGGGGGACCTAGCCCACAGAGGCGGGGAAAATAGGGAATGTTGTTACATTTGCTGCTGTTTGGTTCGAGGTTGATGAGGTCTGGGATTGGGGGAAAGGCAAGGATATCAATCAAATTGACATGTCTGGAGGCGGTAAAATGATTAGAATAATGGTAAACAAAGCCGCTTAAACATTAGTAGATTTTTCATATTTCACCTCAACTTTGTTTTCAGAACCAATCCGTTGCTTAATAAGTTTCACTTAACGTCAGATTCATCACTTTTAATCTGCCTGTAATGATATATTAATAACAGCCTTCAGAGGAAGGAGGCAAACCGCTGCGAACATAAGTGCATAAAGGAAGCCTATCACACAGTGAAGAGCTCTTGTGAACTGGTGACGTGAGGGGAGCTCAAAGCGACTTCGGCAAGCAGCAAAGAGCCGACACGAGTGACATTTACGAGTGTGTCGTGGAAGATCCCCAGCCGGACTTCGAGGGTAGACAGTTACTTTCTGTTTAATCACCATCAGGATTCTGCGGGTGCAGCAGCAAATGTTTGAGGAGCGCAGATTACTTTACCCCATGAAGCCAATTGCGGGCGATCGTTTGATGTCTACGCAAATGCGCTTAACATGCATAGACGCTCTTGCCTTCCTTCTTTTTCCTCCTGCATGTTTGAAAGATTTACGTCTGGGTGTGTGTGCCTACACTTTCGAATCCCTTTCAATAAGCCTTTCTTTGCGGATGCAGCCTCTTCTCTCAGTGAATTGGGGACATGACATAACAAATGAGACCTTGTAATTTATGTTTAAAATGAGTTATCCGTGCCAGTGTGATTTTGTTTGAACAAGGGGAAATACTGGCTGGGGTCCTCAGTCACTTTTTAAATCGTATGCCCGTGTTTGCTCAGGAATCCTCAGCGGGCTATCTATTGTTACTATGGCAATATACCACCGCTGCCACGCTCTCGCCTCCACCCTCCACAACTTCTCCCATGGCCGTATGCCGGGAGTTTTTTTTTTTTTTTTTTTTTTTCAAAAGCTTTTCGGTGCTCTCTCATCTTGCTTGTACCCGGTAATTCAGACACATCAATGCCAAAAGCTGAGCTCAGGGGCAATATCCCCTCACAAAAAAAAAAGTCACTTTTTTTTTTTTCTTTCACAGCATTGGCCTGGAGTTGGATGAGGCGTGAGAACGTCATGTTCCGCTAAACTGTTTTGATAAAGCCATCTGGGCAAGCGGGGAGCATTTCAAAGATGAGGGTCCCTGAACACTAAATTGGCAGCAGTTTGCTTTACTACAGTGAGCTCATCTCCTCCCTGTGTCACTGTTCCTTAGGGAACCTTTGGAATTTACTGCCCTTGCCATTTTGAGTTCTTGATTCATGAGATCAAATTAGACAGCCAGACAACATCAGTGGTTGCACAATGCTTTGCTCTTTAACTCAAGGCCAGTATTTTGGCACCATGGCAAATGTGGTTTATTTGCTGGTTAACCATTTCCTGCACCCAATCCCTGCTTGGGAAATTGTCTCCAACACTATGGAACTCATCTAAAGAGATGAAAAGTGCAATACAGGCTTCATCAACAAGAGGTTTACAAGTATAGGGATGTATTGAGACATGCAACAGAACCCACACACTATTAGGCATGTGTAATTTACATTATTTGACGTGGGATATTGGACGTGTTTCAAGATAAACAAATTATTATTGTGGAATACACAATGTGATCTACAAATATTTGCATTGTTTATTTATGATGCTGTTATTATGATGACAGGCATTTCCTCAGTTGGCTATCATATACATATAAAACCCCACAATATCTCCAATATAAATTTTGCTGGGGGTTTTTGTCTTCCTTTTCTTCTGCCAAATTGAGATGTACTTGATATACCACTCTGACATGTTTTATGGCTTCCTACGCCTATACTTCGAACTCCATTTTAACCATTTTTGTGCTTGTAGAGGCTCAGCGCTCAATCTAGTCACTTGATGGTCAACTCAAACACCTGCAAAACACATAACACACAAACTGAAAGCATAATGTATCTGCGTCAGCTTGAAATTTAGTACACTTTAGACTGGATCTTAGCGAATCAGGCCTTATCTGTCTAATTTACATCCCTCTTAAAAAAAGTCACATTTTGCGAAGTCAAGATGATTATTTATGTGCCACATTTCAATCCAGTTGTGTTCAAACGCAAAATATCAAAGGGGCATGAATCTTAAAGACAGATGAAACACGTTGTCTGTATTTCATTCCATATCTGAGGAGAATGATAGCTGAATAGCAATGAATTCATTCAGACAGATTAAAGGAGCTTGTGTCAGGGATCAAAAAAGAGGAATGTTGAATACAGAAAGTAAATGCCTCAGGAGGAGAATGAATGACCAAGTGTGTGTCAGTGTGTACAGGCTGAAGCAAAGAGAAATGTAAAGCACCCTATTACACTCAGAGGTATGCAGGCAACTCATCAGCTCTCAACTTAAAAATCAGAAGCAAGAATGAGTGTGTGTGTGTGTGTGTGTTCGTGGGTGTGTGTGCACATGTGTGCGTGTGTGTTCAATTCCAGCTGTAGAGTGTCTCTTCAATGTAATGACTCTTGGCACTCTTGCGGCTTAATGAAGTGGGACTTCGCCTGTGTGACGACATGAATGCGTCTGATTGGAAGCGGCTGCAAATTTGTGGGGGGGGGGAAAAAACCCAACGTGCCTGCAGTATTTTAGCGTGTTTGCTTTGTGGATTTAAACACTAACGATAAACACTTAACCTGTTTTTAACCTTGCATTTCCACCGGTGTCTCAAGACAGTTTTCCCACGCCTTATTGTGGGTGAACCCTCAGGGATATTCCACATTTTTAACATGTCTACAAGAACATCATGAGGCGTTGTGGCGGTGCAGTAGATGTATGTACAGTTGAAAATTATGTCAGTAGTTCCCTTTTGACACTTTTTGTGAGTCTAAATTGAAAACGGATAGTCTAATTTTAGTAAAGAATATCCCCTCTTAATAGCCACCCTGTGGACCAGCATGAAAGATTTGGGTTATAGGTAGTTTGCTATTTACCTTTTACCTAGAATTACTAGTCATGAAGCCAAGCTTGCTAGGTGAGAGTGTAGGGTTGGGAGCTCTCAGCGGGGGCTCCTCTTTCCACTCTTTCAGACCCCCTGGGATAAACCCATTAAACCATCCTATTGAGAAACAGCAACTCACAACAGGGCCAGACCTCTTCCACTCAGCTCGGGCTACAAAAATAACCAAAACGGGTTTATTTTTAATCTCGCAAGTTTCAAAGTTCAAGAAACATCCTTAAATACAATACTCACCTCACTTTAGTCTGAAGCGGGGACACAGCGTCTTCAGGAACACTACGGCTTCTTTTTGATTACTGGCCTCAGTCTCTCTATGGACTTTGTGTCAAAGCTCATAATGGGCACTTTGGACAGTGAATGGTGTATAGCTTGGTGGCTGTGCGCGGAATCGAGGGAGAGAGAAATAAAACCGCATTTGTGCATGTGTGCCTTCCCGTGTTCCTCAGGCATCAAGTGCACTAACACTTGCTATTGACTAAATTTTACCTGCCAGCCCGCAGTGGCCTGACCTGCTTTCACAGCTTAGCATGTCTCTCACTGTAGGTGAGAACATGTCAGAGGCTCAGCTGTTTTTTTTATTAACATCCAGCAAGTTTAAAAATGTGGCGACTGAAGACAGAGAGAGAAAATTGATGTGGATTACCAAGCAACCGGCTCCACTTCAAACTGCCACTGTTGAACCAACAAGGCAGTGTGTACAATTTCCACATCCTCTCCTTATATATTGCTCACGCCGTTGCCGCTTATTGACACAAGTCCTATTTCCTGGCGCTCATGTGATTTTTCAGACTGAAATATGCTATACGGATATTGTGTGCTGTCAAAATGCGAGTGAGGAAAAAAAACACAAAAAAAACCGCACTGAATGTCCCTCCCACAATTACAGTGCGATGTGAAAGTGATGCATTGTGGGGTGGGGTGGGGTGGTGAGTGTGTGAATGGACGAAGCCGTCTCACGTGTTTACCTCGCATGGGCAACAATGACAACAACAATTGCGACAGCGCGAGGAGGAGGCCCTTTGTGCAGCACGGGCTGATACACCGAGAAGGAGTGACAGGTTTGAAAAATTGGCAAACAGTGTTTGCTGGAAGGCTTCCTTGGGGCTTGGGCACCTTTGAAATCATGTGCGAATGCAGAGGAGTGTGAATGAAAAATAGCTGTGTGATCCTGCCATGTTGCTTCTGTCAAAAATGCGTGATTTTTTTCTTCCTCTCTCTCCCTCCTCCCCTCCCACTGTTGGCTGTCATCCTCATCTGCCCCTCAAAGCTTTTGCTTTCTCTCTTTTCTGCGTCTCATCACTTCTGTTTTAACACTCCATTCTCTCACCAACATATCCTCCCTCTATCCCTTCTGTGCCCCCCCCCCCCTTCTTTCTCACACTCCTTTCCTCCCCCTCTTCTGTTCTTCCAGCTTAGCGGACGTGGTTATTTAAGGCTTAGAATCCATAAAACCCGCCTTAGGTGTGTTTGCTTTTGTTACTTTCCCAAAATAGTGCATTGACTGCCACATTGTTAGCGGTTGATCCTTCTTCAGCCACTGCCCGTCAGAGGAGAGAGTTTCATGTGGTCCAGTGGCGACTTAAAACCTCGGCGCAGCTTTGTGGTCCCGTCAGCAGGCCTTAAGTAGCGCAGGATACATTCTCGGAATGCCAGCTCAGGCATTCTGCACTACGGGGCTGTGGATATAAGCTCTCGCTTGCTATTATACCAATTACAGGAATGTGTCCAACGTAGTATTTCCTTTATTCTTCTCTCCATCACACACGACCATAAGCAGGTGTTGACTCCATTTCTCCTTTGACAGTTGGAACACTCAGGGCAAAAGCTTCTTAAAAACTCGATAACACCAGACACTTCATGCACGTTGAAATGAGATATGAATAATTTTTGATCTTTCTATATTGGAGGTCTCTTTTTTTTCTTGTTCTTCTTATTCTCGCACTGCGACACAAACCAAAAACAGACTCAGCGTGAATCCTCCTGCACAACATCTGTCCCAGATTGCTCTACCCTTCCTAATTAAACTCTGTTTACCTCAACATTCTTAAAGCAGACTACCAACTAATCATTAGGCACAAGCTCCTCAGAGCCCTGTTTAAATCTTGCAAGCTGATGAGAGTGCTGGTGTCATAGCCTGTGAGCGAGCTTTGAAGGAATCAGACAGGGAACCTAACAAGGACCCCCTCCCCCTTTAGTAACCCCCTCCTCTTTGTGGCCATGAATGGCCTTGATGATGCAGAGTCTCCGGCAGAACGTATTGGTCTTTCACGCTTCCAAAAAAAAAAATAAAGTAAAAAAAAAACTTTAATTAATGCTCTGAACAGTGCTTAAACAATGTTTTGGTATATTCAATGGAAGGCACTATAAAAGGAAAGGGAAAAAAGGGGAAATCTAGAACTTGCGGCAATTTCCAATCATACATTTTTAATGTTTATTCCGCTGTTTCTTAATTAAATCCATGCATCAGAATATAGTCAAAAGCCTGGTATCAGTAGTGTGGGGTGAACAGACAAATTTATAATTCATATTTTTTCCCTGGGAACGTCCATGAGGGGTTTTAATTGATATTTTCACAAAAGAGAAAAAGAGAGAAAAAAAAAAAGGTTTTCAAGACTTCTCCATTTGCCCTCTGGGTTTTGCGTTGAAGGGGCCAACAGGAGCTTGTGGAGTTACTTTCTCGCTTGGGTAGTGTGCGCACACACATCGTTCCCATTTTCTGGGAAATTATATCGGATGGTTATCTGAAGCGAGGGTCAGCTCAGAAAGACCCGTTTTAATGATTTTAGACCTGGTTTAACAGACTCCCTGCAAACACACCGCTCAGCTCTTCAATTTCTCTCTCCCTCACGCCCGCACACATACATACACTCACTCAGAATTATCCTGGGCAGCAGCCTGATTCAATTAGTAGGAGGTGAGGAGCAGAGAGATGAGGGTCACACTTGCCATTCCTGCCCAAATGGAGATGCTTCCTGGGAGACCTGGCGTGTCTCTAAATTTGGCTGCTCCTGGGTCATTGTTTCATCACAGCACAGAATGGCTTCGGGGCTTACTGCGAGTCTATAACTATCTCTATATCTATAATGTAGATTTCAATTTGAAAGTGCCTGCTCCCTCGGCTGATGTTGTTTTCTTCTAACCCTCCGCGTCGATGTCGTCACAACCAAAGACCCCCCCCCCCCCCCCCCCGCAGCTACGAGATGTGCTGCTTATTTCTTTTTTCACTTTGCAATCACTTTCCATTGCAATGAGGCTGAACTTGACTACTTACAGAACCATAACTTGTGAATATATGGTATGTACGCTTGCATGGTGCAACACAGATATTTTGGGCCCCAGTGCAGTTATTTAATGAAAACTGTTAATGGTTGAATTATTAAATAGAGGGGTGAAATCATTCTTTGATCCTTTAGACCCCACTTACACATCAAGTGAAAACGTATAATTTTTGTGTATCCGTTACAGAAAAGTTTTGTGTTTACAAAGGCAAGGTTTTTGAATATGATGTCCATTTCCACTGAAATGGCAAAAAGGTAGAAAACAGTGTAGTTAACATGTTGGGCCATGAGTTGACGTTTGTTATTGTAATGCGATAACTCACACATATGCACACAGAGAAACGTTAACAGTGGCAAGTACACAGATATTCATATGGACTGGCTATGAAATTGGATTGTAATTACTGTTGACTCAACTATAAAACAAGTTTTGTTTCCTTTCAACAGGAGATTCATTCCAACCTTATGTGTACATTTCTTTGGAGAAGTTACTGCTATTTCTAATGTACTCGGTTGGAATTGCATTGTTTTAGTAACAGTAGCGAATGTGATACAAGAGTGAGACCCCAGCTGAAAGATGGCATTGACATCACAGCTATACTGTGTGGGTGGATTTGTGAAAACATACATGCTGCGTGATTTTTTTTAGCAAGATCTGCCTGATGAATTAATAATAGAATCAGCTTGAAAGAAGTTAAAAGCAAAAAAATCTGCATTACAAATGGAAACTTTCACCTCGTTTTTAAAACAGCATGTATTTGAAGTTATTTTGCATTAGTTTTACTGGTCTGAAGAAATTTGAGATCGAACGTGGCTCCTGAACTGAGAGAAGTATGACACGCTCGGCCTATCAGGTTGGAAATCATTCAACATTAGCATGTAATCCTTTATTATAATTTGCCCTCTCTGTGTGCTGCTAACCCTTGGAGCTGGTGCTAATTCCACATCTTTCACTTTTATTCCTGCATTTCAAGGCCACATGATCACATTTGCAGTCAGATCTCAATGGGCTTGCAAGTTAAATGTCACTCCGGGTGGTACCAAGCTGACAATACCTCAGCGTCACTTCTGCTTAACTTCCTTTTTACTGGCTTTTTTTTGGTGGCGTCTCCGGTTCTTAAGCACATGACAAACTGTTTGCACACAGCACCACACCTTTGCTTTTGTAGTATTTCAGGAGCATTACCGATGCTAAGAAACAATAAAAAAAAAACAAGCTCCCAATTTGGGATTCATTATCCAGCACAGCGGGATGAGAGTGGATTCTGGTGGCTGAGAACGTTTATAACTGTAAATTGAAGAAAATCTTGCCGCCTGTTTTCCCCCCCAAAGATGTCAGACAAAACCACACATGCTACAAGAGCTACGGCAAGACATCGACTGATCACCACTTACACCTAAAGATATAATGATAACTGCCCATGCATCCTCATTATTGAGGGTTTTAAAGGAGCACTCATAATAAGGTATAAGTTATAGATTTCCTATAATGGTGCTTCCTGACAAGGCCTGGTCCTCCCATGGAGGTGTAATAGACAGGGGGGGGGGATCAATTCTGGATAAACAGCAGGCTTTCATATTAGTATGTTAGTCAAACAAACACCAGTTTCAACTTCTAATGGGAATGTTTACAAAAGACCACCTGGTTCTGTAGTCCCCCCCCCCCCCCCCTCCCATACTGCCACTCTCACTCCCTTACTCTCTCCAGACAGCTCTGAGATCAAATAGAATAAGAAAACATTGTTCCACACAGTGTGGAGAGCACTTCAGTGCCGACCCGTGAGATAAAAGTTCTTCTCACTCATGTTTTCTACCTTTCTTTTCGCCCCCAAAAATCTCCACCACCGAGCATCTCACTTTGGCTCATCTTGTTTGCACTAAAGCATTGGTGACCTTTCCGAACAGAGTCACAAAAAAAAAAAAAAGTGTTTTCTATATGTTTTGTGGAGAATCCGGATTTTAGAAACAGCAAATCTGGCCAGAAGCATTGCGCCAGCTGTCTTTGTTGCAGTAGTTTAGCTTCACGCGTGTGAGACAAAGACTGGGAGAGATCATCTAAAAACACACCAAAAAAAGAGCTCAGTGGGGTGCCGGTATTATCCACAATTACAGACATCGGAAAATAGACTGCTAACAAAAACCTGAACAGGAAAAGCACTTTTCTAAATTCTGTCAGTGGTAATTCTTTAAATATTTCTTAAAATGATGATAAAAACAGTTTCTGAAGCAGTTTTTTTTTTTTACATGTATTGTCAAGATTTCTTCAGTGTCACCTCTGCAAAGAGTGATATCTATCAAAGCACAAAGACAGAAACAAAGAAGACTTTGAACACTTATGGAAGCCGCCCGGATCTCTGCTCTGTTCAGGATGAACAAAACCAAACATCAACAACACCCGCAGGATTTAAAGTGTCTCATCCTCCCCGTGTCCGCGTCCACATTTATTAATGGTGAATCTCGCAGGTTGTGAAGTTACGGGCCGCGAGTCTCCAAGTGTTAACGCGCTTGTCTGAAGTCGAGTGAGTTTTGGCACTCGGCTCGGAATCAAATTGTTTTTGCGAGGCGTCTCCCCCCCTCAGGGCAGAAGGGAAAAACGGTGAGGTGCGAGCTCAACGAAAACAAGTCTGTCTTGTTTTTTTTGCAGTTTTTTTTTCCAGTGATCACTAATTACAGACTGACAAGGCTCTTATTTAAAAAAAAAAAAAAAAAAAACATTTACAAAAGGACCAAAAAAAACCACATTAAATACTCTGTGTAATTACATTATTATGATAAGTTGGAACAAACACACTTCTGTTGTCCCTCAGGGACTTCTGTTTGTGTGCGCGTGTGTGTGCGCGTAAGGAAATCTATTTTAATTATTTCAACAAACAGCGATGTAGCAAATCTTTGGAGTAATGAATTTTGTCAAAGTTGAGAGATGAAGTTTGTTGTGATTTCTACGCCCCGCTAGAAGATACATTAGCGTGCAATTCAGGAATGACACACTGTTAAATATGACGAGAAAAAACAAAACAAGGGTGCTTTCATGTTGGCAAGGGGCAACCGTGTCCTGAAATAGGCCGGAGCGTAATGCTCTGCTTTTCACTATGCCGCCCGCAAACCCCTTCGCACGATATGCTTGCATGGCTTACCTGAAGAAGAAAAAAAACGATGACTCAGACTTTTTCCGAAAGGCTCAAGGCAGAAAATATTTTGCAATGCTGGTGGCACAATATGGATAATAATTATGAATATTCTGAATCGAGAGCGGGCAACAGCTCCAAAGGAATAAGGTGGCAGGATTAGGAATCAGGTGGAGCGGCAGATTCCCAACTGCCACTGTGGTTGTTATTTGACTTTGAGAAGGTGTGTCCATCCTGTGCTGTCAAAGAGGAATCTAACCGTTGCTTCTGTGCCTGTCATTTAGTTCCAGGGTATGCCAGTGGTTATTGTGACTTCTTCTTTGCCTCTCCAGCCCCATTTCTTTTCTACGCACAGCTTGCTGCTGTGTGTCTCTTCCAGCGCGTTTCGGCGCCGCAGCAGTTGCGCGCGATTTTCTCAGAGCGCCGCTTTTCATGGAGTGCAACAAGGTCGCAAGCACTGTGCAAAGTTATTCCACTTCAGAGCCGCAGTCTTTCTAGTAAACGAGAATCAGCCGGGTTGAAAGTCTGAGGGGAGGGAGCAGGCGGGCTGCTCATATCACAGTGTTTTTTTTTCTAATTCCAGACGTTTCCTTCAGCTTGGAAAACAGTACAGTCGCAGAGAACGTGTGAGTCGCCTATGAATTTTCATGGAGCTGCATATTTCAGGTGAAGGATTCAAACTGCATAAAACAGAGAGATTAGTTTCCCAAAATATGATGCCCAACAGCTGGTAGGTAGTGATATTCAAAGATTTAGCTCTAACTTTTTTATTTTATTTCAGGAAATGACTGCTAGATTCATGAGAAGGGGCCACAAGATGATGTTAGTGGGAATATCCACCTATTTAAGTCCAGGTAGAGTTTGTACAATGTTGGGCTTTGTCGCGGTATTTCGATTTCCCCCCCACAGTCCAAAAACATGCATGTGAGGCGAATTGGTGACCCTGAATTGCCATTCGGTGACTCTGTGAATGCTTATGACTGTCTGGAGTGGCATCCTGCCTGTCAGAGTTAGATAACGTGAAATAAAAGATGAATGGATGGTGATTGATCTTGAATCTTGGCCCAAATTGTAATGAATTATTAAGCTAGGAATGAAAATTGTTGCTACCAACTTGACCTAACTCAGTGGCTTTAAATTAAGCAGATCAATATGTATGCATTTAATAACATCAACATTGACTTTTAAGATATGTGAGGAAAAATTTATTTTGATTGTAGGTTCCTTTTTGGAAACTATCTCCTGGGACTCAAAAGAAAATATAGCATGTCGTTCTCAAGCAGTGTTGTCAGACTATAGAGCCACATTCAGCCAACTTGATCTAAAATGGGTTGGACCGGTAAGATGACAACACTATGATCTATAAAATATCTAAAAGTAACCGTAAGTCCGTTTCAGTGCAAAAATAAAAATGTTTTTCATTAAAAATCAAGAAATATATATATGTTTACTAAACCTGAGAAAAGGTTACATTTACAGAGAAAGTCAAACCTCAACATCATGTTTTTTAATGGTGCAAAATACAATGAAAAGTCAATAAACCATGTTGCTACAAGTAAAGTAAACATAATTGACTTTACATGAATTATACTTAAAATCCAAAATATTATCTATCAAGCTGCTTTATGTAGAATTCAACTTGCTTTTGATGTAAACATGTTCACTTGTTTACATACGACCGCTTGAGGCTTCTGTGAACTCATCCTGAACTCGTTCTATCTGTGAGGCCACTGTGACACCTGGACACCCGTCTGGATTCTTTATTTTATTTAACTTAATTTTTTTTTGACTCGATTTATGGGAATCTCCAAAGAGATGCTGGATTGTGTATACAGTAATAATTCAGCTCATGTCTGGAGTGCACAGGAACACTGTCTGTTGTTCATGTTTCGAGCCCCTCTGCATCATTAAAATGCCTCTGGCAATGCACTCCTCACGTAAGCTGTTTCTTGTCTTACATTTACGCTCCAACATCTCAGTTTGGCAAAGCATCCGTTGGATCACCTCTGAAAAGTCCAAATAAGGGGTTTTCCTCCACAAAATCATTTTCCCGCTCTCTTTCCCTGTCTGTCTCTCTTTATCTCCCTGCTCCTGCTTTTGTGCCCCCCCCCCTCCCCCCCACACTCATTTTTTTATTTTTTTTTGTTTAAAACCAGCATGTTCTATTAAAACAAAGCCAAACAAGGAGCTTTAAACCGGGGAAACAAACTCAGAAAATTCATTAGGCGGGGTGTTGTTTTCACAAATTAAACATTAACTTTTCTTTCTCCTTTTCTTTTTGTTTGTTTTATCCCTCTCTTGCCTTCGCACAAGACAAGGTTGCCTATGTGTTGTTTGTAGCGGTTTCATTCGCCTGGGATAATGAGAAAATGCAGCATTTCAATATTAGCCAAAGACATCTCACATCCATACGAGGATGAGGTTGGTTAATTTGAATTTATACCACTGGGTTTTTACAGTCACTCTGTGTTTGCTGAGGAAACAGCCAGAGAAGAAAGGCGAGGTTTGGTGAACAAACTTTATCAATAGAGTCCACATGGTTAGCAGCAATTTCCTGGCTTTTTTTGTCTTCTCTCTGTCTGCTCGTATAGGTCAGTTAAACAAATGATAGTATGCTTTTTGGTGGATTTATGAGGGGAAGAAAAGGTGCTGGTCAGAGTGTGATAAACCAGGCTGAAAGAGAAAGATAGTAGCCCCAGTTTTTGTCTCTGTCATGAGGTGTGTCTCAGAGGAGGGAAGCACCTGCCTCTGCACATGGTGGGACAGCCCGTATTGGGGTTAGCAAAGTCACTTTTATTTTCGTAACTGAAGGAAGGTGAAGGAAGGAGCCTTTGATCAATGTTTGGCCACATAATAAGATCTGTTCAACTTACGATCTATGAGTCCCATTCCTATATTACTATTTAAAGGTACTGTAGTATGCGTTAGAACGAGTGTTCATTGAGTAGACTGTTAATAAAAGGCGAAACAATTCCAAAGGTGTTGCGGGATGTGAGAAAAAATACACAGTATAAGTGTTTTATCTATTTGTTTAAGCCAGTGGTGTCAAACACACTTTCGTCAGGCCACATGCAGACCAATTTAATTTAGAAATAGTGCCGTATTAGCTTATAAATGTAAGTTTTATTGTGTTGTGATGCAGATAGTGAACATATCTGTATTTTATTTTTCCAGCGCCAAACAATTGCTACAAAAATAACTCCAATATGTGTTTGTTTTATTTTATCTCGAACATAATAAACGACGCGAATGAAAACTTAATATGCTCGAAAAGGAGAAGGAAGAACCACAAGCTTATTAAATCCTAGCCTCTACAGTGCTACAAGCACGACATAAAGGCCATTTTAATGATACCTTCTGGTGCAAATACTGTGAAATGTCTTGAATAATAAATGGCACCAGTAAATGAGCGATGTCGATCTAACTCAGGGGTGTCAAACACATTTTAGTTCAGGGGCCACATATATCCCATTATCATCTTGAAATAGTGCCATAATATCCTTTAATTTTAAACTTTAGAGTTTTTCTTTGGTGTGTCACAGAGTATACGTGATGATAATGTGCATATTTTTGCAAAAACCAAATGATCCCTACTGAAAAATAACGACAAAGCCACCATAAAGCTAATTTGAATGATGCAAAATACAGTGAAATATTGAAAAACGTCTTCAGCTATTGCAATTCGCATGTCTTTACAAACTCACCCTGACTGGATTGGAGAGTCTTGCAGGCCAGTTTTGGCCCACAGGCCTTATGTTTGACACCCCTTGGCTTACGCAGAACAAGAGCTAAAGAAAAAGGCTTTGAACTAGGCTTCTTGCTGTGAGGCAACAGTGCGACCCACTGTACGACTGTGCAACACACTTTTCAAGGATTACTTAAGAAACATTACTGACTTAAATAAGAGAAGTAATCTGTAACCTTCTGAGGATACATGTCAGAGCTAGGACTTTTTCAATTTTTCACAAGTAAAAGAGTTGAATTAGTATTTTCACTTTTATCCAGTTTTCACTAGAATATCTGTACTTCAGCTCAAGTGAAGAATGTGTGTAATTTCGCCACCTCAGGGTGTAGTATTGATATCCATAATGCTGCCATACATCACTGGGGGATATTCTGGACTGGCTTCCTCTGGGACACCGAGAGTGCTGGCGAACATAGCATAATGTATAGATCCTATTAATATTCCATTAAACATTACGCTTGGAGGTGCGGTTGAAAGGTTGCGGGATGAACAGATGTAAATGCTGCATTTAGTAAGTACTGATTTGAGTGGTTTTCCTTATAGATTCGCAAAAACGAGCATATGCAAACATATAAAACCTCATCACTGTTTGCACAACCTTTAAAACATGGTCAGAAAAATTGGGCCACCACCCCGGTCCTTCTCAGCAAACACATAAATTCGAGGCTATCGGTCAACTCTCATTTTCACTTCATTACTGGAGGTAACCGAATACATTAAGTTACCTCTGCATGCATAAAATGTGTGCGGCTCAGCATTTTAATCCATAGAAGGGCTCTTTTTAATGAGAGCTGTTTTATACCACAGTGCATTATTCAATTAAGGGGATGAGTAAAGAAAGGGCCGCTGTAAAAGTCCCTGGTGCGGGCTTCATGCCAGGCGGCTAAGGGATCACGACAAGAGGATGGGGGGGGGGGGGGGGGGGGGGGGGGAGGTGGGTGGAAGAGAGGCCAAAGTAGAGAGAGAGAGAGAGAGAGAATGATGGAAATGGTGAGACTGCAAAAGAAAAAAGCAGGAGATGGACGGAGAGAAAGTGAATAAGCAATGCAACACAAAATGTGAGTTGGGTGAATATATTCAGTCCCAGCCAGATTAATAATGTGAGCCCAACAACGCACACACACGCACGCGCACACGCACACGCACACGCACACGCACACGCACACACACACACACACACACACACACACACACACACACACACACACACACACACACACACACACACACACACTACAGCCTTGCCAGTGGCAGCAGTGCTACCCTGCATACAAAAGCAGAATGGTAATATAATATTTTGGCTGTATTGGTGTGGTATGCATAGCACTGATGGCAGTTGTTGAATTGCAAATATCCTCGTCGGCATGTTCTAGATGTGGTGGGTTATTAGCCAAGCTTTTTAGCATTTTGGCATTTTAATTCCTGGAGTAAAGAGTGAAATATTGAAAATCCACAATTCTTTTGGATTGGTTGTGATCTTTGCTCAAGACCATTGTGGCTGTGTGGTTTGAGTTTGAAATGCAAAGTAAATTGGAATTATGGCAACATGGTGGCTTTATGTTTTTAATGTGTGCCAGCCTGTATTTGAGTTCCATGCTGGTAGAAGAAAAAGAAAAAAAAAATGGAAATGGAAAATAGCAGGTGCACAAACATACCCTCGCTGGAAAGAACAAAGCTTGTCCATGGTTCCTTCCCACTCCGTCACTGTTTGAGGCAATGAGCTCAGTCTCTTAGGGTTCCTGAACAAATGAGCACTGATTGAGTCTGATGTTTTCAAAATGCATCAGTGCTTTCTTCCGCTGCTCACACACACACACACACACACACACACACACACACACACACACACACACACACACACACACACACACACACACACACACACACACACACACACACACACACACACACACACACACACACACACACACACACACACACACACACAAAGATCTAGGAAGATTTCTCCATGGATGACGACCCCATGTAGTTTGAGTGTCAGGAAAGAGCAAAAATTGACAAGATTTGCCTGAAAATAGCGACTGCCAGTCGGTGTCTGTTCGACGGAGATTCTGTGAGACTTCCTTTCCAAACAATAACCTGGAATCAGTGAGGCAAAAGCTGGGACACAGTCTCGCATGGCGGCCAAAGCGGGATAAGAATACAAATGCCCGTTTTGTATGTGGGAGAGAAAAAGCGAAGGCAGGCTGGGATTGCACACAAAGTCCTTCAAATCCTCTGAGGCGCTAGAGGCCGTCATGTGCCGAGCGGTAAATTGATCACGACATAGCACCGTGGAAAAAAGAACCCAGAACGTACAAGCGTGTCAAAGGCACAAAAGATGAGGCAGTGGATGCAGGGCCGGAGAGAAAGGGAACACACACAGACCGCATCATTTTAACATCTTTGCTCAAAAAGCTTCGCTGGAGCTTCGTCCTGACACACATGTGCGCGCATTCACATAGGCAAGGACGTTTTCTGTGCGTTACATATGGAAAGTAATCGCTCCTCACATGTTTGTTGACAGTTGTGCCATCCTGTTGACTCTCTGTAGAGGCATGAGGTGAATCTGGGTTCATAACCAAACCTCAGGCTTTTCTAAAAAATAAATAAATAATAATAATAAAAAAAAATCTGATACACACGCTTTGAAACCATCCATTTTACTGAATTGCTGTATTTTCTAGGTTAAACACACCCTCTCTTTGAAGTGAATTTCTCTGTCCCAGAGCATGCAAGTATTATGCTCACAACTTTGAAATATTAAAAGTAGAGTGCTGCAAAGATATCTGAGTGAATCCTCTCCTCGCCTTTCATTGCTTTTTTTTTTTTTGACTATCATATGCTGGATGGTGACCATCTGGATAAACCTTGTTGGATTTAGTACCATGACCAAATAGCCAAGGAAAGTAAATCTACCAATAATGTATTATGTGGGAGGTCAGACGAGCGGCTGGCTTAACCCAAACAACCTGCCGTTTTTTAAGAAGCAGCAGACGACGGGACTTCCAACCTTTTTGCATCCGACGTTAAAATATTAATCGTGAAATGTTTCATATGACAAGCCGCTTTGTTTTTGTTTGAGTGAGAGTGATGGCCTTGGAAAGTTGACAGCGGGTTTTATGTCAACACTGTTTTGTACATGTTAGCTTTAATAGTTAATAAGGAGGCCTTACCGTGGATCAGGGTGGATGGCTTTGTTTGGACTGGAATGTCAAAATGATGCTGATGTTCACTGAATATGATTCCAGATGCAGTCTAGTAGCTATTTTGTCACAAGGGGACTTGCATGGCCATAATCAGAGCTCACTGGAGGAGATGCCCTTTTTAGTCTGGTTAACGCCTTCTTGCAGACATTCATTCATTCTTCTTTACTTAGTTTGTCCTCTGGGCCGCCACCACCCCATAACACAATCCCTCTGATACATTTTACACACCATTTTCTCCTTTTTTTAAAGTCCAAATCTGGTCAGATTACTGATATACTTCAATTGACACGTTCCAGAATGGGGTTTGAAACAAGCTTAGATGTGCTTCTCGAGATGTTCAACTCATTTGTCTCGGGTTGAACTGAACCAGAACCACTGCTGTATTAGTGCAGTATTTTTGGGAAAAGCTGTCAGTCAGACCCTGAACAAATGTGCCAAATCTGTTTGTGTGTTTCCGGGTACACTTGCAAACATATGTCGACGTAGTTGGCTTAAAGTCCAATGGGAGTGTGAATGCAGAATATACCAAAGAGCTATATGTAGACCAAACACAGGATGTGACGGATTTTAGAAGCACTATATCCTCAAAATTTATTGTAATTTATGTGCATAACAAAGGGATTTCTGGAGCTGTTTAAGCTTCTTTATATCGTTTATAGTGTTGTTGCATACACAGCTGATAGATTAAAAAAAAAAAAAAAAAAAAATCCCACTAAAATTCAACATCTATTTAATTGTATGCAGCTTCATCGTGGAAGTTATGTTGCAGCAAAGTACATCACAACAGCTGTTCCAATGCTAAAAATGTTTTGAGGAACAAGCCAGCCAGATTCTGAACTTGTCGGTTATTTACCAATGGCTAGATGGAAGTCTTTACCATTCCACCCATAAGCTGAACTAATAGGGCATTCAAGCAACCACAAAGCCTGAAACCGGCTTCATGAACCTTTTTTTTTGTGATTTGCAATAGGGATTTTTGCTCAAACCTTCACTGATTAGCAAGCTTTACAGAGAGTAGGGTGAGCCTAGTTAAGTGTCTTCTTTCGTAAGGCATTGTACGAGTTGCTTTCATACAACTGTGTTCTCTCTTTGAAGTGATGCTTAGCCTCAGTCTGCCCTTTGATCTGCTCGCCTTGGCCTCCAGTGAACTCTTTATAGAGAATTCCTGCACATAGCATTAGAATTAAAGAACAGACTGAATGAAAAGGCATAAATAGAGGCCATTGGACTATCATTGTTACTCTGAGGAGGAATGAAACATTCCTGAACATTTTCAGGAGTCTTTTGTGTTGTCAGATTTTTGTCTTGCTCAAGAGTCTCCTGCTGAGGTTTAGAAGTATTTCCCCAAACAGGTGCCCTTAAATAGAATTGTATAAAAAAAAAAAAAAAAGACTCCATTGTGTGGTGAAAAATGCTTCTTTCCAATGGCACATTTTGCTTTGGACCACAGAATTATGTCCAAATATTTTGGTTTCCATTCATAAGACACCCCGAGCTGTTCCCAGAAAGTGATTCGGTTTAACACTGAACAACGAGTGGTGATTCTTTATGACTCACGCCAACATCTTTTTTCCTTCAACACAGCAGGGGGGCTACCCCTTTGTCTTTTATATGCCCAACAACAATAGGAAATGCTGTTGAGTTTTTATACCTCCTTTGACATAAATACCGTTTTAGAACTATGCTGTTGAGGCGCAGCTCCTTTGCAGCCGTGCCGGCCTCTCTCTGCCTCGGGCTACTGGCGACGCGTGCAGCATACCTCAATGCTGCTGCACAGCTGAAGAACCTTTGCCCCTGTCCCATCTCGTTCCCAGTACCCTTTTCCCTCACTCTCTCGGTCAATTACCAATTCCCTTTTTGAGATACAATGACATTGTATTTTGGCAGCTGATAGATTTTTTTTTTTGTTGTTGTCATCGTTGCCGTCATTGAACTTTTTTCTTTCTACTTTTGTCTGTTTTTGAAGGTCTTTAATCTAAACTCAAAAGACAAGTGGGATGGTTGAGCTGAGCAGTAAATGAAAGCTCGTGGACTTGCAGTTGCCTCTTTGACCTCAGGTTCTCCTTCCTCGAGTGCGGGCTCGTTACTGGCAGCAGGATGTCACTTCAGTGTGAGCCAGATCAAACGCCATGTGAAGCGCACACGCGAGTCTGTGTGCATCAATCAGAATCCTATTAGGACACCTGATAATGTCAGAAACTGATGGGGGAAGAGATCAAAACCCCTCAAAACGGACACATTTTAACAAACTTTTTAGGTTTAAAGTTTCCTTGACAGATCACTTTTTTTTTTCAGTTAACCTTCTGAAAATTTACACTCTAAAGGGCAAAGTCTCTATGAGAATAACTGAATTTAATCCATCTGCTGAGGGTAACAGTTTTCTGATGACAATTTGCGATAAATAAGATGGCATACTGAGTTTAGTGCAGATCTAATATTTGTGACGTGCTGTGTCATTGAAAATGAGATGTTCCATCGTGGATACAAAAAGCCTCAGTAGACAATAAAACAATTTCAAAATTATTTATAATATTCCTTCCCCCCTGTAGCTGCAGTGTACTTTAGAAGCCTGAAGCAGCAGCACCCTCGCCTCTCCCTTCCCTTTTGTTTATGTAGTGTTCTCCCCGGTCCTCCTCATTCAATCTTTTCTCAATCTGGTATTTCTGTCTCTGGTGCAGGTACAGGTCAAGGGCAGGAAAATGATAACATTCCCTCATTCTCAGCTCAAATTAGGAGTGCAACACCCCGCACACAAACAGGCACACTCACAAACACGCGGCGATGATGGATGAAAGGTCTCGCGCCAAGGGTGTAAACATGATTCATGGTGTCTTTGTGGGTATTAGTCCTGTAGCGCATACACAACACTGCTCGCGCACGCTCTCGACTGTACTTGCATTTCAGAAAATGCACTCTTTTGTCAACACATTTCTTTATAATGCCAGATGGATTCCACCTCTGGCACTTCACTAACAACAAAACCTACTACACCGTTTGAATGTCAACAACAAGAAAGCAGCAGCGAGCATTCAACACACTTGCCTCCAGTCAGTCACGGCAGGTGGAAGAAGGTTCAAGGAGGTGTGTTTATACCACACACAGACACATACACATTCAGATACAGATGTCAAACTCCTCTGATAGTATTAGCTTTGTTTACACGCACAGCCTCACGCGCATTAGGCGAAGTGACGAGGCTACTCTTTGTTGACGAATGTTCTTTTCCCATCTTTTTAAGCAGGCCTACATCAGTCTTCACGCAAAAGCTGAGTGGGAGGAAGCGTGGCAGACAGACAGGAAGGAGGTGGCAGAGCAGAAAGTGGGGTTGAAATGAGAGAGAAGAAGGGTGGTGGAGAAGAAAGAAATGGAGGTGAAGAGGTGGAGCGGCGGGAAAATTGAGACATTAGAAGAACCAACACGAAGTGTAAAGCTGATATGGAATCCCTTTTTTGTCATTGAAAATGGAAGATACATAAACAGGACTTCAATAGCCGATTATTGCATGGGCAGTCGCTCTCATTCAGGCGTATTTTATGTCGGAAAGTGAAACCATAAAGCTTTATTTTACCCATTTTCACTGTCATTGCAGTAGGACTTGCATTTTATCCTGAAATCTAGTAAAAAAGTTGCCAGCCATAACGGATAATTCACAGTCAGAAATTCAGTCAGAAATAGAAGAGTCTATAACTTGTCATCAATGTGTTTGTTCACAACGTGCAGGACTTTTGGAAAGGATATTTTATTCAAAATTTTTCCTACTGTGCACGGCACTCTTGTTATTCACACTTTTGTCTGATCACAAGGAAGTTGTATTATGGGCCGGCCTTTTCTGTGTGGAGCTTGCAAGTTCTCCCTGAGCTTGTGTGGGGTTTTTCTCAAGGTATTGCAATTCCCTCCCTCACTTCAAAGACCCTCATAATCTGTGTTTGCCCTGAGACAGACTTATGACCTGTCAAGGCTCCAATGTCTTGCGGATTGAGTTGGATGAAGTGCTAAAAGAATTTCAATAAAATCACATTAAAATGTACATCATTCAGACCAAGACCATAACTGACTACTATTCTATTTATTTTGCCAAAAACAGAAGAGTTGGGTGTCTCTATCAAGTCAAATCTCATGTATAATGCACAATGGAGATGTGGAATTACAATTTCAAGGAGACATTTTATTTTACATGTTGAAGGAATACATTTTCAAAGGTCTTTGCTTTTTCCAATTTTGGCCATTTCTCTCC
The DNA here is from genome assembly GCF_963422515.1 of Blennius ocellaris. Classification (NCBI taxonomy): domain Eukaryota; kingdom Metazoa; phylum Chordata; class Actinopteri; order Blenniiformes; family Blenniidae; genus Blennius; species Blennius ocellaris. Next base: position 9,730,221 of record NC_137672.1, read on the forward strand.
GACCGGAAACATGTAATTGACTGACCGGAGATCAAATCTCTTATGATAATATCCAACCAGGATGCACTGCACAGTCTCAGTATTTCTGAAGATTTATTTTGTTTTCATGTTTTAATTCATCCTCTGAAGACCTTGAATTGCCGTAGTAAATTTCCCAGCAATCATTCCACTGAACATTTAAAAAAATCAGAAATGTCAGTCTGTTTGTGTTAATGGTAGAAAAACGGTCAAGGGGGTTACCAAAAATAATACATCTGGTGACATACATGCCAAGCTGTCTGAGTAACAACGCTACCCTGCTGTTGGAGCACGAGGCAGGATTTCCAAACTCTGCAGCCTTATTCTAAAACTCTGTTCATGTCAATGTATTTGAGTAGTATTTGAGCGATGTCAGCCTGGACTCAAGAAAGTGGACGGACTTATTTAAAAAGTTACTAGTGTGACTACTCTTCCTGGACACACAGAATCATAATTCTCACATTGGTCTTCAAACTCTGTCAGATCCTTTTGTGCTCTTCTTCCTCCATCCCCCTGATTCCTTCTCCTCATCTGCTTTCAATCTCTTCTATCGCATTCATTTCACCTACTTTCATCTCTTCACTTTTCAGCACATTTATTTGAGTCACTCTGCACTCCCTTACACACAAAAAACATTTTTTTCCCTCTTCTGGTCATTCTTCTCTGTTCTCTGTGCAGCTTTTTTTATTCACACAGTACAGAAGATGTCTGTTTTGTCCCTGTGCTGGATGCTAAAACCTGACCTATTTTTTGCTGAAAGACTTGGAGGCAGTCTTCTTTTCTCTTCATTTTTTTGATTTTTCTTTTTAAACTGTGGCCAGTCTACCAAAGCTAATTGTATAAAATCCGCACCGCATCATCCATTGTGAATCCCTCTGAGAGAATTATTAAGGATGCCTGACCAGGTTGATGTGGATAAATGTTCCCTTCGCCAGTAAGTGAAACCCACTGCTCATGTCTGATTTTTGGCGACAGTGATGGCGCGGATAGCAATTTCTCCGAAAGAAAGTTAATTTAATTCTGCAGTAAGTTTTTCATCATTTGTCACAGCGGAGAGTGAACTTCTCGCACTTTGCTCTCACTATGTCTCGCAAGTCGGTTCCTTTCAGCTACTGTGGCCACGGGAAAGCTCATAGCTCACCCACTGGGTGCCGTCCAACGGATTTGATCCCCTGCTCTGGCTACGGCCATCTGTGTCTGCTGGCGTTGTAATGAGAGGAAACCACCCGCTGGCTTCTCCTCCAATCCACAGCCTCGGCACCCGTGCATGTGCACAAGCGCTGGATGGCAGTGATTTGGTATCGGCCATTTTTGCGTCAGGCGACCTCACAGCCTTGCCTGTGCTCATGCTTGCATAACCTTGCAGATGATGAAAATGGGATAAAAAGGATGGATATATATTTGGAAATGGAAAATGAGCCAAAACACAAACAAGTACTATTTTGCTGCCTGCGTGCTCAGTTAGGCTAAAGAGATAGGGGAAACATTCTGCTTATCCTCTCAGCTAATCCCTTTAGACAAACGTCCAATCCCTCAAAGCATGGTGCTCATTGCAACACGAGCCAATGTACCGCATTGTCAAACCATGATTGTTTACAGTGCAAAATTTAAATATTTTATTCCTGCTTTTGATAAATATATTATCTTGCATTGCTCTCAGCAGAATCTGACTTCTGTAGATTTGTTTTCCACACAAATCTGGGAATCTCAGATGGCGGACAGCATCAACAAAGGTACATCACATTCATTTAAATACCCTGGAACGTGCGTACCTAATTGTTGTCAATATTCACCAAAAACAAATCAATACCTCCGTCCCACTGGCTTGATAAGTATAAGGCTGCTGCCAGCAGATGGTTAACTTAGCTTAGCCCAAAAGCTTGATACAGGGGAAACAGTTAGTCTATCTCTGTCAGAAGACAACAATATCCAGCTGGTTGCTTAATCTGTGCAAATCCCAAAGTGTAGAGACACAAATGTGTTAACTTTAGCTTCCTAACAGTGACAAGAAGAATTCAGACTCTTGCTATTAATGTGAACAAAGTCTGATTTGAAAACTGAATGCCAGACTAACGAATGGGCTAATTTGCCTCAAAACGGGTGCAAGCTGTGTGTAATATATACACATAATAGCAAAACTAGAGGCTACCAGTAATGGTAGTGTCGACTTCCATTTTTCAAATTAATTTCCTGCTAAATCTGACTTATCCCAAATTAAAATTGATTCAGGTTTATAAAAAGTGTGGCACTTGATTGCAAGTCGGTATTGTCAAACAAAATGAAATGACAAAAATGCAACATGTTTCTTCTTTTGGTGGTATTATTTTAAACTAAAAACCTGGAGCCTTTCCACTCAACTTTCAGCAACTTTAGAGAAAATGTGAAACTGTTGCTTTAATAATGAGTATATACAGTGTGAACAAGTCTTTTAACTCATTTCTGCATGAGTGAAAGGTGTGTGTGTGTGTGTGTGTGTGTGTGTGTGTGTGTGTGTGTGTGTGTGTGTGTGTGTGTGTGTGTGTGTGTGTGTGTGTTTGGCTGTAAATCCCATAGTGGGTGCCTCCCCATAATAATGATGCTATTAAACCCCTGCGCTTAAGCTGACTTTGCTTTACTTTTTCCCTCGTCCTTTATCCTCCCCACTCCCGACCCTCTGCATCCTCCATCTCTCCCTCTTTACACCCCCCCACCCCCCTCCCACGTTCTCTGAACGCTCTGTTGACCCCCACCACCACCACCAACTCCACACACCCAATCCCTCTGTTTCGTTCCCCCCTGCATTATTAGTGCGTATAGCTCTCTCCTGGCTCTGCAGAAGCCATTAGCTGAGATTAGCAGCGGAGGAGCCAGGCTTCTCTCTCTCTCTGTCTCTCTCTCTCTCTCTCTCGCTCCCTCTCTCTCCTCTTTCAGGCTCGCCATAGCTGCCACGCTCGCTGAATGATTACCATCCATTATAGGGCCTTATTGTGCTGACAGAAGCAACTTCAGACCCGAGCCCTGGTCATAAAGAAAAGGAGAGAGAGAGAAAGAGAGAGAGAGAGAGAGAGAGAGAGAGAGAGAGAGAGAGAGAGAGAGAGAGAGAGAGAGACATAATCTTAGACACACTTCCTGTAATGTGTGTATATGTGTGTCAGGGATGATGTGCCTGTAGAGAGAGAGAGAGAGAGAGAGAGAGAGAGAGAGAGAGAGAGAGAGAGAGAGATGGAAGGATAAAAGGGAGGAGAGGACAGGAGATAAGGGCGAGATGTTTGCAGAAAAGATTCAGAAAGCACGAAACGCGGCGCAGATGTGAAATAAAAGGGGGAATTTAG